>NW_022631024.1:15226478-15241851 GCF_010015895.1 Lontra canadensis | reverse complement strand
ATATATATATATATATACATATCTATATATATGTGTGTGTATATATATAGATATGTATATATATATATATATGTGTGTGTGTGTGTGTGTGTGTGTGTGTGTATATAGATATATATATATCTTTACTTACCCCAGTAAAGCCTTTTTTTGTGCCTTTAACTGATAGGTGGGTGATGCTTTATCTTACAGTTTTCATCATTGCTGTCAAAATATTGTCATGCAGTGGAAAAGCCTAGACAACAAGTCACACATTTTTAAGGATCATGCTTAGTAGTACAGAGAGCCTGTCTTTTGCTGGTTCCATCTCTCAGAAGCCCAGTGCCATCAGAGCTGACTTGGTGCCAAAGGACCATTCTTCATCTAGTTTCCCTTTTTTTCCAGGTTTAGAGCATGGAGTGTAGACAAATGGGCAACAGATTGCTTTTTCTTAGAGTCCATATTTCAACCTTTATGTAGTTTGGAGATTACTTTGGGAGACTCAGAATTTTAAGTAACTATCCATACAGTTGTTTTTGTTTTTTTTTTTAATTTTTTTTTTTGTTTGTTTGTTTTGTTTTGTTTTGTTTTTGGACAGACAGATCCCAAGCAGGCAGAGAGGCAGACAGAGAGAGGGAAGCAGGCTCCCCACCAAGCAGGGAGCCCAATATGGGGCTCGATCCCAGGACTCTGGTATCATGACCTGAGCTGAAGGCAGAGGCTCTAACCCACCGAGCCACCCAGGCGCCCCTGGTTTATAACAATGTTTCTACTAATTCTTCTCTTGCACTTTGCTTCTCCTTGGTACAGCTTTTTACCCAACCAAGTTCTGAAGTTGTCTATTTCTGTTTTCACATGGAGTTATCCTATACCTATTTTTGCTTTTTTTAATTTTAGGGAATTCTACTGGAATCATGACTTCATGATCTCAGTCTCATTTTCAAGAAATATTTAACAGGTTGAAGGATTCCTAAATTGCAAAGTGTTCTCATTTACTGTTCATCCCCTGACCCATTATCCGCTGACCGTGTGCTGGCCAGTTGTGGGGATGGAACAAACACCAGCACATAATCACACATTCCTTGACTTTAAGGAGCTTGCCTTTCATTTTCTTCCTGGTACTCAGCTCTTCCTTTTGTGAATTTTCCCATGTGCGCCTCTTCAGTGGCGTTTTGGTGACAAAGCCTTTATAGTCGGGTTTTATCTGTCACTCTGCATTGGAAAATAACAACCCAGACAGACTTCAGTGAGGAGCAGTTTCTAATCTCTGCATTCTGATAGACCCACAGTTGGTTAGTGTGGTGTTGGTATGAAAAAGGAAAAGGTTATCAAAATGAATGGAATGTGAACTAATATTTCCAAACAGAGAGAACAGTGTTTTCTAAATGCATGCCTTACACGGAGTTCATCCATGTCAGGCAATGAATAATTCCCTTTCTCTAATTCGCCCTTGCCTTGTGACTGTTGGCTCTTACATAATTTCTAAATGCAAAATAGGATATTGTTTAACAAAAACTGCAGTTAGTGGTTACAAGTAGCTACAGTAATCGTTAGTGAGTTCAAGTTATGTTTTTAAACTTTGGTTGTCAGTTTCTCCTTCTCATAGGCCCAGCTTCATTAATCTTGTATGAATCTTCTCCTGCCAGCGTCTAAATTTTATAGGCAGTTGCTTGCCATGAAACAGTTAACATGACTTCTTTATTCAAATTCATTCCAATTCTGAATATTGACTAACCAGAGGAATTCTCTGTACAATGGGAGAGGCTTCCTTACTGGGCTTACTCATGAGTGTTGTTATATAACCTGATTTGAGGGAATGTTTTAAAAGTTAAATTAAATTCAAATCCTGACCATCAGCACTAGGAAGAGCGGACCAGTTTCTCAGGGAGTTTGCATTTCCATTTCCGTGTAATATTATGGCTTTTAAATGACATGGCCGTAAGCGTTCTTAGTCTTTAAATTCTACAGAGATGTCCCTATAACATGGTAGATTAGGAATTTCTGAGCCACTTATGAATGAAGGTAGAATTGTAAGGAGTTGGGATAAAACTTCACGTTTCTAATTATAATAAAAATACACATGGGCTCTTTTTTATATCCTAGGTTACATAATAGAATATTTTGAAGAGAAAAACAAAATAATAATCCATGTTAATTTTACATAAGAATAAAGGCATTTACTTTGAGTGATGATCAGTTTGATAATTCTTATTAAAACAAATGAAAGGTAGCAGCTGGGGAAGGTTTCTTGAGCTGGAAGCTGTGTTGAGGGCTCTCGTAAGCCCCGGCAGGGCAGGCTTACTTGTGTTCTAACTGAAACCGGATGAAGACCAGAGTGTTAAATTTTTTTACCATTTGGGGAAACAGCCTCTTGCAAGATGACTACTTTAGTCATTGTACGTATAAGGAATTGTACTATTAAATTTCTTCACTGCCCTTGTTGTAACTATGAGGTTTGACATCTTTATTGAACATGGTGATATCTTGAGTGTTTTCCCAAATTTGTTTCATATCAGACATCTCACTGGTTATCTGAAGGAATGGTTCACTGTAACAATTTAGAAAACAACAAAAAAATTATTTTGAAAGAGGAAGTGGTTGGTCTGAACGCAGGAAATACATTTTGCAACTGCAGCTTGATCTTTTGGTTTAAGATGCTTTTTTACTTACAACGAGAGAAAAATGTACAATTTCAAGGCAGCTCTCAAAGATGGGTATTGTTGCTATAAGTGGATCAGTGTTCAGATCAAAGATTCTAGAGAAAACACCTTTGTTACTCTCTTGTTTATGTCTCTGTCTGTAGAGTTTACATTCTGTGTGTATTTTCTCCCAGGATGCCTGTATTAAACGGACAGCCTGAACGGTTTTGGTTGTTTCCATTTGTAATATTTGTCCCGGGTGGTGATGGATATGTTTTCCTCTTGATGCTTCTCATAGGAAATGGAATTTAATGGAAATTTTCTCCAATTATTAGATGTGGAGTAAATGTAATTATATTTAGAAATGGGACATAACTTTGATCTGTGTCATAAGTGAATATTAGTAGGATGAGTTCTGTGTGTGTGTGTTTTTTTTTAAAGGCTGTGGCATTCCATGTTAGTTTTACCACTAAAAATGAATTTGTGGGGGCACCTGTCTAGCTCAGTTGGTAGAATGTACAACCCCAGATCTCCAGGCCGTGAGTCCGAGCCTCACGTTCAGTGTAGAGATTACTAAAAATAAATAAATAAACTTGAAAAAAAATGAATCTGTGATAGGAATGTTGAAACCTGCAATTATTTACTACAGTTAAATGTTCCACACAAGAAGTATTCACGTTTCATTCAGCTCCAAGTTTTAGTTCATCGGCTACTATCTCTGTATTGTAAACTGTAATTCTCACTTACATGTTTCTGAAGTAAGTGGTTTTTAAGCTTTAAAAAAAAAAATATGGAGTTTGGTTCAATAAACATCCAAAAAGAAACAAGGGGGGTCAAATGTCAAAATCTCAAGTGTGTCAGGAATACTGGGGTAGAGGTACTACCAAAAGTGAATTTTTTTTTTTTTAAAGATTTTATTTATTTATTTGACAGACAGAGATCACAAGCAGGCAGAGAGGCAGGCAGAGAGAGAGGAAGGGAAGCAGACTCCCTGATAAGCAAGGAGCCCAACGCGGGGCTTCGATCCCAGAACCCCAAGATCATGACCCGAGCCGAAGGCAGCGGCTTAACCCACTGAGCCACCCAGGTGCCCCTACCAAAAGTGAATTTACATAGAGTTGAAATACTTCAGAAAGCCTCTTCATTGAAATATTTCTAGTATGCGTTATTTCATTTACATTAAAATGTTGACAAGGGAATCTGCCGTAGCCTTGTTTTAGTGTTCCGGAAAGCATCACCATCGGCGAACTCCAAGTTAATCTGCAACGTAGCAATAGAACCCAGTAAGACAATAGGTCATTCTCCTATCCCAGACCTGATGATTTTTTTTTTTAAGATTTTATTTATTCATTTGACAGACAGAGATCACAAGTAGGCAGAGAGAGGGGGGAAGCAGGCTCCCCGCTGAGCAGAGAGCCTGATGCGGGACTCGATCCCAGGATCCCGAGATCATGACCTGAGCCGAAGGCAGAGGCTTAACCCACTGAGCCACCCAGGTGCCCCCCAGACCTGATGATTAAGATGACTTAAATAAAAATGATACGTGGACACCCGGGTGGCTCAGTGGGTTAAGCCTCTGCCTTTGGCTCAGGTCATATCTCAGGGTCCTGGGTTCGAGCCCCGCATCTGGCTCTCTGCTCAGCGGGGAGCCTGCTTCCCCCACCCTCTCTAACTGCCTGTTTGCCTACTTGTGATCTCTCACTCTTTCTCTGTCAAATAAATAAATAAAAATCTTCCAAAAAATAAAAATGATACGAATCTAAATATTCATATTATATATGAGCATATGAATATGCATACAAAATAAGAAGGAATTAAATACATAAAAATGATACTCACTTATTGATGTGTGTATAGCGTGAGATACTTCACACTCGCTGTTCTAAAGGCTTTCCTATGGCAACTCAATAAAATATTTTTATTTTATTTTACTTTTTTATTTTATTCTATTTTATTTTGAGGGGCAGGTGGATAGAGGCAGAGGGAGAGGTAGAGAGAATCCCATGCAGGCTCCATGCTCCATGCAGAGCCCGACTGAGGGCTCGATCTCACAACCCTGAGATCACAACCACAGCCAAAATCAAGGGTTGGTGGCTTAACTGAATGAGTCACCCAGGTGCCCCATCATTTAATAAGACATTTTTTATTTGCAGTTGTAGTGAGCGGCCTGCTTGGCCAAGAGCTTGTTCTTAATCTTGCTACTGGGTAGAAGTGGGTTTGGGTCTTGTTTTCGCCGCTCACTAAAGGTCTGGCACGAGGCGGTTTGCTTTATTGCGGAGCGTGTTTCCTAGTCTATGAAATAAGGGTAAGACTGTGCACCTCAGGGGCTTGTCTGGGGGTTTCAGTGGTATGTGATCTACAGAAGGTGAGGCCTGTTTTTGGACCACAGTCAGTTGGTCAACACTGTTGTCATCATTTGTATTTTGCCTGTTTGTGTCCTTCTCTTTTGATTACTTCTGGCTCCTTCCTCCTGCATTCTCTCTTCTTCGACCTACTACAGATCAGTCGAGTTTATTTTGCACATTCTAGGCATGTGGGCATTCCACAAGAATAAATTTACTGAACAAATAATGCATAGCATCGATAGGATTATAATAGGTACCCATCACGAGGGCCTCGGTTAGCCAACATTGATGAAATGGACAGACAAGGAAAACTTGAGTCGGTTGGAGAATAAGACAGGGTATCCTATGTCATGTGCCCAGCTGCATCGTGAAGATAATTAGAACAATAGGAGTTAAAAAAAAATTGGTTTATGAGCTACATCATATGTAAGATCACCCAGCCCTCTGAGCGGCAAATACCAGGAGTTCAAAGAAAAGCCGCTCATGGATTCTGCATCTGTAAAAGCTCTGTGCAGATTACAGGTTGTTGAGAAAGGCGTAACGATGGAATTGGGGCGTGAGGATGAACATTGTGTAGTAGAAATGAAAAAGATGGAGCAGACAGAGAACAGCTGAGTGGAAAGAACCCCACACAGGGCTCTGAGGGGAAATGCTGCCCATGTTGACCTGCCTGGTGGGACAGGGGGCTGAGCAGGATCTCCCGGGGAGATGAAATGAGAACAGATTATGACAGATATTAAAAGAAAAGCCAAATGGAAGAATGAAGGTGACCCTGATGAAACGCGGTTGAACCTCCTTCTCCAAAAACTCACACTAGAAAGATGCTTTATATTTTCTAAAAGGCCTTCTTTTGTCCCTTTCTAGATAAAAAGAGTAAGGCTATAAGCTGTGGAATTATCGTTGGCCGTAAGTGGCCCTGCTGCATATAGTACAGCCAAGACCGATGCACATTTCTATACCTCAGATTCAGTTCTTGCCAGGGGACCATATGGCTTTGCTACTGGGTCATGTTAAATGATCTCTTCACTGTTAACTGCTGTTCTTGCCTATGGAATTACGCGGGTGATAGTGAGTTGGGGTAGAATGATGAATAGCAATTGACAGGAGGCTCCGTATCAGGGAGCCAGGGAGGAGAAGCGGGGATTGTACCGGACTAGGGACGCCCAGGCACCATCTGTCTACCATCCGTCCTCACAGCCTAAACATATAACTAAGGCAGACCCAGTGCTGCTATTTCTTACATATGAACCCTTTCTGGGTTACATTCCCTCCTTCCTGGATGGTAGGTTGTTTTACTTTTTCTTTTTCCATGAAGGTTTGTGAGCAGTAAGTTCATTATGTGAAATACCTTTATTTTGTCTTCCCTCCAGTGTGATAGTTTAGCTAGGTGTAGAATTCTCTGCTGCCGGTTATTTTCTCTCAGCATATTTTGAAACATTATCCCACTGTCTTTTATCACTGGCTGTTCCTCTTGGGAAGCTGGCAGTCTGCTTAATTGCAATCCTCTGTAGACACTTGACTTTCTTCCCCTAGTTGTTAAGACCTTACCTTTGCCTTTGGTGTTTTGTAGCATCACTATGATGTTTGAAAGTACATAATTTTTTATTTCTCATTTTTCTCCTTGGGGCTTCAAATGGGAGTGGTTTTTTGTTTTTTTTTTTCCTTTTGTAAATGTAGGAACACCTTCCAGGTATTAACTCTTCAAAAGTTGCCCGTGTTTTCATTCTTCCCCATTGTTGGTCCTGGGACTCCCAGTAGCCGTGTACGAAACTTCTTATTCTGTTTCTTCCGTGGGCTTCCTAGCTTCATTCTCATTCCTTCCTTTCTTTATCTCTGTATCTTACATTTTGTGTAAATCTCTTAGCTACTGCATGAATTCTTCTCAGTTATCTGTTTTTTAACTCATCTATTACATTTTAAAATTTCAGTGACTGTATTTTTTTATTTCCTAGCATTCCATTTGGTTCTTTCTCAGATATCCTTCATCTTTACAATGTTATTATTTTCTTGTGAGCTCTATTGCTTCTTTTATTTCTTTAATTGTTTTAAATATTCTTGCCCCCCATAAATAAATAAATAAATAAGGGGTGGGGAACCTGGGTGGCTCAGTTGGTTAAGTGTCTGCCTTTGGCTCAGGTCACAATCCCTGGGTGCTGGGATGGAGCCCCATGTTGGCCTCCCTGCTCAGTGGGGAGTCTGCTTCTTCCTCTCCCTTTCCCTCTGCCCCTCCCCTTGTGCTTTCTCTCTCTTTCTCTTCCTCTCTCTCTTTCTTAAATAAAGTATTTAAATTGTTTTTTTCTGTTTTCTTCCATATTGTGCTTTTAGCCCAAGCTCTTAGGGTGATAATTTTTCTATTGGATTGCCTTTCATGATGGTTTATTTCTTTATGCATCTATGATTACTATTGTCTTTTTCATATGAGCATTGTCTTCAATAGGGATGGTTTGTTTGTTTTTTTCCTCTGAGAATCTCATAAAAGCAGGATTATATGAAACCCAGCAAGGTCTTATATTGGGTTCTTCCAGACAACCTGGGACTAATTTTTATATTAATTACTTGGGTTGAGAATTCTTGAGCCATCTGTATAATACTTGCAAGTTTAAGACTTTGTTTCACCAAGGGCGCACTTCCTCTACTCCGTCCCACAGCCTGAGACCTTAATAAGCTTCCTTGCTGACTTCTCTGGTCACTAAGAAGTTTTGTTAGGTGTCACCCAGCTTAAGAAAAACAGAGACACATGAACACTGAGATTAAAATAAAGGAAGGGCCTGTGGTCTTACGTCTTGAGCTCCTTGATGATACATGCTGAATAACAAGGAAGATTTTTAGTATTAAACCTTACTGATGGGGCGCCTGGGTGGCTCAGCGGGTTAAACCTCTGCCTTCGGCTCAGGTCATGATCCCAGGGTCCTGGGATCGAGCCCCGCATTGGGCTCTCTGCTCAGTGGGGAGCCTGCTTCTTCCTCTCTCTCTGCCTGCCTCTCTGCCTACTTGTGATCTCTCTCTGTCAAATAAGTAAATAAATAAAACTTTAAAAAAAAAACAACACCTTACTGATTAAACATCTGTTGTGACTTGGGTGCTAAAGGTGGTTTAGCTGCTAACCTACCACCAAACACATCAGGTTTCTTCAGAACAGGAAGCTTGTATTTCTTTTCTCTCCCTGGGGATTATAACAGGACTATTTTTTCCCTCTTCTGAGGGATGGATCTTTTCCAGAACTGCATTCAGTATTTTTGTTCCTCAACGTAGCACCACAGCCATAAGAGATCCTGTGATCCTTTGGGCATTAACTTTCTAGAATCTAGGCTGTCATTTTCAGCCATATGTATCTGAAACCTCATGAGTGTCGTATTCTGGAGTGCAGTTATTAAGGGGGGAGGGAGAAGAGAAAGAGATCATTAATTTCTACCCTACCACAACTGAGAGCTCAAGTCTCTTGCCAATGACAGTGCACTAGAAACCAGGGAAAAGAAGGGAAACAAGTCTTAGAGACCGTGATTTATATTTTACCAAGATCCCTGAGCTCATACCACATTTTTGACCAGCCTACCTTGGGGCTTTGCCAACCTCAAGACGAACAGTATCAACATTGGCTTCTCTTTTAGCAGAAATGGTCACTTACCTTGAGTAAATAGATATTTCAATTTCTACTTTCCAAATGAGGCAACCAGGGTATAGGGAAACAGAAGGCCTTTTCTTAAAACTGTTTAGCAAGTGAATGGCCCATGTGGGATTGAGATGCTGGTCTCATTTGCTATCTTCCCATGTTCACTCCTTCTGTTTCAGTGGCTGTGTACCAAAGTAACCTATAATACTGGGGCTAGAAGTTGTAAGACTGTTAAGAAAAAAAAAAAAAAATCAGGAAATTGCTGAAATATTTCAAGCATATTTCTTTGGTTAACTTATTTTGAAGTTTTTCTGTTTTGTATTTTAGCTGCCTTTATAATTTATCAAAGACAGACTCATTGTTTTGGCAAGTCCCAGGCCTGGAAGGCTCCAACAAAAACTCCCAGCACTCTGTCTGAATAGGAATTTTTAAATGCATTCTTAGTCTTGAATTTGAAAATGTATTCTAAATTCAACGGTTTGCTGGGAAATTTAAACAATGCCATTTATCATACAACAACATTGCTTCAGACAGAGAACTTTTTCATCTCTTCCTTTGTTAGTATCCCTCCTACTACATTATCTTTTTAGAGCTTTTTTTTCTTTTTCTTTCCTTTTTTTTTTTTTTTTGAATCTCAAAGGCGAGCCATATCTCTTCAGTTTCTAAGTTCTGGAATCCAGTATTAGAATTCGTTTCTTTACCTAATCTTTCCGGCAAAATAGAATTCCTTAATCACTCTTTGAAGCAGTGATCACTATTAATATTTTATTTTTATAATAATCAAATTATGCTATGAATACTGTTTTGGAAACTTAAAAAAATTTTTTAAACCACATACAGCTTTCACTTTCTGTTATCATTAAATACTCTTCTACAATTTTTTGTAATAGTCTGCACCTTAGGCCATCAAGGGTATGAGATATATTTAACCAATGACATTACTGGGCATTTGTTTCAAATTATTGTCTATTATAAATAATACTGTGCTGGATATCTTTCATGAACATTTAAAATTTATTTCATTAGTGGGGTGCCCGGCCGGCTCAGTCGGTGGGACGTACAACTCCTGATCTTGGAGTTTGTGAGTTCAAGCCCCATGTTGGGTGTGGAGAGGACTTGAAAAGGAAATAAATACAAAAATGAATGAACGAGTAAAATGGTTTCATGAGGATGAATTTCCAGAAGTAGAATTGCTGAGTTAAGGACTAGGAAAGATAAGCTTTACAGACAAATCGAAAGAGAAATCCAGCAAACCAAATAGAGTTTTCAGAGTTGCTGGCTTTTGCTTTTTTTTTTTTATTTGTTTGTTTTTTATTTTTTAAGATTTTATTTATTTATTTGACAGAGAGAGATACAGAGAGAGATACAGCGAGAGAGGGAACACAAGCAGGGGGAGTGGGAGAGGGAGAAGCAGGCTCCCCGCTGAGCAGGGAGCCCGATGTGGGGCCACCAGTTGCTGCTTTTGTGGATCTCAAAACTACCCAGAAAATAGGTCACAGTATTCAGCGGTCCCTTCCTCCCTCACACCCTGCCAAAGCCTGTGTGCTTCTCGTTAACCCGGCCGTGGCCAAAAGAAGGGTGCGCTGGCGGTTGGAGCTCCTTGCTACTCTGAGAATCCCCAAGTTTGCCAGCTGTCCATGGGGCATCGTTGTAATGTGCCGGTGTCATTCGGTGGCATCACTACAGCCGTCCTTCTGGAACCTTCCATTGACTTGCCCCAGCTTGCCTTATCTGCTCTCAGGGTTGTCACAGATCACAAATTAAGAACTCCAGGTTGTCATGTTCCCAGTGATTGTCAGACTGTGGAATGAAATGGGCAGGCACTTCGACTTTCTACACCCCACAGTTCTGTAAAGTGGAATTATTTACAGCAAGCAAATTTTTGTAATCAGGTGAAGAAAAGACCTAATGGTGGAGGGAGGCTGGATAACCCAGGTTATTAAATTTTATTAGTTTAATTGTATCCACCGTATATATTTTTTAAGACTGTACTTTTTTAGGTCATCTCTACAGCACCCAACGTGGGGCTCGACCTCAAACCCCGAGATCCAGAGTCACATGCTTTACCGACTAAACCCGCCAGCCTCCCCAGTTTTATCCATAATGTTAAGTCAGTGGCTTAGTTGGAAGAGGGGTGAATTTGGAGCCAAGAGCCCCACTGGATCCTTGCTGCACCTCCAGCCCTGGCTTTGTACCCTTCTGGATCCCAGTGATGGCGGCCAAGACCCGGAGCTGCCCCGCATCTCCAGCTACTGGATAATAATGATGGATAGCCTGGCAGTGGTGCAAAAATCATGAATTCCCAGTAAAATCTCAATTTAGCCCCCTTTTCCATGCAGCCTAAAATAGACTTGGTTTCTCTTTATTATTAATGATGAAATAAAACATTGAAAGTACCACTGCTCAGGAAAACCTTTACTGTCGTTGGAGATACCAGTGGTAACGGCAAATAATTTCACACTGCTGTCCCCACATTTGGGGGAGTAAAGGATGGGCCTTGTAAATGTGTTCTATAACATGCTTTTAACAAAGGAAAAGAGTGGCTTTCCAAAACCTCTGAACGCCACTGCAGAATGGTTTATCACTCAAGGAACAGCAGTGTATATAAAAATGTGGGAGGTCTGCAGCCATGTTCAAAAAATTAATAAACCTTATTATTTATTTACAGTAAATATATAAATGGAATCAGGGCATATTTGACCATTTCTGTGAAAAGATCAAAAGCCCTGAGAAGAGACGGGAGTGTGTATTTTCTTCAGCCAATCGACCATGTGCCCCACTGGAGAGCGGACATGTTTCTTAGGACGCCTGTGCTCTCTGCTCATGACAGCTGAGACAGGCAGCAGCGAGCGTTGCTTCCTCCCATCATATCTGCAACATTAAGGGAGAAAATAACACTGAACTGAACAGGAAGTCGCTGCACAGTTTGGCCAGGGCTAATAGTCTAAATTTAACTAACTAAATGGATTACAGTATTTTTATCTTTAAACCCATTAGGATTTAGAAGCATGGAGCTGCAATAGAGTTTCTAAATTATTGTTTTCCTTATTTAGAAACTGCAACTCTGACCTTTTGGGTCATCCAGCTTTCTTCCCGCAGGACTTGGAGGGGGGAGGGTGTGAAAAGTCAGTGAAGTCATGCCCAAGCAATAACATACGTGGGCCTGTTTGGACTAATCTGGGGGAGATTCCCAAGGGTCTGTCAAAGAAATTCTAAAGTTTAAATTCAGTCTTTCTGATTGACGGTGAAAGTGGTCTAGATCTCATTCAAAGATGGCTGTGATTTACAGCCTTAGGCAATTGTGGTCATTCTGTACTTTTTTAGAATATTTTCTCTAAATTCTATGATTGCCTCATTAAAAAAAAAAATCCTCTGAACTTCCCTCTGCCCTACAGTCTTGTTGCTCTAAGATGCAGCGTCCTGTATTCTTAGAATGAGAACTTTAATTTAATTGTAAGATACAGCTTATGGTGTGGCCTGGGAAGGAAGTACCTCTTGAAGATAATAATCACTATTTTTAGACTGACTTAAACAGAGAGAGAGAGAGTGATGTTTACAATCTTCCTTTAGCCTTAGACTAGGAGATGCACTCTCTCAAAGTATCTCGTTACTTACTGGTTACTCCAGAGAGGTTTTTGAAAGCCCTTTTAAAGATATTTTTAAAAATGTATTTGTAATGAGTAACTGACTCAGCCCTAGGTTTAGAGAAAGACTCCTTCTCGGTTCCATTGCAAAATAAATATAACAATTTTACTAAACAAAAATAGATTTTCCATAGTAAAACTCGCTCAGAACAATGGCACATTCCTGGGCCTGGGATTCAAAAGTGGGTATTAATTCAAAGCAGCTGGACGCTAGGATTGAGAACAAGACTGTCCTGTCTTCGTGCCTCAGCCCTGCAGAATTTGATGTGTGACAATATTTTACTGGTTTTAAGTGTGAGAGGGGGTGAGGGGAAGAGAGAGACTCTAGGAAAATTCCAACAGAGACTATAAGAAATATACATACTTTGCAACCTTATGTCCACATTTTTTTTAAGATTTTATTTATTTATTTGATAGAGAGATCACAAGTAGGCAGAGAGGCAGGCAGAGAGAGAGGGGGAGGCAGGCTCCCCGCTGAGCAGAGAGCCCAATGCGGGGCTCAATCCCAGGACCCTGGGATCATGACCTGAGCCGAAGGCAGAGGCTTTAACCCACTGAGCCACCCAGGCGCCCCTTTATGTCCACATTTTTGCATTGAAGAAAAAGTCACAGAGAGATCATGCTTCTTTAATATAAAAGGTAGACCTGTTCCCTCTGATTGTCTGATTTGTTTTCTTCTACTCGACTAGCGTTCCAGGGCTGGAGTTTTACACGTTTTTCCCAATTTCGGCTTCTTCCACAGTTCACATCTAGGGGTTCCCTGGTTATGTCTCGGAATCACTGCAGATAAAGCTTGTAAAGGGCATCACAAAACTGTTACGAGTTAATGTGCTTACGAAAGCAGTTATATAACCCAAGTGAACACATTATTATTAGAGATTTAGGGGAACTGAGAGGAGAGGATCATGGCCACTTCCAACCAGATGGTGGTAGGGTACCTCCAGCAGGGCGCCCGCCGGTTCTCATGAGTAAAACATTCCATGGTTAGTATGATGGGTTTATCGTCAGGAAGCTTGTGTCTGCTCGTGGGGTGTGTGTGTGTGTGTGTGTCTGTGCAGGTCTGTACGTGCACACCTACACATGCATAATGATGACATTCTGCTCTCTGTTTCAGACCTTACGCTATTTTAAAAATTCACCAACTTAGAATAATTTCCCCCCAAATAAATAAGGGGACTCCTGTCTTACTTGTTACTTTTATTTACAGAGGGGATGAGGAAACGATCCCCCCCCTTGAATTTTGGTAAGACTATTTCTGAGGAAGTTTTGTAAAGGAAATAGAGAATTTTTTAGAAATCTGAGGTCTACCTCAGAGTTTCCTTGTTATGTTTTTTTTTTTCCATATTCATAACAAAGTGATGCATGATAAACTCTTAAGTAATTGAAAGGGTTAAAAGGCTTTTTGTGTTGGAAGCATTAGGGGAACAGATGGTATGCACTTAGGTGGGGAAGCTATGATTTAAACAGAGGAGAGCTAGTGTAGACTGGAAGGGCATGGATTTTTGAGGGGAGCTGGGGACTTAACATTTTGGGAACCAGATTATTATAGTTACTAGTGGACACGGTAGAAGCAGAAGCCAGAGTGTGTGGCCGTGGGAGGGAGTTAAAAGGCTGCCAACAGGGGCTCCTGGGTGGCTCAGTGGGTTAAAGCCTCTGCCTTCGGCTCAGGTCATGATCCCAGGGTCCTGGGTTCGAGCCCCGCATCGGGGACTCTGCTCCACGGGGAGCCTGCTTCCTCCTCTCTCTGCC
Organism: Lontra canadensis; assembly: GCF_010015895.1. NCBI lineage: Eukaryota > Metazoa > Chordata > Mammalia > Carnivora > Mustelidae > Lontra > Lontra canadensis. Next base: position 15,227,888 of record NW_022631024.1, on the reverse strand, counting down.
TGCCTCTCTGCCTCCTTGTGATCGATCTCTCTGTCAAATAAATAAATAAAATCTTTTTAAAAAAATAAAAGGCTGCCAACAAAGAGGACGAATATGGCCATTGAACTAACCAAGGGGAGATGAGAAGGGGGTAAAGTGGTTTTGAGATCCCGAAAGGCCTTGAGAACTTCAAAGAACTTCAGGTAATAAGGAAATCAGTTTGGAAATATTTATATGGTTAACCTCTGAGAAGTGTTCGAGAAGAGAATGAAGGAGGCAGCAGTGAATGACCACGCTGGGCTTTCACCATCATGCAGATGAGTGAAAAGTATCAAGGAAGTGAAAATCAGATGAACCCTCCACGTCACAGAGGCAGGAAACCATAAAGAACACCGAGATGCGCAAAATCTGGTCGTGGACGCTACCGATGATCAGACAGCAAGTGGGCCATCGGCTTTTCCTTTTGAGCATGTCGGTGTTCTTTTTTGTCCTTTTAAAATATGAGTGGGTTTGGGGCACCTGGGTGGCTCAGCGGGTTAAAGCCTCTGCCTTCGTTCGGCTCAGGTCATGATCCCTGAGTCCTGGGATCGAGCCCCATGTCGGGCTCTCTGCTCAGCCGGGAGCCTGCTTCCCTTCCCCTCTCTCTGCCTGCCTCTCTGCCTACTTGTAATCTCTGTCTGTCAAATATAAATAAAAATCTTTGAAAAAATAAAAATAAAAATAAAATATGAGTGGGTTTAGTAAAACGAAACAAAAAAGAAAGAAACAAAAAGTTCCTGTAGTTACGCTGGAACAAGGCCCTTTTCCTGTTGTGTTTTTGGCTCCGTGGGGTAGTTGGCCAAGTCACCTGCAGGCCAAGCCACTTCTGCATCTGGCAGGGGCTAGTTTTTGCCCTGCGTGAACCTCAGAGTCTGTTAGAGATTCAGGAGGTGATATTTTTGAAAACATATCCAAAGCGCAAGATGCATCCACAGTGGGCTCACCAGCGTAACCATCAGTGGTATTTGTAGATGACGTCAGAGTTCACAGGCTTTCTGTTCAAGCTTTAAAATCAATTCTGCAGGGCACCTGGCTGGCTCAGTGGGTTAAGACCTCTGCCTTCGGCTCAGGTCATGATCCCAGGGTGCTGGGATCGAGTCCCGCATCGGGCTCTCTGCTCAGCAAGGAGCCTGCTTCCTCCTCTCTCTCTCTGCCTGCCTCTCACCTACTTATGATCTCTGTCTGTCAAATAAACAAATAAATAAATAAATAAAATCTTAAAAAAAAAAAAAACAATTCTGCGGGGGCACCTGGCCAGCTCAGTCAGTAGGGTGTGTGACTCTTGATCTCTGGGTCGTGAGTTCAAACCCCACATTGGGTGTGGAGCCTACTTAACTAAAAATAAATAAATAAAATCGATTCTGCAGTTTGCCAACAGTTGCCTCCTTTCAT
>NW_022631024.1:14771040-15226078 GCF_010015895.1 Lontra canadensis | reverse complement strand
ATATATATATATATATATATATATATATATATATATATATATATATACACACACACACATATATATATAATATAAAGTATATGTACATAGCATAAAAATATATATGAGCATAGGTTCCCACAAGGCCCACCTAGGTAAGATAAATATGTGAATTGGGCCAAGTGCAGACAATAAAGAAGAGAGACACTTGGTCAGACTGGAAAATGATGCCAAGTGAAGATGACAGACAACGGCAGGGTTTGTGAAAAACTAGGGTGCACATCCTTACCTAAACTAAATTCAAATTCCAAGCAATTTCTAGAAAATAACACCTGCCCGGTAGAACACATTTGAGGTAAAGTGGACTGCAGACCCCTCTGGTTTGCAATTCTAGGCTCTTATCCTATGTAAACATGGGGGTATTCTCATTTTTTGCCCCAAGGCGCGACAGCAAGCTCAAGTACGTCACCAGATGGCGGAGGACAGCAAAGCTGATTACTCATCCATCCTCCAGAAGTTCAACCACGAGCAGCACGAGTATTACCATACTCACATCCCCAACATCTTTCAGGTAAGTCATTCAGGCCTCTCAGATCAGCTTTGCCTTTAGAGACACGTAGCTTTGGAATCCTGATGGCTGGGCTTACCTTCTGAGAATTTACAGAATTCTAAATTTCCTCCAAATGAAGCCACTTTTGAATCATCCAGGGAGTACCTGGGTGGCTCTGTTGGTTAAACATTTGACTCTTGATCTCAAGTCTTGATCTCATGAGTCATGAGTTCAGGCTCTGTGTTGGGGTCTGCTCTGGACATGGAGCCTCCTTAAAAAAAAAAATATATATATATATATATATGTGTGTGTGTGTGTGTGTGTATATATATATATATATATATATATATATATATATATAGCATTGACTGGCAATCAGATGAAATATATATTATAATTTATATTATAATATATAATATTAATCTCAAGGTCAGTCAGTGACCTTTGCAGTTGACCTCCGTTCACACCTGTAGCCTTTCTTTGCCAGTCTTAGAAGTGCAATTCTGAGATTAGCGCCCTCTTTGCTAAAAGGAGCATTCGGGTTACAAAATGCCAACTTAATTTTAGGAGTCCTAGTAGATTTCATACAGTTACAGGATTTGAACAAATACAGCCCTTGTCTTTGGATTGTTTCTCTTTTGGGCTACTCTAGGTTGTCAGAAATGGCATGAGTAGAGTTGGATACGTGTTCTCCTACTTTGGGAATCTTTGACGACTTGTGTCCGGTTGTGGAAAAAGTAACTAGTATTTGCTTCTTAGTGTCTACACCCACTGCAAACAAGAGCCTCCAGCTCGTAGACGGAAGATACACTAGTTATCTCTCAGCCTGTGTTGGGTTGAGACCATTAACCAACACCAGGCTTTTGGTAAACTAATTACCCCGATCAAAGGTGGGGAGATGTTTGATGTGTCCCCAAGTGGCATCAGTGATAAAAGCACTTGAGCTTGGGGTTCTCACTGAAATTGGAGAGGAACCCTGGAAGGTACACATTTGGACAGTCTGACCGCTCTAACATATGTGGGCAGCCAGTGAAGAGGGAGCCAGTCATCAACTCCAACCCTACCGACTGGCCTATTTCCATCCCAGATGATTTGCTCGAGGTGACAGTACTGCTGCAAACAATTCCCATGAGTCACAGTGGACCAGACTAATTTCGTGCAAAATCTAATGTTGCAGAAAATACAGGAGATGGAGGAGAGGAGGATAGTAAGGATTGGGGAGTCGATGAAGACGTACGCGGAGGTCGATCGGCAGGTGATCCCAATCATTGGGAAGTGCTTGGATGAAATCGTGAAGGCAGCAGAGTCCATCGATCAGAAGAACGTAAGTATTACAGTTTGGATGTGATTCACAATGAAGGGTTTCTGGTTCCATTGTTTCTTCACTGCTGTCCACAGCGAATCGTCTCAAGATGGGTGGTTCCTTCCAGGGTTCGCGACTACTTTGCAGCAGTAGTAACAGCACTTTCGAGTGTTCTTTTGTGCCCTCAGGGTTCTGGATGTAGCTCCCGAATTTCTTTTCCAGAAAACACAGTTAAGTCTGAGCCATTGCAGAATGTTCAGTTGGCTGAGTTACCCCCATGCCGGGATCTGGTTCTGTAGGGCACTGTTGACATTTTGCTGGCTGGATAATTCTCTACTGTAGGGGCCTGTCCTGAGTGCTACAGGGTGGTTAGTAATATCCGTGTCCTCTACTGACCAGATGTCGTTAGCACCCTTCCCTGGTTGTAATGGTCAGAAGTGTCTCTGGATGTTACCATATGTCCCCTTCGGGGCACTGTCGTCTCCATCTGAAAACACAACTCAGGGCCAGTGTCATTCATTTGGATTACTTTCCTAGAAACCTATTTCCCTCAACAAAAATATCAGCTAGGACACCAGCATAGGCTTTTACAAAACATTTATTAATTTGCAAAACCAAATATCTAAGAAAAAGCAATGTCGTAAGTATTCTTTGTCGTAAGAGCGTCTTAAAATGAGTCTAGGCAAGGGATCAAAGCCATCTTTCCTGTGTGAACATACCTTAGCATATAGATTCTTCATTCCTCTAAGGATGTTTAGGTGTATTACCATATTTAAGGCCATCTGTGTAAAAAAATAACTATCGACCCAATGTGCAGAAACATTTCCAAACATATTAACTAATAAGTGTTTGTAGGAGGAATGGTTCTAGTAGCAGGTATTATTATTATTTTTTTTTAAATTTTAGGATTCCTTGATCTCTATTTTCTTAACATCTGTTCACCTGGAGCCTCCTTCTTTGGTGATTTCAGCTAACTTTTTTGGGGAAAATTTCTAGTGCTTATTAATTAATGGTGTTTCCCCCACAAAACTACATTATGCTAAGAAGGAGTTGCAGGTGATCAAACCATCCTTTCCTTATGCTGAACACATGTCTTGGTTGAGACACATGTGACTGGTCATGCCCCGAGGCAGTCCAGTTTTTCATTTTCTTGCCACTGTTACTTCATCGATTTTGGACATCTCTGCATCATCAGTTTCAGACAAAGTCATTTTTTTCTTTTTTCTAAAGATTTTTATTTATTTATTCGAGAGAGAAAAAGTATGAGCAGGGGGAGGGGTAGAGGGAGAGGTAGGCTCCCTTCTGAGCAGGGAACCCAACTTGGGGCTCTGTTCTGGATGGTGGGATCATGACCTGAGCTGAAGGCAGATGCTTCATTGACCCCCCAGACAGCCCCTCGGACAGTCTTTCAGTGGCTCCTAAATGCCTGGCTCATGGAGTGAGATCAAGAAATAGTCTTGGTGAGGCTTTCTCTCATAGCCCTATTTAAAATGTCAGCAGTCACCAATGAGTGTGGGAAGGGGTCTTTTAAAGGGAAATAATAACAGTGAGATGTACAAGGTCAGCCTTCACCTCTACTGAATCTTGACTTTTTTCCTTAACCTCGTTGACTTTTGGCATTGATGAAAATCTGAAACAAGCCTGATTTTAACTTCTTTTTTCTTTTTTTAAGATTTTATTTATTTATTTGACAGAGAGAGATCACAAGTAGGCAGAGAGGCAGGCAGAGAGAGAGAGAGAGGGAAGCAGGCTCCCTGCTGAGCAGAGAGCCTGATGTGGGACTCGATCCCAGGACCCTGAGATCATGACCTGAGCTGAAGGCAGCGGCTTAACCACTGAGCCACCCAGGCACCCTGATTTTAACTTCTTATATTAGAAGCTTAGAAATGTCTTCTTCCTTGAAACCTCATAATTTTACAAGATCATGTCTGAATGATGGTTTCCCTTAATCAGTTTTATCTGGGAAATTGTGAGCTCCCTAGATTTATAGGACATTTCTCCCATTATGGGAGACTTGTTTTCCTGTTCTATCACTGATCATTCTTTTTCACCTATGACCTTAATGGTGCTAAATCCAAGGGTCTTCTTCTAGGGTCTTCGTTCAAGTTCTTATTCAAGAACTTAAACTGTTAGCAGCACCGGCCCCCACTCGACCACTCTCCTACCTGCTGTTCCTTCACTTGAGTCCCAGGAAACCACACTGTGATGACTCTTCCCCTCACTGACTCAGTCTCCTTTGCTTGTTCTTCTTCTCCTCCTTCTTACATCTAACTCGGGAGCACCTCTGGGCATTGATCTTGGACCTGTGTACTCTCTGCATTTGCTCCTTGGAGTGACCCATAGACTCTCAGAGCATGAAGTCCCATCTCAACTCTGAATCACACGTGTGACATGCCCAGCCTGGACCTGTCCCTCCATGGCAGGTTCATACGTTCAGCTGCCAGGTGGCTTCTCCACTTGGATTCTACTTCGTTCCTCAAGCTCCGCGTGCCCAAGGGGGAGCTCCCGATCTGTCTTGCCAGACCTGCGCCTCCCATAGTCTTCACTGTCTCCGTCATGGCATTTCCATCCTTCTGGTTGCACGGATCGTGGAGTCAAGATCTTTTTCTGACACCTGCATTAATTTATCAGCCAATCCTCTTGGCTTTACCTCCAAAATACATTCAGAACCCACAGAGCTCACCTCCTCTGTTGTTACCCTCCTGATCCAAGATCTCCACCAGTTGGGTTGTGCGGGAGCAGCTTGGATTACTGCAGGAGATGTCTGATGTCTCCCTACCTTTGCCCACCCCATTCTTAACACAGAGACCAGAGGGCTTCCTTTACAATAAGTTAGATCACGTGTCTCCTCTGCTCAGAGCCCTCCGTGGGCTTACAGGAAAAGTCAGAACCACTGTGGGCTCAAAGCCCTGAATGATCTGGAACACGCTCCCTCCCCATTTATCTGTCTGATGTCACCTCTTCTGTATTCTCTCCCGTGCTGTCGCCACAGCAGCCTGCTGTTCCTCAGAAACTCCCAAGTATGCTCCTACTGTGTTCCCTCTGCCTGGAATATTCCTCCCCACAGACATCTGCATGGCTCACTCCCTCGGCCTCCTTCAGGTGTTTCCTTGAATGAATGTTTCATTTTGCTCTTTTTTGAGAATTCAAGGGTCAGATATTTCTTAATCCATGCAGATCATCTTTCCTGGCACGTTCCCTTTCTCTTTCCAGACAGCCTGCTCTGTTCTCATGGAGCGTCTCGAGTTTATTTTCTTGTGCAGGTTCAGCTCCTAGCTAAGTTAGCTGTGGTGGTGCTACTTTTGATCTTTGCTACTTTTAGTCTAGTTTTTCTTTGATCACACACTTGTTATCTCTGCATCTTCATGTTTAGTTGCTGGCGTGTCCTCCTTCAAAATTTTCATCTTGAGGAACGTTGATGGTATTTCATGACATGGCTCCCTGAACATTTACTGAACACCTACTTCCTTCCATGCATGGTGTGCTCACCACGACCCACCGAGGAGAACCTTGAACTCAGGGAGGTTACAGTCTTGCCCAGGGCCACATAGTGAATGTGTCCATCTGGTTCCAAAGCCATGTTCTTTCCCTTAAGCCCCTCCCCCCACCGCCTTGTGCTTTTTATTTCTAAAACAAGTACCGTTTCTGGCACATGTTCGAATCCTTTCACTCACTCACAAGTGCCAGGCACAGCTCTAAAGACAGGGACAGACCATAGCAAAATAAATGAGAACCTATTTTTTAGAGTGTGAAAATGGGATGAGCATTTGGGGGAAAGTGAGGTAGGAAAGAATGTTAGAAAGTGCCTGAGGGGACGGGGCTGGCTCTTACACCAAGAAGTTCATTTGAGCAAAGAGTTGAAAGAGGTGATTGAATAATTATTTGAGTGGGACAGGAGGACAGAAAGCTCCCAGCTCTGTCAGCCCCTTCTCCAACAAACTGGATGTCCCCTCTGCCCCTTCTTACAGTCTCAGAATCACGTGGTTACTAAAAGTTCAAACTGGTTTATTTTGTGTATGGTTAATTTCCATTTATATCAAATGACCATGTTTTCATTAGAGCACATCAGTGAGTCACTGGCACATCTGGGCTTGTAGATCTGAACCTGCTTGCATGTGTTTAACCGTAACGGGAACAGTGGTGTCTTACACAGGGCAGTTTGTTTTTCCTCTCACGTAAAAGATGTCTGCAGGCAGAGGGGTCAGCCCCGGCATGGACAGCTGTTGTGTAAGTTCTCCGGGACTCAGGCTCCTCCTAGTTCACAGCTTTGGATGGTGTGACCTTCAAACTCTGCATGGCTTCTGGAGCTCCGACTATCATATCCAAATTCCAGAAAGCAGAATATGGAGAAGGGCCCGTGCTATCCCCTTAAAGAGTCTTCCTAAAATTACATACCATCCTGTCTGCATCTCCGAGATCTCAGAGGTCAAAACTTAGGAGGCCACCTCCTGCTGCCCAGAAGGCTGGGGAATGAAGCCTTTAGGTAGGTGGCAGGGTGCGCAACTTAAAATCAGCGTTCCTATTCCTGAGAAGGAAAGACAGTTGGCTATTGGAAGACAGTCGGCGGTCTGTGGCCCATCTCCAGAGTAAGGGGTAGCTAAAATATCTATATGCCCTACCGACTGTGGGCTTATATGAAGAATTGAGATCTTTCCATATGGTCTTCTGTAGTGTCCTCTTTTTAAAGTCAGATGATCATTGATTTCAGTTGTTACTACAAATCACATGTGCTTTTGTAATGCTTTATGTATGTATCTATCTGCCTGTCTGTCTGTGACATTCTGGTTATGATATCCTTACATGTTTATCTATACCACAGACTCACCCTGAGAAGGTGTAGCACCCAAAGTTCCTAGCAGAGTGCTTGGACTCAGGGGCTGTGGAGTAGGCATTCGGTTCGTTGATTTTTTTCAGCAAACATTTATTGCACACGGTTCTCGCCGGCACCATCTCGGTCTAGAGGAAAAACAGACGAGAGCTTGCATGTGGATGGGGGAGGGTCTAAGAACAAATGCATCCCTAAGGAAAAATCCTAGAATAAATATAATTTAGTATATTATATTATTATATATATTTATTTTTATATATTATATCATTATATATATTTATTAAAATTAATATCCCTGAACCACGACGAACCAAAGAAGTGATAGAGATTATCTGCTCTTTGATTTGATTTTGTGTATGCTAAACTACCTTAAAAACTCCTGGTGAGAACCATACTTTTGTATTAACTGTATTTTTCAAGGGAAGTGCCTAACAGTGGCCCTTTTTTCTCTGCTTTTAGCAAAGTCCTTCTTACTTAATATTTGTTTCTCCAGCTGCAGAAAAATGGCTGTTGAGAGTATCTTCCCATCCAGCTAGACTTGTAGCTTTACAAATAGTGCTTATTCTTTCTAATGATAAAACTATTGGGACGCCTGGGTGGCTCAGTCAGTTAAGCATCTGCCTTTGGCTCTGGTCATGATCCCAGGGTCCTGGGATCGAGTCTCGCATCCGGCTCTCTGCTCAGCGGGGAGCCTGCTTCTCTCTCTGTCTCTGCCTGCCACCCTGCCTGCTTGTGCTCTCTCTCTCTCTCTCTGACAAATAAATAAATAAAATCTTAAAAAAACTATCATTAGAAAAACTCTGTTACCAATCAATGTAGATATAATTCTGTAGATAACTGTAGAGATAAAGTTCTTTACGATAGCCTCTGTATGGGGCCATCATAATTCGTTGTGTAAAAAGTATTCACACGTGTTTGAACGCATTTGTGTTTGATGGCTATAATTTCAGGATTCCCAACTGGTAATAGAAGCTTATAAGTCCGGGTTTGAGCCTCCCGGGGACATCGAATTTGAGGATTACACCCAGCCGATGAAACGCACTGTGTCGGATAACAGCCTCTCAAATTCCCGAGGAGAAGGCAAACCAGAGCTCAAGTTTGGTGGCAAATCCAAAGGAAAGCTATGGCCCTTCATCAAAAAAAATAAGGTACTGATGGTTGGACCCAGCGTGAAACGAATTTTATAAAGTGTGGTGATTGTGACTTTCTCGGTTAGTCTTTAAAAAACAAAACCAAACAAAACTAAAGTACGTAAGCTTGTAGTTCACAGAATGCAAAAAAAGAGCTAGTGTGCTGTTTTATTTAAAAACCATGATTTCTCTTTGGTGGTGGTCCCTTTGCCATGGCCATTTGTCTTATTTCGGATGCATTGCCACCTGACTCGTGCCATCCACACTAACACTGACCTCTACTGACCTCTTGGCCATCTCCCATCATGTCTTTCACTGCTAAGTCCACTAGCCGCCTGGTCCCCTCGGCTGGGAGAGGGGTTGCTGTGCAGGATTTCTCTAACAGCTGATCAGCAGCTCTGATTCGAAATCGTGTCCATGGGTTAATAGCTTGGGTTTTGACTTCACGTTAACATGTGCCTCCATGAACATTTTGCGTTTTCGTTTGGTAGCGTGGTCGTAGGCGCGTGACAGCGCTGACCTGGGCGTCCCGTGTGGTCCAGGCACCATTACTATGCTCTCCCGAGAATAACTGCATATTTAATTTTCCAAAGACTGTCTTGCTGTTTTGACAACCTTGGCATCTAAGGTCCTTTATGCTCTCTCATCCAGCTCTGGTGGTTTTAGGTGGTTTAGAAATCTTGACCCTTTTCTGGCCTTAACTGGTTTAGTGTAACTAACGTAACTAACGTAACTAACGTACGTTTAGCGTAACTCACGTAGTTTTGCATGGAGAGTCTGCATGAGCTTCTGGTCGCAGATTTCTTGCTCTTCTTCTGTCGCTTTACTGACTAAAACCTCCACTTTTCGTCATGTTCTACATGTTTTCTTTTGGACCATGGCCTAAATATGTAATCGTTTGTGTTTTACTTGCTTTGGATTTCAAATATGATTTGATGCTTATTTTGTTTTGTGTCTTATCTTCTTGTTTCTGATTTTACTCTGTCACTGCTCCATCTTACATGTAGCTTATGTCCCTTTTAACATCCCCCCATCAGCCTCCCCCTCCCCCCCCTGCCTCTGCCTCACCCTCTGCTGTTCCCAACGGCCCCCAGTCTCCCAAGCAGCAAAAGGAACCCCTCTCCCATCGCTTCAACGAGTTCATGACCTCCAAACCCAAAATCCACTGCTTCAGGAGCCTAAAGCGTGGGGTAAGTTCTGCTCTGGAATCCTGTCTCTTGTGCGCTCTGGGCGCATGTGTCGTTCTGCATGACTTACTTTGTTTGTGAATGAATCCATTGTGTTTTCCCTTAACACGGAACAGTAAGGACCTGGGCTTCACCGTAGCTAGAAAGAAGAACCCCAGCAGGGGAGGAGAGAAGAAAGAAGGAAGCAGAGTGGATAGAAAGAAGAAGAGAAAGCGAGCCGGCCGGCCCAGAGTCCTTTGGGTCTCGAGCACATTTCAGAAAGGCTTTTCTCCACTTCCCTTTTAAAACATCTAAGTCATTAATGTTCTACCTTGATTTTACCCAAAAAAGAAGCTTAGATTCGGTTTCCAAAGCCAGCGACATCCGAGATGAGGAATTGGAAGTCACTGTAGACGCAGAAAACATTTGCTTGATGGTTGCTGAGAACAGCATGAGGGTCACAGAGCTGCTTCTGTCTGAGCTAAGCCTCAAGGTTCGAGGGGGAAATGTCACGAGGTTACGGTGGTTTCTTGAGCTGTGTTGGGGAACTTAGAAGATGGTGAGAAAATGTCTGTTGGCTGGAAGAGGCTTACGGCCAGATTTATCGTTAGAGGTGGAGATAATAAGCAGCTAACATTTACTGAGCGCTGATGGGGGACCAGACTCTCTTCCGTGGTTGTCTTCGACTGCCCTGTGAGCCTGGGCACTATGACATCCTTATTTTACTGGTAAGAAAACTGGGGCCCCAAAAGATGAGGTTAGGAAGAAGTAAAGTCAGAGAGCCTGCTCGTCGTCCGAGGTTCTGTGACATCCACACTCGGGGAGCATCTGCTAGGACAGGGTTGACTTGTTAGTGGACGTCCTCTCAACTCCAGCTTGCCATTTCGGTTAGGAACACCTGTGCCAGACGCATGGGATTTTGTGCAGCTGATCCAGGGACCCAAAGGAGTTGCCCGTTTGGTTGCGAGGACAAAAGTGGAATAAAGTCATTTGGAGCCTCCCAAATAAATCGAACTGATCCGTGTAGTCAAAGCCATCCCCAGATCGAGGCATGGCGGTCAGGAGTAAACGGACACGTGGGCCCAGTAAGGTCTTTTATCCCGATCTGTGGGGACTGCAAGGCAGTGGCTGTGGGACGTGTTCCTGTAGAAACATAATTTTTACTCTTCCCTTCCTTTGGGTAAAAAAGAATGTCAATGTATAATAGCTGGGACTAAAACGAGGGGTGGTACATATACTAAAATTGGAATGATACAGAGGAGATTAGCACAGATGACACGCAAATTCTCGAAGCATCCCGTATTTTAAAAATAAGTAAATAAGTAGAATGAGGGACAACCCCCCCATTCTGTATATGCAGGGTTCCTTTAATAAGGGGATCGCAACATTTTCTGTAAAGGATACAGATAGTCGGCGAAATTATCTTGTCTTAAGGTTCCCCAGCATATCAGGTTAAGAATTAATGGTGTAATTTCCTCAAGATTTCAAGAGAGCCGTTGTTAGAAGGCAGAGCGTAGCTTCGGAAGTGGGTGATGGACCGCGTTGAGCTCTATAATTAGATCCCAGTTCCTGGCTCCATCAGGCTGGCTTTGAAAACTCCCGTCCATCCCACTTACTCCTGGAAGAATTTCCAGCATCTGGCCAGGGTGTTTTTGCAACACTATAAAGTTTTATGTTAACTGTAAGTCAGTTAACCCATCTCTCGGCCACTTGCAAGACCTTGACCAAAGCACTCGTTTATTCTGTTTCTAACAAGTACCTCTGCATGGTCTTTTGGAATCTCACGATGGAGTATGTGGAATATTTGTGACTGTTCACCGTTTGTTTCTGTGTCTGTGTCATTCCCTCAACACCACCACAGTCTGCTGTTTACAAATGGTTTTCCGAATCTGTATTTCATGATGTTCTCTAAATGTTTGGGAAAAGACCAAAGAATGTCAGTAATCAATAAGTGTATGGGAAAGATGGCTAGGAAAAATATACCCCTTTAAAAAAGGGGGGGAATAAGAAATGAGTTATTATGATGATTTAGAGGAAAATCCCTCTTTTAAAATTTATAAATGAGCAAAATGAATTTTATTGCTTACTCTTTAAATCTGTGCTCAGCAAAACCTCGGTTAAAAAAAATTTTTTTTAATCTATGCTTTGCTTTCCTGAGAGTTAACACACATACACATTCTAGAAGAATTAGTGAATAAATAGAAACATATTTCTGCTTCCTTCATTTTGGGTCAGCCTGCTCTCAGTGAGGGTCAGGTTGGAGGTCCCTTCCTTCAGGAAGTTGAAGTGAACAAAAAAGAAAAAAAAAAAAAGGAAATGCATCACAGAAGTAAAATTAGGAAGTTCAAAAATGAAAAATAAATCTGAAGTTTGGGGAAATAAATTTGATTTTAAAACAATCTCAACACAGAAGGTACATGGATTATGGGGCCCGTGATGAAAATGATACTGTCCTTCTGTTTCCTTCATGCCTCATTTAGAACTTTAAGACTGTTGTGCCAAAGATAGGAAAAGTGTCCTAGAATAACAGATCTGCGATTTTAACACATCTATTAATTTATTGTGTTTTGCAGCTTTCAGATCCAGATTTCAGTCCTTTGTTCCTATTATCCGAATGTGTGACCCCTATGCAGACGATTCTTAGCATAGCTGATTTTGTGTCTAAATAATGAACGAGGATAAAATGTTTTTTTGTTGTTGTTGTGAATCATTGGCATCTGTAAGAAAATCTTGTTTCACTGAACATTTCTAAAGTATGCCACCGAGCTTTCGTAACCATTTCTTCATCTTTACCTAAGACAAGGAAAAATGAAACTAGACAGGATGGTCTCTGCTTGCAATTTACAAATGTAATTTTGTTGTCTTAAATTAAGATTTCTCTTTCTGGTCTCGACAAGGGCCTTCTAAATCTAAAATATGGGCCCATTTCCCCCCATGTGTTAGAGTTCATGGCATGGAAAAAATCCCATCGCAGTTGATCAAAAGGTTTGGAAAATCCTTACTGATTGTTTGTCAGATGTTACAATTTTATGGTCACTTTAATTTTATTCATTTTATCTTGTTCTCTTGCTGATTATTGGCAGACTCAGTCTTTCTGTTTTCACAAAGAACTCATGAAGAGGACGATAGGGAAACCCACGTATGCTTTTGAAGCTAGGGACTATGTTGTAAGTTGACCTGTGACGGCCAGGCATTGAGTCATGGCTCAGGTACTAACCCCTCGGACAGCACCAAGACTGGGGACCCGGCAACGAAATTCTCCCCTGGGTGACCTGGACACGGGAAGGGCCAAGTTATTACTATAAAGTCAGCCCCAAGTTACTTCATCTGGAAAGCTCGGGTGGGAAAAAGGAACCAACTTCCCAAGAACAACCAGGCTTCCCCAAAACGGCAGTGGATGGAGCTTGGCTCTGCCCGCTCCTCGCTGATCGTGACTGCCGTCTGAGAAGATGTCCACGGGTGCAATTCTAGGGCAGAATCTCACCCATAACCACAGCCGCAGAGCGTGGTCCCAGGAGGACACTCTTACAGACGGCGGTCGTGTAGATCGTGCGAGGACCCCCCCCCCAGCCCCGTGTGAAAGAGATGGATCCGTAAGAGGGTCATGCCATGAAGCTTGGGGAACCAAAACAATCATCGGGGCGTGGGCGAGGTCACAGAGTAGTCCTGTGACTTTCCACGGACCATAATTCAACCGTTACTTCTGTACTTATTTTCACTGTCCCCTTTCTTCGTACTTGAGGTTTGTACCTGTGGCCGTGCAGTAACACATGGACCCGCTGGCTCTGTGTCCCCTCATGTGTTATTGACATGTGTGGCTCCCAAGGCTTCATACTTGTTGCCTGAAACTGACCGCTTTCTAGTTCCTCGGATGTCTCGCGGTGCACCTAATGCAGTCTTTACAAGTATTTTCTCAAAGGCTTTGGTTTCCCATGTTAAGTGATCTAACTGGCTGGCTTACAGCTTAAGACCGAAAACCGGTATTACAAGGATACCACACCCCGTGATGGTGCTTCTTGTAGAGGGCCCATCACTGTCCACTTCAGAAGACTGCGTTTGTCTTGAAAATCCGGGATTTCCTATGGGTACTCAGATTTATTTTCGATCCTAACGACTCGTTTTTATTATGAAGTGGTAATCATTCCTGTGCTGTTCGTTTCGATGCTAGAATTCTTCTTTTGGAATGCTTAAGAAAGAACATATAATTGATATGCTCGTGTAAGTAACGGAAGTAGCCGAAGAGAGAACAGGTAGTGTACAGAGTTCAAACATCAGGTGTTTGAATTTGCCACATTTAGACGATCCTGTGTGAGAAAACATTTGTAGGGGGTAGCGTGCTTTGCCGGGAAGATATTTGCCAAGTTTTCCGCTGTGCACCCTGAGTGTTGTCTGTAAAGAACTCAAGATGTGATCAGCTGATCTGTGCTAAAGCTCACAGGAGGGGCCACAGGGAGAGTCAGGAGGGTGCCTGTACCTGCTGCCTTGTTCTCCCACAAGTTTTGTCTCACTGCCTCTTAAAGTCTGTTCCCCCATAGGGGCGATTTCTTTCAAAGCTTAATGCCTATTTGAAAAGAAGTGTCCATTTTTAGTTCATCTTAATAAGATTTTTTAAACCTGGTTAAGGAATTTTTTAACGCCCTGCACTCCCAATTTAAAATCAAAGGGCTCGTTCTTTGGTCCTTGGTCTCCAACATATTTTTGATCCTACCGCAGCTGCCTGAGCTTTTAGGATTGACGACAGCTAAGTTAAAACGCACCATGCTCTCAAAACACTGCTTCCTGGCCATAGAGTATGTCTCACCTGTTAACGAAGAGCCAAATGTTTTTCTTTCTTTCTTTCTTTCTTTCTTTCTTTTTTTAATAATTTGGAGATGCCTTTTAATCTGTTTTGTGTCCAGTAGTCACTCTACCTTTGCTAATCTCCAGGCCCAGCAAAATTGCACCTGCTGCCTCCTGATAATGGTCAAGAAATGCAGAGCAAGGAGTGCCCCTCGGTAGTTGAGATAACTGGCGATTTCCTAACAGTAACTCTCAGGGCAGCTACTCCAGTTAGCGCTCCAGGTGCTTTGTAACCCCCGTGGGTAGGACTCAGAGTGCATGTGAGCCTCTGAACACACCTTCCACGGGTGCGGGGGGGGTGGTGAGCGATGCAAGGGCATCGTCCTGCCTCTGGCCTGGTGCAGAGAGGCTTTCTGGATCCTGCAGATGGTTTCCTAGAGCAACTTCCAGCCCCCGGTTATGCGTTCACCCACTCAAGAGTCTACCTTCATGCCTTTGAGAAATGACAGTCTTCACGTTTATTAGAGTTCCTTAAGATAAATAAATACATTACTTGTACGTTGCGGAAGTCACTGCTCTTCAGCTCCCCCCTGTGAGTAAAACTTCCCATGTGAAATGTGGTGAACAAAAGCCTATGTGATTATTTTTGTCTTTTATTATCAGCATGTGTCACCAACTGCAAACTTATTTTAGCTTATAACCAGGCCGATGTGACCCACACAGAACTGTGAACAGAAACTCTCCTTTTCTTTCTTTATTTTTTTGCTCTGGCAACATGGCAGCGAAAGGAAGGTTTTGGCAGGGGCCAGACCCTCTTGTGAACGTTTGCACAGATCCACTGCAAGTCATTTTCACAAGCGACAGGTGAATTTATGTGTTATGTTAATACGGTGCAACTGACCGAATTCCTCTTCTTCTGATGTGTTGTCTCTCTCTCTCTCTTTTTTTCCCCTGTTACCTCTTCAATTTTTACATGAAGCTTTCTCTCAAGCTGGTAAGCACAATTCTTCTATGCATGTCCCAAATCTAATCAGGTTTTTTGGGTGTATGTTTCCCTTGCGTATGCTTTCGTTGGTGTTTCTTCATTAGACTTGTGCAATCCAAAGGTCCAAAATCCACTAGGGGCGATCTTAATCTTTTCAAGTTGCTAAGAAAATTAACGCTTAACTCATGATTTGGTTTCCTTTCTTACTGGGGCCTTAAGAGGATGGCAGATATTAATAAACTTTATTTAAATGTGATCAGAAATATACATATTTGATATTGGGGAGTTTATTTATGGATCATTTGGAGTAAAAGTAAATTTAACAGCTAAAGATATTCTCCCTGGGAGCCACAGAAGCAGGTGAAAAACGCAGTGAGCCTGAAGGAGATGGGCAGGAATGGTGCCAGTCTCAAACTCAGGTCCAAGGCAGCCTGGGAGAATTGCAACCCATGCGATCTTTAAGTCGCTACATAAATATGTGGGTGCCTTATGCATAGCCGATTTAAGAAATCACAAGATGACTTTATGGACAGTGAAAAGAGCCTCCTAAGCCTTTCTAAAATAATTTACTTAGTGTCCTGTGTTGTTCCTACCTAATCGCATAGCCCTAGTAAACAGACTAATCATTAAATTTATTAAAAGAAACTTTTTAACTCTGTAACTCCTAACTATACTTTAGAAATCTGTAAGTTACATAGTATTCTAAACACCACAGCTGAAAATGTCTTAAAATTATGGACAATGATACACTGTAACAATTCACCCAGGAATAAGGTCAGCTACTTTATGCATTGCTGTTGATGATGCAGGATAAGAGTTTCTGGTGGTCCTTATCTACACATTTGTATGTGTGTACATGGATACATATACATTTGGATTTCCAGAATTTTTTCAGCCTGACTCAGTATTTGGCAACTAACCCAACCCCAGAGAAAACGAGTATCTCATTAAATGGAACATTTCTTAGACTATGAAATAAAATCCCCAGACGAGTCCTTAATTAAGGTTTCTACGAGAAGGAAAACACTCTAAATGTTTCAATGAACTGAGTTGGGCAACAGCATGGATTTGGGAGGAACTGGGTCAATTAAGTAGGAGTCTCTCAGGTACTGGGGTTTCTTCCTTGCCCTGTCTGTATTTCTTCTTTTGCTGAGGCACTAGAAGCAAAAGATAACAGTATTAATAAAATTAGGCAGTCTTTCTGCCTGAGATAGAAATCATTTGACCAAGCTGGTATGGAACTGTTGCTTTATACCATTACTTGGAAGCCAGTAAAGAAGGGAAGTGTTGCCCAAAGATGCCTGGAGTAGAAAAGGTGTGAACTCCAAAGAAGCCGCTTACGCTTCTTGTGCTTGTAGCTTGTGCTCCTGCGGGGAGAGGCTCAGAGCAAGTCTTTGATTCCAGAAGTATGTAAAACAAGGGCCTCCCAGAGCCGCAGCCACTTAAAATATCCCTACACACACTGACCCCGTCTTGCAAAACCAGTGCCACCCGTGGGGCCAGTCTGTTTCCAAACTGGACCACAACAAAGATTTCAGAAAGTCTACTCTGACTCAAAGCTGGAAATAAAATTCCTTTGTTGCAAAACGAATCCTGGGTCAGAGTATTGCTTAAAGTCACCCAAGTCTTAATGGCCTTTCAAGGTACTTCCAGACACCTAACACTCCTTCGGATCTAGAAGCCGTGAGCTCAGCCTCCAAGGGCAATGTAAAGTTTGTCTGAGGCACGGTTCATGAGATTAGTTTCTAAATAACAATACAGAAACATAGAGTACCTATCGAAAGGGACCTAATTTGTTCCTTTATTTATTTATTTAGTTCTCATAAGTAATTGAAGTTAATTCACCTGCTCACAGTCTACCCCTGAATCCCATACACTGGCCATCCATCACGCAAGCCTATTCAAATGTTTGTTAATTAAAATCCAATAAAAATGTAGAATTCAGTTCCACGGTCGCCCTGGCTGCATTTCAAAGGCTCAGTAGCCGTGTGTGGCCGCCGTATTCACGAGCGCAGAGATGAGAACTTTTCCATTCTTTGTAGGAAAAATTCTTTGGGACTCTTAGCCTGCAGTTCGGCTTCGTAACTATTAATGAATTAACATTGGCGCCCTCCCTGCCTTTCCTGGCTTCCGAAGCAGCGTGCCTTTCGTTTTATGGCATTCCAGCCCCGAAGAAACAAAACAAAACAATCACCTCAATTTTAGAAAACATGCTGATGTGATCTAAGTAACCTCAGCAGGAAGACAAGGTGTTGTGCTTTCGGGCTCGGTGCTGGAGCGGAGCAAAGTGAAAAGCACACGATTCAGGTTGCACGTGTTCCAACCCGAGAATCGCCCGGGGACGGAAACAAGCAGCCTGATTGATTTCTGTGCTGAAATTGAGTTTGGGTCATTTTCGCTCTAGGCAACTGAACTTGCTTGGCTTGCCATGACGGACTAGCCACTTGTGTTCTGGTTTCACTCCTCTCTCTCTCTCTCTCTCTCTCTCTCTCTCTAACACACGCGGGCACGCGCACACACATGAGTCTAAACATCAGCTGGAAGGTGTGTGCGTGGCCTTGCGGTAAGCGCGGTTGCATCACACCTCCCGGCACAGCAGCCCTGGTGCTCGGTCCCAAGCAGCCAGGGAGCCGGGGTCACCAGCACCATGTCAGCTGCTTGGCCAATTCAGCTCGATTTTGGAATTACCTTCCCCAGGTCCTCTCCTTTCCACCCCCGTGCCCCAGCCAGCCTGTTTCATTGGCTCTAAAGTAAAATCTCTTTTTAAATTCCTTGGCTTATCCCTGGCGATTGAATCCATTTCTCTTTGTTTATGAAAATCACTTCGTGGAATCAAAGGCACTTGATCCCCCAGCAGCTTTAGCCGAAGCTCCTGACTCGTAAGCACCTGGAAGAGTCTGGAAGAGTCTGGAAGCTCGCTGTTGGGGTTTTCTACTGAGACCGTACGCACCGAGGAAAGATCCTAATTGTTTCTGAAAGGGGTTCCAGATATCAAAATAGGCTCTTTCTGCTGGATTGGAAACAGCTGGCATGGCTTTCGGATGCTGGGGAGTTGGTGTGGAGGTCTGGGGGCCCATTCTATGTGGATTTTCTGAGGTCACCCTACAGATGTCAGAAAGGAGTGACCTGACTTTTAGAGGCAGTGGAGGGGAGAGTGCAGGGGGTGGGGTGGGGGGGAGAGGGGGAGGATAGATGTTTTAATGGCCTTTTCCCCCACATTCTCTGAGGAACCAGACGTCCCATCTGTCACTTGGTGAGGATGGAAACTTTGGGCCTCAGCCTGTGTGGAGAAGTGGGAAGAAAGACCCAGAGTAGGGAGTAAAGCGGTGCGTTCAACATGAGACCGTTGATGGGGGCACTTGTCCCTGTGTGGTACGAAGGGAACAGACACCTCAGACATCCTTCACACTCCAGTGTTGCCGCCAACACTGACGGTCAAGGGAAGGATCTGCCTCAGAATGTGGTCTTCACCGAATCTTGTGGGGGCCGGAATTTTTTTCTCCCCCTCCCCTTCTGCAGCCTTGCTCCTTGCCTTGGCCGAGGTGGTTTGGCGGGCAGACCTGGACCCCGAGCCGGTGTATGGGACTTCTCTGCAGTTTGCATGCATCGATCTTACATCTCAGCTGGGTGTCCTGGGAAAGAGCTTCCCTTTTGGTCATGAAAACACACGCGGACCTCGGCACCCCCGGTGTCTGGGGCCTGCATCGTGCAGGCGTCGTGCAGTGTCTGTCCTCAGGGACGAGCGCGGGCTCATGCCTGTTTGTGTCCGCAGGGTGCCACGCCTGAGGATTTCAGCAACCTCCCGCCCGAGCAGAGAAGGAAGAAGCTGCAGCAGAAAGTCGATGAATTAAATAAAGAAATTCAGAAGGAGATGGATCAGAGGTAGAGTGGAGCGACGCGACTTATTACAAGATTCAGGTTTAGTGTGGACGATGGGAAATCCCAAATTAGCTTCAAGAAGAGTATTGATTTCAGCTGTGTGGGGTCTTGCTGTTTGTTTTTTTCATGGAGGGTCTACTAGATGGCTTCATTGCAGAGCGGGAGAATTCTTTTAATAGGTTTTACTCTGAGTTTGGGGAACAAAATACATTTGGTTATCTGTTTTTTTCTTCCTCTGTATTTCCATACTTCTTTTTTTTTTTTTTTAATTTTTATTTCTTTTTAAGTTTTAAACTTTATTTCCAGGACAGTTAACATCCAGTGCTCTGTTAGTTTCAGGTGGACGC
This sequence comes from Lontra canadensis, assembly GCF_010015895.1. NCBI lineage: Eukaryota > Metazoa > Chordata > Mammalia > Carnivora > Mustelidae > Lontra > Lontra canadensis. Next base: position 15,207,132 of record NW_022631024.1, on the reverse strand, counting down.
TACGGTGACCCAGCATTTCTGTGCGTGACTCGGGGCTCATCATGATAAGTGTCCCCTTCATCCCAGTCACCTGTTCTGCCCATCCCCCACCCTCTTTTCTTATAAGTATGTAAAAATGAGGAAGAGGAGTGTGGCGTGAGTCCCACCTCCCTCCCTTGCCCCACATTCTAGTTTTGGGTCTAAAATAACCTTGTCTTCCTATTTGAGGGTAAGTAATAGTCAGCCTTCCCAGAGATTCTCACGTCTCTGTACCTTGTTGTAGAGCGTACTGATAGTGTGTAGAAAACAAATCGCATTATGTCTTATTACACACACCACCAGCCGCCAGCGGGGTGATGTTTTCCCACTCTTGAGAAGCTCCTATGTCAGGATCCCACAACTGGGGTTCCCCGTTTTCTGAGCCGTTCTGTGAGTTTGATCCCAGGATGGTGTATATGCGAAAAATAAGACGAAAAGAGTTGATAATCTCTTCATTTGTGCTTCCCTCCCCATATTTGTAGCCCGTAGGTCTTTGCTGTCACTTAGGGGCTACTTGCTAGTGATCCTGATGGAAAAATCACTTTATTTATTGTCTCTCGCCTTATAAATTCTCACTGAGTGAATCGGGGAATCATTCATCTATTTGAGATTTTCTAAAAGATAACTTGAGGTTTTGTGGCCTGTAAACAGGCCAAAGAGGGATTCTACATAAATTTCGTTGTGGCAAACCTGGAGTTAAAATTTGGTAATGCGAAAAAGTAAAATAAAATAAATAAAATAAAATTTGGTCTTGCAAAAAGCCAAAAAACAAAATCGATTAGGCAGTAGTACAGTTTAGTATGAAAGTGGTAGTTTTATTTTATTTTTTTTTAAGATTTTATTTATTTATTTGACAGAGATCACAAGGAGGCAGAGAGGCAGGCGGGGGGGCGGGGAAGCAGGCTCCCCGCTGAGAAGAGAGCCCGATGTGGGGCTCGATCCCAGGACCCTGAGATCATGACCGGAGCCGAAGGCAGAGGCTTAACCCACTGAGCCACCCAGATGCCCCATGAAAGTGGTAGTTTTAGTACAAAAAAGTAGTTGTTTACTGCTGATAGAACAACTTCTGAAAAGTGGGTGGTTTTATGTATTTGTTTATTTTATTTATATTTTTAATGTTTTTTAGACAGAGTAAGAGAGATCACGGGGTAGAGGGTCAGGGGCATGGAGGGGCAGAAGAAGAGAATCTCAAGCAGACTCCCCACCAGCTCAGAGCCCTGACATGGCTTCCACGGCCCTGAGATCCTGGCCTGAGCCGAAATCAAGTGGGACGCTCAACCGACTGAGCCCCCCCGGCGCCCCAGATGGGTGGTTTTATGGACACTGTTACTGTGCATAACAAATAACAACATAGATAATTAACTTTGTTCTGTGTTAGAAACACACCTCATGAGATGAAAGTGTTCTTTATCCTTTTTATTACATGCGGAACCAAATATAAAAAGGGTCCTGCATGTATCAGCCCATTACCCCTCGGCCTGTGGAATAACTGAGCAGTTATATTCCGTACGGGAGTGACAAGTTCTGACTCAGGTATTTGAAACGACATTGTAGAAGGTCATGGACACTGTTGTCCAAGAATTAGGTAGAAAACTTTCTCTGCCACTTGGGTTGTGGCCGTAGAAGCTGGTTAACCTTTTAACGCTCACAGCGGCCCTACTGATAAGGCCAGTGCCATTTAACAGTTTACTAGATGATTATTTATTGAGCATTTACTGTGTGCAAGGAAATATCCTAGACCCTGGGAATAAAACGGTGAACAGAACACATGAAAACCTCTGCTCTCATGCAACTCACGTCTTGTCCAAGAGGAACAAGGCAGGACTCATCAAAGCACAAAGCGTGAGGGTAGATTTGAAATACCCTGGGGTTCAGGGGCACCCGACTGATTCAGAGGAGTGTGCGACTCTTGATCTCGGGGTCGTGGGTTCGAGCCCCACGTGGGGTGTAGAGATTACTTAAATAAATAAAATAAAAAAAAAAATTTTTTTAATACCCTGGGTTCAAACCTGGTTCCACCTATTTCTTTTTCTTTTCTTTTCTTTTTTTAAGATTTTATTTATTTATTTGACAGACAGAGATCACAAGTAGGCAGGGTGGGTGGGAAACAGGCTCCCTGATGAGCAGAGAGCCCAATGCAGGACTCGATCCCAGAACCCTGAGATCATGATCTGAGCCTAAGACAGAGGCTTAACCCACTGAGCCACCCGGAGCCCCTGGACAAGCTTCTTAACCTCTTAACCTTACCTCTGTTTCCTCATCTTGAAAAGGAAGTTAATAGAATTAAATGTGTCGGTGTATGGGAGGTACTTGGACCAATGCCTGGCACATAGAATCTGTAAAATAAAATGAGTATGTTCAGTGTCAACAGACTACATGTCCCGATTAGATTTTCAGACTAGACAAAACTACAACAACCCCAAATCCACAGCCTATAAAACGCACAGCTAACTCATAAGGTATTAAAAACAACAACAACAACATATAGGTATAGAAAGGTTGAAAATAAGAGACTAGAAAAAGATACTGGTTGGCCAGTGCCAGCCAGAAGATGACTGACTTTCAGGCCAAAAAAAACCCCTCAAACTATTCAGCTCAGGAAGGTCAACTTCATAACATTAAATGTTTCAAGGAACAAACAGCTCAGTTTAAAGCTGTAGAACTGTCGATCTTAAAACATAGAAAAGGTTATACTGTTAACCCTTTGACATGAGTATGTACAAGAAATACAAACACGTCATTGTTGGAAGAGATTTTTAATGCAGTTCTCTGAGTGACAGGTAGAACAGATTAACAGATTCAGGATAGAATTTTTTTTTTAATTTAAAATTTTTTTATTAACATATAATGTATTATTAGCCCCAGGGGTACAGGTCTGTGAATCGCCAGGTTTACACACTTCACAGCACTCACCATAGCACACACCCTCCCTATTGTCCATAACCCAACCACCCTCTCTATACCCACCCTGGCAACCCTCAGTTTGTTTTGTGAGATTAAGTCTCTTATGGTTTGTCCCCCTCCCGATCCCATCTTGTTTCATTTTTTTCCTTCCCTACCCCCAAACCTCACATGTTGCCTCTCAAATTCATCATATCAGAGAGATCATATGATAATTTTCTTTCTCTGTTGACTTATTTCACTCAGCATAATACCCTCTAGTTCCATCCACGTCGTTACAAATGGCAAGATTGCATTTCTTTTGATGGCTGCATGGTATTCCATTGTATATATACACCACATCTTCTTTATCCATTCATCTGTTGGTGGACATCTAGGTTCTTTCCATAGTTTGGCTATTGTGGACATTGCTGCCGTGAACATTTGGGTGCATGTGTCCCCTCGAATCACTACATTTGCATCTTTGGGGTAAATACCCAATAGTACCATTGCTGGGTTGTAAGGTAGCTCTATTTTCAACCTCCTCCTCCTCCTCAGCGAGGAACCTCCATGCTGTTTTCCAGAGTGGCTGCACCAGTTTGCATTTCCACCAACAATAAGGAGGGTTCCCCTTTCTCCTCATCCTCGCCAACATCTGTCGTTTTTAGGACAGAATACTTAAATAATATAATTGACAGAATTGACCTCAGACATGTCTATCCAATAATTTAATGGTGCACATTCTTTTCAAGCACACATAGAACATTTCCAACAACCTGAGCATATCCTGTTTTCACAAAACAGATCTCAACAAAATCCAAGGCTAGACACCATTCAAGGTGTGTTCTCCAAAGCCTGCAGTAAAGTTGGGTACCAATAACAAACATTTAGAAATTAAGAAATGTAGCTCTAGGTATCTCAGAGACTAAAGAAGAAATCAAGAGACACATTGGAAACACAGACTTGTACCCTGAAACAAATAATACGTTATATGTTTAAAAAAAAAAGAAAGAAAAAGAAATACACTGAAAGCACAAAAAAAAAAAAAAAAAGACATTGGAAGATATCGGAGCAGAGCTGAACCTGAACCCACATTCCACACATCACTGGGCTGTCACTGAGGCAACACTCACAAAGGGAACTTATAGCTTTCCGTATGTATCAAAAACAAAAAACACTAAACATCAGTGAGCTGAGTGTCTATCGCAAGAAGTTAGAAAAAGCACAGCAGATTGAACCCAAGAAAACAGAAGCAAGAAAAGAGGGTAAATTAATGACACAGAAAAACATACGCACTCAACAAAAAGGATCAGCAAATCCAAAAGCTGGTTCCTTGAAAAGACGAATAAAGTTAAACGTCTGGGGAGACCTATGAGGAGAGACAGGAGTTAGAGAATTGGAGGTAATGAATCTCGACAAATCTTTGCCGAGAGATGGGGCAGTAGCTGGAGGTGTAGCCATAAGGTCAAGAAAGGAATTTGGTGGGGCGCCTGGGTGGCTCAGTGGGTTAAAGCCTCTGCCTTCCGCTCAGGTCATGTCCCAGGGTCCTGGGATCGAACCCCACATCGGGCTCTCTGCTCAGCGGGGAGCCTGCTTCCCCCCTCTCTCTGCCTGCCTCTCTGCCTACTTGTGATCTCTGTCAAATAAATAAATAATTTTTTTTAGAAAGGAATTTGGTAAAGGCAGACATTATAGTTTGTTTGTTGTAAGAGCATTTATTCATCTCAGATACTTACTGAGCATCTGCTGTGTGCCACGTAGTGTCCCGCCCCGGGGAGATACCAAGTTAACAAAAGAGCTTGAGCCCATAGAGCTTCCTTCCAGAGCTTCTACTGAAGTAGGAAAAAACTGAGGATGAACAGTAATAAGCATAATAACAAACTCACCGGGTGGGAAAGAAGGAAGGGGAGCAAAGTCAGGGGGCAGGGAGTGCAGGGGGAGGGAGGGCTGCAGGGGAGATGTGACCTCAGGGGAAGCGGATGGTGGGTACCCACAAAGGAGCAGCGGGCTGGGCGGGCTCAGATGCAAGGGGGCGGGCCCAGGCCGGATGGGGACTTTGGGAAATTCTCCTCCTATTATTTCTATAGTTTCAGTTAAACTATTTCCCATAACTCTAACTGGGTTTGCTTCATTGGTCCTATGTTGTATAACAGGTCAAGGCTGCCTTTTACTGAAGCTCATTAAAGTTGGCCCCTTACCACCTGCAGAGTCATTTGCTCTAAACTTTGAACATCTCCGAACCCTACGGAACCCTATACAGAAAGTCCCTCAGTCCCTCAGAGCCAGAATTCAAAATGAATAGAGCCCTTTGGTCCCAGAGATAGCCCCAGGCATGGCTGCCACACTCCTGGAGGGATTATCTGCTCAGGCCGCTGCGGGCGGCTGCCCTCCCGGCTTCAGGAAGGGCGTGGGGCCTGGCGATGGGTCGCCTTGAAGCTCGGTTGCCCACCTGTCATGGACACCAACTGTGGGTTTGGTTTCTTAATAGTTAAAAGAGTGTGTCATAAAATTTCCAAAGCCGTTAACTGTGCTCCTCCACGAGGGGAACGCATGGGAGCCCGTGGGACCCAGAGTGCCAGCTGGAGTTCTGTTTTCATCGTGGGGGGCAAAGGGAGGGACGTGACTGATTTGTTTCTCAGTCTCGGAGGGCAGTGGGAGGTTCCAGATACCATTCAGAAAAGGCAACCGAAATTTTAATATCCGTCTCTGGATTATACAGACCTCGGGAACAGAATTCTTACGGAGTTTTAGGATGAAAGCAGCTCCCAATACTCCCCTCCAGCCCGCGCTGTGATGCCATCATGCCATGTGCCGGTCCGTGCGGCGTGCGGGGCGGTAGGAGAGGACACTTGATGGATGACATTGACCTTTACTGTGTCCTGCTCCCTCTTTCTTTCCAGAGATGCCATCACAAAAATGAAAGATGTTTACCTAAAGAATCCTCAGATGGGAGACCCAGGCAGTTTGGATCATAAATTAACCGAAGTGAGCCAAAATATAGAAAAACTGCGACTAGAAGCCCAGAAATTTGAGGTATGAAAACGCTGTGCGTGAAAAGCCCTGTTGGAAGAAAAAGAAACCGAGGAAAGGCTGGGAGTCGTGCTGGGTTCATGCCGTAGCACACCAGCGATTCGTGCAAGACATGTGGCTGGAGGGTGTCGGGAGGGGGGAGGTTGGCGAGTCATAATAAAAGGAAAAGTGGTCAGACCCCTGGCTGTTCTGCCCCTTGGCATGCCTTCGGCCCAGGACTCCCCTAAACCCAGCACTGATCAATGTATTTGTACACCTTGTCCTTTGTGCTTGGCTTGGTTGGTCCTGTTCCAGCCCCTGCCGATGAAGGGGACAGCTGTGCGTGGGCTGTCGTGAATCCAGAAGTTAAAAAAATCAAGTCAGATACATTACGGTTCTTACAAAGGACCCATTATCCAAAGGTTATAGAGGTGACAACCACTGAGAGACACCAATTAGAAATGAGTAGGAAAGATAAATACTATAGTTTTTAAGGAGGGAGAGAGAGCACTCAAGAGCTATGGGCAGAATCGGTTACTTCTAGCCATGAAGGGTCAGATACAGCTTTTTAAGACTCTTCCCAGACTCTGCCAATCAGTTAGAGGGTTTAGAACCTCGAAGTGTTCTTTCCTGGTCATTTTTTTCCTCTGGCCTTTTCCACACTATTTTAAATGTTGCCCAAGATAAGTTTATCTTTTATCTTAATTTGATTTCCTGGAAAACGCATTTCTTTACCCTTAAAAAGAGTGACTCACTCCTCAAAACAAAAGGTGCACGTAGCTTTCACACGGAGTCTCTGCTCCTGGGGGACAGGAGCCCCTTCTCCAGCGGGAGCTCACGGTCACAGAATTTTGGAGCCAGAAGGAACCAGAAGCGACTTACCTTATCTCACACAGCTGTTTTCAAAAGCCCAAGAGTAGCGGGGCACCTGCGTGGCTCCGTCGTTAAGCTCCCGCTTGATCTCAGCTCAGGTCTTGATCTTACGGTTGGAGACTCAGGCTCTGCACTGAGCCCCACGCTGGGCATGGAGCCTACTTTAAAAAAAAAAAAAAAAAGCCCAAGATGATAATACAGTCCAGAGCTCTTTATGCCACATTGTGACAGTGGCCTAAGCCCGCTTGTTTCTACTTCTCCAGCGTGAGATGGGCTGGGAGCCGTTGCGTGTGGGTACTTGGTACAGCTGCATGCAGAGACACAGGAGACACCCCCCTCCCCCCAAGCGTGTGGCCCTTCTTGAATCTCAGCCTCAGGGACCATCGAGCCCCCCTGAATCCGGGGCCTTCAAGACTCCCGCGTCGGGCCCTCAGCTGAGCTGTCTCTGGTGGCTTTTGCTTGCAGGCCTGGCTGGCGGAGGTGGAGGGCAGGCTGCCGGCACGCAGCGAGCAGGCCCGCCGGCAGAGTGGAATGTTCGACGCCCAGAACCCGGCCACGGTCAACAGCTGCGCCCAGGACCGCGAGAGGTACAGTATCTGTGCCGCGCCTGCCGTCCAGTGGGGGCAGCTTTGCTTTGTGTCCGTGGTGCAGTTCTGGAGTCTAGAAACAAGCGGAGGCACTTGCTCTGTATACAGAGGAGCCCGAGATGCCTGACCTGCCCTTTCCCCACAGCGTAGGTCCCTCGGGCCGCGCGGGGCGGCGATGGAGCACGCAGGGTGACCTGAGGTGGCATTGGTGGCAGCGGTCGGGGGGCAGGGGGCGAGCGCTTCGCTGGGCAGTCGCTATAGTTGCTGCGTGGTTTCCTCTCTTGAGCAGCCCGGATGGCAGTTACACGGAGGAGCAGAGTCAGGAGGGTGAGGGGAAGGTGCTGGCCACGGACTTCGACGACGAGTTTGACGAGGAGGAGCCCCTGCCTGCCATCGGGACCTGCAAAGCCCTCTACACGTTCGAAGGTGACCCACGTCCGCCCGGTTCCCCGCTTGTGCATGCTGTCCCGTCTGCTATGACTGGAGCTTCTTCCGAAGCCTTCCAGATCTTTCTCACTCGTTTTACCCTGTGTTCCGCTCACCGTCATCATCATCAGTATTTGGTTCAAGGTTGCATGTTTTGCCTGTTACTCTGCCCAATGGAACAGCGTTCATGCAGCTTACTTGCAGCAGTTGGTGTGGAATACTGATGATTTTTTTTTAAAAGATTTTATTTATTTGACAGAGAGAGAGAGAGATCACAAGTAGGCAGACAAGCAGGCAGAAAGAGGGGGGCAGGAAGCAGGCTATCCGCTGAGCCCGAAGCGGGGCTCGATCCCAGGACCCTGAGACCATGACCCGAGCTGAAGGCAGAGGCTTAACCCACTGAGCCACCCAGGCGCCCCATGATGATTTTATCTGTTCATCCAGTATTTCCAGGAGATCCTGTCTTGTAAAGCCCCCAGAGGGATGGGGTACGGGATGGGTTGGTGTGGTGTCCGCCCCTGGGGAGCGAGGACAGACACATATTTGGGAGAGGTCCGCTGGTGGCACGTACCAGAGGTGGGGTACGGAGTGCTGGGCGCTCACGGGACAGGGCGCTCACTTCCTTCAGAGAATTAATTCAGGGAACTCTCCAGGCCTCTGTGCATCGGAGGGAGGAAGGTGAGGGAAGCGTGGGCTTGTTGGGCTGGAGCTTAGACATCTGAGGTGGGAGGGATAGAATCTGAGACTAGGAATGATGTCGTGGCGGGGGTAAGAGAGTCGTCTGGATTTTGTCTGGCAACAGTTGAGCTGTTGAAGACGTTTGAGCGGGGCGTTGGCACCGTTCGAGCTGCGCCTACGGATATGTCTTGTCACGTGTGGGGGACCAGTGGGAGAACAGGGATGAAGGGTTTGAAAGATTAGCCTGGAGTTGCCAGAATGATGTCCACGGAGAAAGATGCGAAGGAAGCCGTGAGAGACGCAGGCTGAGCTCAGGTAGGTTTGGGAAGCTCTGGGACAGAGGGATCTTCCAGATCTTCTCACGACAGGCCACCTGTGTGGTGGGACAAGAAAGCTCCAGGTTCAAGGTCGCCATCTTAATCTCATTCCCACGCCTCGGCCCCACCCCGACGGCACCCCTGTAAGCAGCTCCCTGGCCAGTCTGAGCTTGAGGACGCTGTGTGAGCAGTGGGCGCTGTTCTGGGGCAGTAACGTCAGCAAGTGGTCTTGGGGACCCCGTTAACGAGTGGGGACAGTGTCTGAAAGGGTGTCATTAAAGCCATAAGCGCACGCTCCCCAGAAGAGATGAAGAGCAGACCCAAGATGTCCCCTGGGGAGCACCTGGCTTCCTGGGAGAGAGAGGGGGCTCCCTGGAGGGCTGGAGAAGCATTGTTGGGGGGGTGGGTCTGGAAGCTTCTGCGTGGGACGAGCCCTTGCAACGTCCACGCGTCTGTCCCTCCCTCACTGCCCCTCTTCCCTTGCTAGGCTCCCCGTTCGCGCTCCGCCTGGCTTCGGCGAGAAGCCTGACCCCTTCTGATGTTGCTTCTCCAGGTCAGAATGAAGGGACCATCTCCGTGGTTGAAGGAGAAACGCTGTACGTGATTGAGGAAGACAAAGGCGACGGGTGGACCCGCATTCGGAGAAACGAAGACGAAGAGGGTTATGTCCCCACTTCGTACGTCGAAGTCTATTTGGACAAAAATGCCAAAGGTGCTAAGACTTATATTTAATACAACTTAAAAAAAAAAAATGTAAAAAAAAAAAATTGGAGTTGTCTGTTCCCACAACTATGACTGTTCCGGGCGGTTCTTCCAAAGCCGGAGGACCCCGGAGTGCGTGCTGTCCCGTGGCCACGTGGTGGGCTGGTGGGCGCTCGACACCCGGATTTCCTTGGCTGGTTTTGACTATAAAACGTTTCACTTGCTCATGGAATAGGACAAGGAAAGCTGCCAACTGCCAATTTACAGTTTTGTCATTTGAGCTCAGATAAACAGTTCTTCCTCTGGCCGTATCTGTAGGTATCCCCCCCCCCAAAAAAAAAATTGCCTTCTAGCTTCTAATTGCTATTTTTGAATTTTAAAAGTTCACACACATCAGCAGGGTGGGTAAGGCTTGTGTTCTGTTTCTCTCTCGCAACTGCCGTGAACGCAACCCCCTTAGGATGTTACGTTTTGAAACCTCGTAACTTGAACCACGCTCGATCGTTTGATCTTACAGTCATTTGCTTTGGAGGAAGTCATCGATAAAACCTCCCCCTCCTCAAGGAAAGAATAAGACGAGTCCTATATTGGTACTAAATGTGTGTATTTTTCCTTCAACGTGTATAAGATCATTGGTATATCGTCGTGTTTTCCTCTCCCGTCTGCATGATCCCAGACAACCAGCTGAAAACTGGAAAAGCTTGGTCAACGGTTAACCAGTAGACTTTTACATGAGGCCCTGAGCTCCCCACTGCCCTTGACAGAGACGATCAGATGCCCTAGTGCCATTTCCGTAACTGACCAAAAACCCCGCATGCTTCTGCTGGAGCTTTTGTGGCCGGAGGAGCGGCCTTCAGCTCACAGGTGCCCAGGTGGGGCTTGTAAGGAGCAGCAGCTGCTTCTACACACACAACCCCCCGAAGCTCTTTGCTTTCGCAGAGGTGTTTTGGGTCGGTTGGTTTGGTTTTTTTAATCCTTGGCATCTTTAAGACCCAAAATATGGATTTACTGAAAAATCATTTTCAAATTGCTAGCTCGTTTTATTTTACATAATGAACCATAACCAGACTAAAGTATTTCACCGTCTTGAAAGGGATCTGGGTCGCGTGGGGATTTGCGTTTTTTATTAAATCGGCAGCGTAGGGGGTGAAATCGAGCACAGGCGTGCGTCGCCCCAGCTGTGCGCCCGTTTGGAGAATCTACCCTGTGGTCCCAGAGAACCAGCTATGAAGGGCCCACGGCCGAGGGGTCAGGTTGTGATTTTTTATTTGGCTTTGAGAATTACTTATTCATGTCCTTCCTACTTTTAAATAGGAAATTAGCTCCTTGCTTTTACACTGTGAGCTCCTTTTATAAGCTCAAATCGATTTAAAGTTGATTCTACCAAAAAAAAAAAAAAAAAAGCTGATTTAAAAAACAACAGCAGGGGGCCCCACTCTTACAGGTTCTTGTGGATTCTCTCAGAAAGTTCTCATTTCCCCAGGACCACCAGAATGGAACCTCATGAACGTTAATGACAGCCTGGTTTTTAATACACGGTCTGTTGTTAAATAATGATTGGTTGCCAGGAAGTTGCAAAGACCGTACAGAGCCGTCCCATGTACCCTTCAGCAGGTGCCCCCCCCCCCCCAGGGGTGGCTTCTGATGGAATTGTAATACAAATGCCCAAAGCAGGAAACGGACATTGGTCAGCCCGCTTTTTTAAAATACCATTTTGTGATTCTGGTTTCTTTTGCCTTGTTCTGCCTTTGCTGACGTAATATCGATAAAGCCATTCACCCTGGACCCCAGACCTCTCAGGAAAATCATTTCTGTTCCCCTTTGTGAACATTCCCCACAAGGAACTCTGCTGATCCTGAGGCCGCAGGGTTCCTCCTCTTCACGAGCTGGGGGAGGTGACAGCGCTGGGCATGGACCCAGGCGAACAGGGGACCTCAGCTATTAGAACCAGAGCTTTCTGTCTAATGATGGGACCCATGGCCAGCCTGTGAACTGCTACAGGAAGTGAACCAAACACTGACAAAGTCTTAAAATGGCCAAGAGGACGAGAGCCTTTGGAAGCCTCCCTTGGAAAGTGTGGCATTCCATGACGTTGTTGTGGGTTTATTTATTGGTTTTTTTTTTTTTCTTAACAGTTGTGCAAATTTGATTCAGAAAACGGCTCAGTTGGTTTGTGGGGCTGGAGGGTGGGGGTGGGGTGGGGGCACGTGTTGATTTGGGGCACATAATTGAATGCTTGTGATGTTAAGTTTTGTGCCCCAGGCCCTTAGCACAGGCAGCTGCAGACGAGGGATGGAACAGTGCCTCGGTGCCAACCGGTCAACGCACCCACTATTAGAAGTCCTGAAACCACTCCCAAAGAATCAGAATTCCCATTTCTGCCTAGAATAAACTTTGGTATTTTTCGACCCCCTCCCACCACCCCTGGTTATCTGCTAAAATGAAAGAAGCCAAGTCTCAGCTTGTGGGTAAAGTTTTCTCCTTTTATTTTAGAGACGCATTTCGAGGTTCCTCGTGTATGCATAGAAGCCTGTCTTCCCCACGGGTTTCTAAACTTGCGGGCACCCCCAAGAACACTGCCTCCCGCCAACCCCTCCCAGGCCGAGGGGCTCTGCTTCCTCATGCCCAGAACTCAAAGCAGCAGTTTTTGCGCCGTGCACTTGTGTGTGTGTGTGTGTGTGTGTGTGTGTGTGTGTGTGTGGTCTACGATGTAACTATTTAATAATTGCCAAAATATTTAGACTAGAGGAACGTTTGGTGGTCAGTTGGATCGTGACTCTCTTCTTTCATGGTTCAGTTTGGTTTTTTAAATTGCTTTCTGTTAAATATGTCCGAAATCCCCCTGCCCGCCTGCCCCCCATATTTTTGTATATACTGCCGTTTAAAAACTAAAAGGATGACTTGAATTCCTTGTTTTAACGTTTGACTCTCTTGTCTGTTTGTTTTATTGGTGATTCTGCTGCCTAATGACCGTTTTTGTTTTGTAACCGCTGGGGAGGCCGGAAGGACTAGGTCCCCCGCTGGCTGCTCAGCCTTGACTTTATTGTAGACACTTGTGTTCTGAGTAAGTTTTGCTCCAACACGGCCAAAATGATTGTCTCTCTCTCTTCTCACCCTGAAAGAAACGAATCTGTCTGGCTCCTCCTGGTTGTACCCTCGTATCTGCCTCTCTAATAAACATATTTTTCTCAGTGTTGTGTATTTTAAATGATTTTTCACCTTTTCCGAGAAAATGATTCTGTGTAATCTGGGCATTTAACTCTGTTGTCTTCAGTCATGGGGACCTTTGCCAGCCAAATGCTTTTTTAAAATTCTGCCCTTCCCCCCACCCTTTTAAATGATGACACCTGCTCTGTCTCTCGCCCTGTGTGCACCTGAGGGCTTTCCGAGTCTCTGTCTCCTTCCTCTCCTCCCCACTCTGGATGAAGAACTTTCACTGTTGATTGCTGAGTAACAGGTTTTTCCTTTTCACCAAGATTTTACTGGTTTGTTTTTGTTTTTGTTTTTGTTTTGTTTTGTTTTTTTTTTTGGTAAAGCGCCGACAGTGTCGGTCGGGGGAGAGAATCAGGCCTCGAAATCCCTTGCATCCGCCTGGAAAGCGGGTTGCATTTCTTTCTTCCGAAACTCAGCGGACCCAGAAAGAGGGGCCGGGGGTGGATGGGTGCGGGTCTGCCGCGTGGGCCTCTCTTCCCCCTGAAGGGGAGGCTGGCCCCTGAGGCGACCAGAGACCGTGAAAGTTCCTTATCCCTGACGTGCCCCATGGTAACACTCCACGCTCTAGAGCTGTCCCCCTCCCGGGCGGTGCAGACCAGATGCCCGCCCCAGGCCGCCAGCCTCCCTCTAAACACTCTTTCTCTTTCTGTCTTTTTGTGTTGTAGATCCCTAGAGGCGGTTGCAGGAGCCGGAGCCTCGGTGAGCCTTCCCCGGAGCAACCCTTCGGTCTGCTTGTCTCCACAGGCCTGGGCGCCCGCGCGCGTAGACGGCTCCCGGGCTGGCCGGCCCGCGGTCCCCTCTGTCGTCGCGGCCTGAAGCCACATCCTCTCCCCACCTGCCACGCGGCTGCTTTGCCTTTTCCTTTCTTTACTCCCGACAGCATGCTTCTCGTGGCCCGTCTCCCCCCATGGCCCCACCTGGCCACCTCTCTGGGGACAGGTCTGTCCCTGTCCCCGTCCCCATCCCCCTCCACCCCACATGGGGCCCCAGAAGGCAGCTAGACACGTGTTCCCTCCTTCCCGGGCCCCTGCCTTGGCCCTCAGTCTACCTGGCGCATCCTGGCCCGTCCATGGTTCACACTGTGCCTTTCGTGAAAACTTCGCCACCGGTCTCCCCCTCCCCCCCCGCCCGGGGAGACTAACAGAATCTGGACAAGGAGGGTCAGGCGTGCGCCGGGCAGACTGAGCCCCCGAATGTCACAGGTGGGTTCCCGGGTCCCGAGTCCCTTCGGTGGTCCTTTTCTGGCTAGGGGTCCTCGCCTCATACTAACCATCAGCTCTTGCAACATTTCCTGGCCTGAGAGTGTCCGTGGGGGACACGCAGGTGCTCACACGCAGGCACACAGCGCCCTCTGTGGTGTGCACGCTTACACACACACACACACACACACACACACACACGTTTTGATTTGGGGCCTGTGCTCCATGGCCTGGAAAGGTCCACACTAGAAGTCAAATTCCATCTCTTGAGGGCCACACGCAGAGGCTTGTATCCACCTGCCATGGAGTGAGGGAAGGTCCCAGCCCACGTCTCCCCGCCATTGCCCTGGGAGCGGGGGCCGCCGGGCGAGGCACTTGGCGGAGCCAGAGGCTCACCTGGGCGCTAGCTCGTTGCAAAGTGAGAATTCCCAAGATTCCCATCGTAGGATTCTAGCACTTTCCTCACCAAAGACCCCGTGCTGCTGGCGGTCCTTCAGGTGACCCTGCGGCTTCTCCATGTTCTCACGTGCTTCGTGGGACACGGAGACTGGATTGAGCTGGCTTTTTGAGCGAAGTCCCTTCCTCTTATGGATCCTTGAGGAAAATGTGAGACCACGTGGCCCGTGCCCAGGCATGCCGTAGCTTCCTGTCTCTGGTGCCGACACGGTCGGTTTCAGAAGTTTCTGTGAATGAGAACCATCCGAAGCCCAAGAAGGAAATCGGGCCTCTGTCTTGTCTCGTGTGGCTATTGGTACCTGGGTGGTCACCTCGAACATCCTTAATTCTCCTCGACATTTGTGAATCTAAGACAAGGATGTCTTACGGGAGCCGAAGGGACAGGGACAGAAAGGACAGGTGCTAAGGGATGGGCCTGTGTTCAGCGGCCACAAAAGGGTTCCTCTCAGCAAACCAGGGTTGACCACGACTGCACACCTGCTTCCGAGAGCAGCTCGGTGACGAGAAGAAGCCTCCAGCAGGCAGATGTCTGGGGTAAGCAGGTGACGAGGAAGTGGCTTCGGTTTTAAAGGCGAGCGAGCGAGCATGAGCTCGCTCCCCTCTTCTGTCTTTCTGTCTTCGTCTCTGTCTCTCGCCCTGAAGGGGGTAAACCCTTCAGCGGAAGACCAGCCGCCCACGGCGGCTGCCCACCTCCCCTGCAGCGAGGTCTAGCGCCTCGTGAGAGGGCTGCTTGGCAGACACCCCTGTGTCCCTGCAAACCTGCAGGTGTGTGGTTAGGACGGGCCGGCCCAGCGGCTCCACGGAGGGCTTCTCCGCCAGCCGGGGTGGTGGGCAGGGAGTAGGTATCTCCACGAACTCCCGAATCTCCCCAGGCCAAGTGGACCGCTCTCCACTCCGCAAGGATGCTAAATGGTTTTTTAAATTGATTTTCAGGCCTCGGGAATGCATGTGCATTGCATCTTTCATACTCTGGGGTCAGGATAGATGAATTTCTCGCAGCATAGGGAAAATGGTATAAGCTACAGTGATTTGTTCTTTTAGTGTCTGCTAAGCCCAGTATAGACTATGCTCGTATCTTGTAACCCCTGCGCCTTTTTGTTTTGTTTTGTTTTTCCTTCTGTACCGCCTGCGTCCACCAAGGAACGGGTCATAGGTGCTTCTCCGTGTTAGCCTTGGTGTTCTCCTTCCGGCAGGTCCGTGTGGCCGTGTGGGAAGGGGGGCACTGCAAACCCGAGCTCGTTCAAGGAGATGAGTTGTTAGAGGGTAGTTGAGGTGTCTTCTCTGCTCTGGGGATCCTCCTGGGAAATTCGTCTAGAGGACTATGGACCAGTTCCCGTAGAGTAGGGGAGCTTCCCCATCTGCTCGGGGGGATCCCCCTCCCTCCCCCCTTGGCCTGTCACTTCTCCCCAATGCTAGAATAGTGTTATTGTAAGAATGACTAAGTTTTAAGACACCTGCCCTGAACGTGACCTAAAAACAACGTGAAAGGGAGGAACTTGTCATTTACCCTGTTTTTCCTTTGCAAGATAAAAAGGCATGGAAAGCTGTCATGGGATTTTCCTTTGGGTCTTTCGCGCGCTCCCCTCGGAAGCTTCCAGGCTGTAAGGCTCAGCCCAGATAAGCTGTAGCTTATCTCGAGGGCAGTAGCCCAGGACCCCTGCTTAGGCGTTCCGGTGACATTTGTAATTACAGGAGAGAGTTCACTGAACGTGGAAAAGTGACATGGATGCTGAGTATTTTTCCAGAAATCTTAGTTTCATACTTCCTCATGCCTCTGCCTCCCTGCGCTTGTGCCATCAAAACACTTCTTTAAAAGAGCGATCCAAAATCTATTTTAACCTGATGTTGAGCACCTTTAAACGTTTTGGTTTATTTGTGTGTGTGGCACTAATTCTAAACTTTGGAGGCATTTCAGTGTTGTAACGGCCCCCTGCCATCGTGAAGGTTCTGGAGTTGCCCGTTTGTCTCTGGAGATGGAATTAAACCAAATAAAGTGCTTCCATTGGAAGGCTTATATTGACCTTGTAACTATATGTTAATCCTCTAAACGTTAAATAAAAGTATAACCTCTGTTATGTTGTCACGGGATTGTTTCTGGCACGAAGAGGGGACCCCAGGCCTGGAAGCAGGCAGGGCCCCAGGGCTGGGCCCGTGTGCCCCTCACTGATTTACCGTGTGAACCCGCGACAAGTCCTGTAGCCATCCACTCCGGCCGGGCTTGCGACCTCCCAGTTGTACCCACCGCCCCGCCTGCCGGAGGACAAGCTGCCTGGGACCCTGTGATGGGGGATTCCGGCAGGCGCGGAGAATCCCACCCCAGGCTTTGCGGGGAAGGCACAGTGATTTGTGCCCACACCTCTTTCGGTCCTAAAGCCCCTCAGAGCCGTTTTTAGAACAGTCGGGAAGGAGTGAGGCCGCTGCAGAGGTGCCAAAAGGCGGGAGGCCACCAAGAGGCTGGGCTTCACCTTGGCCCCAGCCTCCCCCCACAAATGGATGTGGGTGGCCTTCAAAAAAGCAGGGGCTCCTGACTCCGAAAGCAGCAGCGCTGCAGGGGCCTGGCCTACTCCGCAGCCCACCCGGGGGCAGGGCCAGGCCTCCCCGGCCTCCCCTGGCCTCATGGAGCCCGCCGCACCCAGGCCGAGCCACGCGGCCGCACAGGCGGTGGCGACCCCTAGCGGGAGAGGGGCCAGCACGAGAGGGGAAGGACGCCCCAGGGCAGGACCCGGTGTCCGGAAACACCAGGAGTGCGTGGGGTGTGTTCAGGGGCCCCTCTTTTAGTTAAAGGAGAAGAGATCTCTGGAGTTGCCGGCCCCACAGGACAGCCCGGACATCCAACTCTGAATCTGCAGCCGAAGTGAGGCGCTGGGGGCCTGCGGGAGGGGGGCGCTGGGAGGGAGGGGTTGGCCCGACAGCCGGCCTAGCCCAGTGGGGCTAACGTCCCCGTGTCCTGGGCGGTGAGGAACCCCCGTCCCTGGCTAGAGGAGGCCTCCTCTTCCCTCCCTGGCCTCTGCTGTGCTGTTCTGAGAAGATGAGGCAGTAAGCCTGTGGCCAGCACCTTCTCGGACCCAGGACTGAAGTGCAAACCCGGCGCTCAGCAGCCACTTTGTGAACACCAGGAGCTGCTTCCCGGAGGTGCATCCGTGAGGCCCCGCTTTAAACACTACCTGTCCAGATGGTGCAGTGAGGGACCCGTACTGAAATGACCTCCCGTCCGCTGGGGGCATTGCTGGGCCCCGCAAGGTGGAGCAAAATCTGAGAAAGGCCCCAGCGTGCCCTTGTCCTCAGAGCTAAGGGGCCAAAAGCTGTGAGGGGAAAAGTGGGGATCTCCTCATTCGTAGCTGCTGGGCCCCAGGAGGAGACGGGGGTCGGCAGGTGGGAAGGATCCCAGGCAGCATTCTGCCCCTCGGTGTGCCCATCCTCCCACTGCACCAGGCCGAGCCCTGTCCCCACTCCTGGCTCCCCAGACCCCACCTGGGCAAGGCCACTCGCTGGTCTCAGATCCAAGGACGGGCTGGAGACGGCGTCCTAACGCGTCCCTGGGCCAGCTCTCCAGAACAGTGTCCTACACCGTGGGCCGCCCTCTTCACAGCTCCTGAGGGCGTTAATCTCTTCCACACCGGCTCCCTGGCGGCTCCTCTCCGCTGCAGAGAAAAGAGCCAGAGGGAGGTGTGATTCCAAAACCCCACTCGCTTCCCCCAAGGCTCTGGGGACTCCAAGCGAGGCGGTGTCAGACTGGCAGGATCATTTGTGTTTTGCACTGAACTCCGGCAAGAACAAAGGTAGGAAGCCGTACTCCGGGGAGGTGGGGGGAGGGCTGCACCTTGCAAATGCATTTTCTGATGCAGGTTTGTGAGCAGAAGCGTGTGCCCAGGCAGCAGCTGGGAGCGTG
Organism: Lontra canadensis; assembly: GCF_010015895.1. Lineage (NCBI taxonomy): Eukaryota > Metazoa > Chordata > Mammalia > Carnivora > Mustelidae > Lontra > Lontra canadensis. The sequence continues at coordinate 15,188,885 of NW_022631024.1, read as the reverse complement.
TGGGCGCCCCCCTCTGTGGAGGAGGCAGACTCTGGCTCCTCTAAACGGGGCTGCTGGAGTGAGACCCGGCCCGATCGGGGGTGGGGGACGCCTGCGGAGGGAAGACGGGAGGTGGCCTCCCCCACTGCCCACTGCTTCGCGGCCCCACTCAGGCTGAGAAGTGAACACCCACAGTCTCCTGTTTTGTCTGCCCATTCCAGGCTCTGGAGCCCCTTAAAGCCTGATGTATCAAGGGAAAATAGGAAGGAAAGACTTTGAGGTCAACTGGTACGTCCCTCTTTCTCCCCAACCTTCCTGCAGTACAAGAAGCGAGTGTCTCCAAACCTCCAATATCAGCCAATGCCCCAGACAGAACTTCTTCTTTCTCATCTTCCACGGAAGACAAGAAAGGCCAATCACAAAATCCGTACCACGGAATTCCGTGTGTACGACGTCCCAGTGTGAGCAAAGCCGCGTGGCAGATGCGGGAAAGCTAGAAAGAAAAGTGAGGGATGAAGGACAGGCCTGGAGCTACTTCTGGGGCGGGGCGAGGTGGCCGCTGTGCTCGGGAGGGAGCCACAGGGGTTCATGGGGCCCTGGGATGGTCACAGCGGGGGGAACCATTCCTGAAGTCGAGCACCATCAACTCATGCTCACATCTGATGGGATTTCACAAGCATGTTTCAAATAACACACAAAAATCTCCCATTTGTCTCTCCCCACCAAACCCCAAGGAGTGTAAACAAAAACCAACCAAAACCACAGGGAAAATTAAATGCCGGGAGCTCCCCAGGTAGGACCTCAGCAATGAGGTCAGCAATCCCACGATGCTGGGATTCAAGGAGCCAATGTCCGCTGTCCACTGTCCACTGAGGAGGGAAGGGCTCCTCCAGCCGTGGAGCCCTTGCCCGGCCCTGGGAGGATGACCCCAGCCCAGAGGGGTTATCCCGAGTGGCCCAGGCGCGGCACCAGTACGGGACCAGCCCATGGGATGTGCTGGCCTTACCCCCACCCCCACAGCTGGCCCCACTTCTCTGGGCCAGGGCTGGTTCCAGGAAAAGGCGGCACACGTGCGTTCGCAGCCTCTCTTCCTTGTCCGCTCCCGCGGCCTCCAGAGTCTGGCTGGTTTCGGAGCCCCCCAAGCCCTCTCCTGCGTGCAGTGGTGCGGGCCGCTCATCTCCCCACCCCGCCCCACCCCCCAGCGCAGGCCCCCCACTGACAGAGTGACCTGCCGCGGGTACAGACGACAGCCAGGGCTGCGGGGGATGCATATGTATTTATTAGGACATTCTGAACACCAACAAGGCCGCGCAGACGGCGGGGACAAGTTTACGACCTGGCGCAGACTCTGTCACCAGCAGGGCAATGACTGGCCACCCAGCCCCGCCGCGGGGGTTGCCCGCTGGCCGCAGCGGGAACTTTCAAGACTGTAGCAAACGTCAGGGGGTTCCAGAGCGGCTTGTGCTGCCTCGGCTGGGGAGGACCCGGGTAGAAGGGCTGCAGAGTGAGCTACCGGCGCGCCAGCTTCCCGGGCTCTGCCGGAATTCCAGCCGCATCTGCTTCTAGAGACTGAAGGCCACGGTGTGTGGGGGCCCAGGTCCTGAGGCCCCTTTCCCACCCCCCCTTCCCTCCAGTCCCGACGAGGTGGGCATCTCGCCCCAGCTGCTTCGTCCAGGGGCGTGGGTGTCCCCAGAGGCAAGCCCGGGCCCCTTGCACTCATCCCAGGGCCCCAGCGTGGCCCGTTTCAGCATCCAGAATGGGCTTCCACGGCCGATGTGAGAGCTGCCCTGGCGCCACAGCTCCCTGGGCTCCCCGTGACAGTGTGGTGAGAAACAGGGAGCCCCCCCACCCCAGGGAAGCCACGTCCGCAGCAAAGGACAGTGACGTGGGGTACTTCGGTCTCATCATCTGGTTCCCTGCTGGGGACGAGCGACAGCCAGTCCGGGGAGCCAGCTCAGCAGCACGGGGAGCCAGGGACCAGCTGCCTCCAGAAACAATCTCGCCCAGCAGATCCAACCCCCACCCTGGGTCCCCATCGCAACAGAGTCCAGAATCGTCAGTCTGCAGGAGAAACGCTGAGAGCAGCCCAGGGTTCCGGAGCCTTTCTGTGACACCGGGGGATCGGGCCAAAGCGGGGCCTAGGGCAGAGCTGGCTCCGGCACCCCCCGCTGCTCCAGCTCGGTCCTCTGTGCCCCAGCTTCCCGCTGTGCGTGCTGGGTGCTGCACAGTACCTAGAGCTCCTCCTGCCCTGTGGTCCCTTGGTCACAGCCCCTGACTTAGAGCTTCAGGGACCCAAGCTGGGCCTGAACGAGCAAGAGGACAGGTGGGGGACACAATGGCCGTGACAAGTGGACACAAAGACCCAAGTTAAGGAACGTCGTAGAGCCCTGGTTGTTTGAAGAGCCCACAGCAGGTGTATTTCCTGACCGCGACATCGCTCACTGGGACCCAGATAACTTGCTGCTTGGGTCTCCCCAGCCGCCGGCCTCTCTTCGGGACACACACACGCCCTCCGCAGGGAGGAGGGCCAAGGCGGGGGCCTGTGGGGACACTTGGGTCACTCGGCCCAGCGGGGCTCACGAGAGGGTTTTTCCAAACAGTCTCCCGGAAGGTGCGTTCAGGGCTGTGTTCTTCCAACACACAGGGGACGGGAGAGGTTCTCTGCAGAGGGAGGGGACTTACAGGCTGGCCCAGCAGGTCAAACGGCCCGGGTCTCGGCTTCAATCTTCTGCTCCCCGTGCAGGCTCTCTGGGTCCTGGAGCTGGGCCACGCTCTGTCGGATGGCGATCTCGGGGCCGCCGCCGTACAGGTTGTTCAGGTAGACCCAGGTCTCCTCTGAAATCTGCCCGTAGTCAGCTCCTGCAGGGCCCCAGAGGCCAGGCGGTCGGGGCTGCGCCTGCACTGCCCACTCACTTCCCCTGACCCCAACTCCCGCCCCAAGAGGCCATGTCTTGGCAGGGGGACTCCGGGAGCTCCGTGTGCTCCCGCGCAAAGCTGTTCCAGAGCAACCTTGGGACGCTCCAAGGGACGTCGCTTCTCCAAGGACCCCGGAAGGCACATCTCTGGCTGCCGCCCGTTTCCCAGGGTGTGGGGTGCCCGCAAAGGGCAGACAGAGGCCGACACAGGGCCTGGGTAGGACAGGCGGGGGCTTCAAGTGGGACTGTGACCAGCAGCCAGGAGGGACCGTGGGGAGGCCAGCTGGCCAGGGACGCCAGGGCTGGAGCCGGCGAGACTCACCCTGCTTCAGCTGGATGTGGCCACTTCCTTTGACCTGTGCGATCCTGCTGTTGTCGATGGGCCCGGGGGGCTCTGGAACAGACCCGGCTCAGGCTCAGCGCCTCAGAGGCTCTGCGGCAGCGGGAAACCCACCTGCCCCCGCCATGGCCCTCCACCTCTCCGCAGGCAGAAGCCATTCCCAAAGCGTGACTCCGACCCCATGACCCGGGAGAGGCTGTCCAGGGCCCACAGGGGCCAGGTGATGTGCTCACGGGGGCAGGTGCCAGGCACTGAATGCTCGGCCACCAAAGCAGGAGAGCCGGAAGGGACCCGGGGCATCCCAGCAGCCCGCAGAGGGGATTTCTGGGACTTCAGACCCTCGCTGAGCACCATTCCCCAAATCACACGGTATCCTCGGCAACCACATGACTTGAGAGCTATTTCCAGAGGCCGGGGAGGAAGTGCCCCAGGAAGAGTCAGCAGAAGGCAAAGCTGGGGCCCGAGGGCGGGCTGCAACTCCGAAGCAAAGCCCCAGCCCTACACCAACACCAGGGAGCCCCCAGGCCCCTCCCCTTGCCCTGAGGCCTGGCCGGTGCTTAGGTCCCGAAAGGCCCATGTTGGCCTGCTGCTGGCCTGGCCAGGCCCCAAGCCCTAGTCTGGGAGCCCATGTGGGGGGCTCGAGGGTGGGAGGGTGGGCCGTGGGCAGGCCAGAGCTTGGGCTCAGCCATTTCTCGCTGGGGCCTGTGGAGGGTTCTGGGAGGCTGCCCAGTTCCAGCTCTGGAAAGTGAGCTGTCAGAGGACACTGTATCCACGTTCTTCTTTCCCAAGAGTCTGAAGCCATCTAGCCACTAAAATCTTTCTTTAAGGCAAGCAAACCCCCAAAGAAAAGTGCCCGGCAGGAGGGAAAAGCACCAGTGGGGACAGGACGCGAGGGAAGGGACAAGTAAGACCACTCCAGTCCTGCCACAGCAAGAAGGCCCGGCCATGGGCACCCCCCCCAACCCCCCACCGTCACAGCCCTGGGGCAGGGAGAACACCTGCACTGGGGGGAGGGCCAGGCCCATGCTACACTCACCGTTGTCCTTGCCCTTGCCCTTGACAAAGGCCTCCCACTCCCGGAACCACTGCATGCTGATGCAGTAGATGACACCAGGGGCCTCCTCAGCCTGGAAGGCTTTGTTCAGCTGGGCCGAGGGAGGGGCAGCAGAGGGGAGGGTCAGCACCACGGACCCAGCACCCTGCCCACCCTCCCTGTCATCCTGCCCTCCCCACCTCTTAGAAAACCCTGGACACTCTAGGTAGAAAACTAGGGGACTCCCAGATAAGCTCGGAGAGCCCTCTGCCGCAGTCCCACCCTCCAACGTCTGCAGGGGACAATGAATTTCTTCAGCTGAGGTCCCAGGCCGAGCCCCCCCCCCCCCATTTAACGGAAGGCACTGACTTGTTCCATTAACTCTCCTGACATGTCGTCTTCTCCTGGGCACAAAGCTCAGAGTCCCTTACTGTCTTTTACCCACGCTCCACTCCTGAGGGGTGGTGGTCCCCAGGCACCCTGTTCCCAGCAGCCCCAGGCCACGCATGCACACCTGCTGCCACTGGCCATTTCGCCACTTGTTTTCACTGAATGCACCTTTCCATGTCACTCTGTACAGCCCCACAGTTCTCACGAGCGGGGAGATCTGCCCCCCAAGGGACACGGCCAATGTGTGGACGTGATTTTTGCCGTCACTGGCATGCGGGGGCCAGGGACGCTAACTGTCCTTTCACACACAGGACAGTCCCCGCAGCAGTCACCCAGCCCCAAGCGGCAGGGCTCTGTCCTTTCCACGGTGGCTCAGCAGCTCACCCAGCAGATGGACCCGAGCCTCCGGAACCTGACCCTCCTGCCAGCAAAGCCTTCAGTGTCCGGCCGCTCTGTGCTCCCACGGGACAGGTGTTCCACGAGGAGCCCAACCCCGCAGGGCTCCTCAGTCCCCAGCTCCCCACCTGTCCCCCACAGAGGCCCCCGTCCCTCCCCAATGCCCCGACCCCACGCACCTTAATGAAGGTGTCGATCTCGATCCGCCTGCGCTTGGCCAGCGCCTCGATCTCCACCTGGCAGATGGAGCACACGTACAGATGGTTCACGGCAGGGCCACCCCCGAATCTGCACCCGGAGGAAGGGCAGAGAGAGAGAGAGAGAGAGCGTGTGAGCACACCCTGAAGGGAGAGTTTCAGAACGTGCCAGAGAACCAGGACTGCCCTCCACTTGGCGGCTTTCTCCTCCTCCTCCCGGGAGGCTCCCTGATGTCCCCCTGGCCCAGCCGCGGAGCAACCCTGAGTGCCCTGTGCATGGCCTGTTGACTTTTCTGTCGCCCTCGGACTGGCAGGGGGACCTGAGTGCTAGCAGGCCCACGGAGCCCGGCTGGCCACCTGCCCCAGGGCAGGCGTGTCACAAAGCTAGGTTTACAGGCTGAAGGGCGGACTAACAATCTTGCTTTCCCTCTTGGCTACCCGGCAGGAGCTGCTGAGGCCCGCGGCCCACCTGGCCAGACCCTGGGGACAATGTCAAAGGGAGGCAGAAGCTTGTCCCTCTGCAGGCAGGAGAGCAGATTCCCACAGGATATGGGGACACATTCCCCTGTAGGGCCCTGACCCACCTGCCTACCTCCAGGCCGAGTTTTTGAACCTGACCTGCCAGCGGATGGCAAAGCCTGTCTGGGGAGAGGCCTCCTGGCCTATCTGAACACTCTCTCAGGGGCTCACATCCTGCCTGCCCATCAGCACAGCGACCCGGGCCTAGGCGTCCTCAATGTGAGAGCCCCAGTTCTGGTCCTGAGGGACTTGAACCTGGAAGCCCAGGCCACCCGAGCTGGGCGGCTGGAGCCAGTGCACCGAGGACTCTCCATGAGAAGGACCCGCTGGCCACGCTGGAGCCGGTCTCCATCCCTCCCGGCAGTCAGGGTCTGACAGGCGCCCTCAAGCGTCGTCTTTGCGGGCATGCGCAAGGGAGGCTGGCGGCTGCTTCTGGGCAGCGTGGGCCCATGGTGGCCTTTGCTCCCTGGGCTCCCCCGCCGCACTGACAGCGCCCTACCTGTTGTACAGGTGCTCCCACACGTTCTGGGGCAGGATCACCACCAGGTCGTCGATGTAGTGGTACTTGTGGGGCGGGATGCCTGTGGAGGAAGGCACAGGGAGGGAGCGCTGGGGGCTCGGCCGGCCGCCCCCACACCCCGATCCTGGAGGAGGCCCCCTCACCTCCGTGGGAGCAGAGGAACGTGTGATTGGTGATGGGCCCAGGCTCGGCAAACGTGTTGAACTTGTTGAGCCATTCCCGAGACACGTAGAACCGCAGCAGGCTGGGCTCCCGCATGGCAGCCAGGGACACTACCTGCTGCCGTTCCCGCACAGCCTCCTCGCTGCTCTTCCTGCCGCAGGGCCGGGGCAGGGGTGGGGCAGGGTGGGCAGAGCAGGGGTGGATAAAGGTAGAGCAGGGATGGTGCAGGGGCGGGGCAGGGACAAAGCAGAGGTGGGGCAGGGTTAGGGCAGGGTTAGGGCAGGGGTGGAGCAGGTGTGGAGCAGGTGTGGGGCAGGGGTGGACGGGGGTGGGGCAGGGGAATTAGGAGCAGCTGTGTCTGGGCTCCCTGCCAGGGGTGTGTCCGCAGCCACCTACCACTGCCCTCCCCACCCCCTGAACCCCTCAGCAACCCGGCAGCCTCTCAGAGGCCCCACTGCCCTGGCCCAAGTGCTGGCCACGATGGCTCCATGGGAGCACCACGGAAGGCCCAAACTCAACTTCTTGGGTTCCCCGCTTTCCTCATGGCCAGAAGGCTCTTTCTTACAACTTGACACCCTTACTGCCTGGAGCCTAGAACCTTCCAGGTTCCACCTCCCTCCAAAGGCACCCGGAGTAAAGCCCCAGAGCACAGGGGCTGGCCATCCCAGGCTCACACACCACCCATCTGTCCTTGAGCCAGACCCCGCCCCACTGTGACAGCTGCCAGGGGCCCCACCGGTAGAAGAGCACGTAGGCCTCAGCGTTCTGCACCACCGTCTCATGGACCTCGGTGACATACTGGTCATCGAATTCGTACCACTGCCCGTTGATCACGTTCTGGCAGTAGGCGATGTAGTGGCCACCTGTGGCGGGAGGGGCAGGCTGGTCACAGACACCCCGGGGGACGGGGACAGGGGTGACACGGGGAGGGGAGGGGGGCCGACTCACTGCCTGCTGTGCCATGGTGGCAGATGACCGAGAGGAGGTCGTAGGTTGTGATCTGGGACTTGCACTCCTTAGCAAGGAATGGACGCAGGTCAAGTCCCTCAAGGGGGAAGGCGACGTGACTGCTGATTTTGAACGAGTACATGACCTCATGCCGAAAGCGCTTCAGGTGGATGCACAGGATCTGGGGGGCGGGGAGGAGGTGGCGGTCATTCTGAGCAAGGATGCCCGGGGCCCTGTGACCAGGTGGGGGCTTGGGGCTGGGCTCTGGGACACCCACTGGCCACTGTTTGACCCACTTAGGGCTCGCCCTCCAGGCGAACACAAGAAACCGAACGCCAAGAGCCTTCCAGAGGCCCAGGCTGGCTGAGGGCTCCCGCCCACTGAGCACCAGGACACACGGAAGAGCTCCACGTGGGAGCCGAATTGGCCCGCGGCCTGTCCCCTGACCGAGGCACACAAGACGGCAGGGCCATGGGGACAGTGCGGGCAGCCGACACAGGCAGTCCCCAAGGGCGGCGCTGGTCTGTGCACGAAGCTGACCGTCAGAACCCCGACCACAGTTCTTTTCCACGCGGGCTTCCAGAACCTGCCTCCCGGGCCATACTCCTCTGTGCTCTGGCCACACGGCACTTCCTGGGTTTGGCCAAGCCCGTTCCTGCCTCCACGCTCTGCCCACCTGCTTCTTCCCGGCTCTCCCTCCACGAAGCTGACGCCAGCCCCCATGCTCAGGGCTCACGCAGACCCTCTTCCTCAGAAAGGCCTTCCCCAGCGCAGACAGCGTGGTGGCCATGTCCCTCCCCACACACCTGCCTTCCTCCAGGTGGCACCCTCTGCCCCACACCTGCAGAGCATGAGGGAGCTGACAGAGGGTCCCAGCAGGTCTCTAGGACAAAGCAGCAGACACCCCCCTGTCCCGGGCCTCCTCAGCTCAGGCTCCCTGGGATACAGGGTGACCCACCATGCCACCGCACGTCAGTCAGCAGCAGAGAGAGCAGGCGGGAGGCTTCTCGACTCACCTCAGGCAGCCGCAAGACTTTACAGTACTTCACCCCGTTCCGCAACCTGGCAGGGAGAAACGGGGAGAAGCGGTGAGTGTCCCGGTGTGGGGACAGAGGGGCCCAGCGAGCACCCTCCCCCCACGGTCACCTCTGTGAGGTCTGGATCAAACTCTCAGAAGGAACCGGGGAAGCACGTGGGACACAGATAGACCCAGGGGTCAGAATGGGAATTTAGGGAGAAAGCCCAGAGCACACACACTTACTTTTTACACCGTTCACAGCTGTACATGTTGTCACCTAGGGCAGAAATGCAGACAACAGTGAGCGGGGACAGGACATGGGAGCCGAAGTAGACATAACAATCTATACTTACGAGACACAACCTGATATGCCGCCTGCAAGAGACTCGCTTCAGCTCTAAGGGCACATGGGCTGAGAAAGAGGGAAGGAAGGAGACATTCCCAGCAGACGGAAACCAACAGAGCAGAGGTGGGTCTACCGACATCACATACAACAGATTTTCCATCAAAATCGGTCAAAGAGACAAAGAGGGTCACTGTACAGTGGCAAAGGGTGATATGCAGCCAACGCCACAGCACCTAGATATTTCAAAAGAACATTAACCCAACTGAAGGGAGAAAGAGTCAGCAGGACAATAATACTTGACACTTTAATACCCCACTTTCAACACCGGGCAGATCATCCAGGCAGAAAATGAGTAAGGGAACTAGACCTGAATGACTACAGGCCAAAAAGACCTAACAGACATATACAGAACATTCCATCCAACAGCCCCAGAATACACATTCTCAAGTGCCCACAGAACATTCTCCAGGACAGCTCCAGGAGCTAGGCCACAAAGCAAGCCTTAATGAATTTGGGAAGACGAGTGTATTTCCAACCGCAGCGGTATAAAACTAGAAACAACGAGCAGGAAGAGAACTAAAAAATTCACAAACAACACACACATCAACAACCGACAAGTCGAAGAAAAAAATCAAAAGGGAACTCAGGAAGTATCTCAAGACAAATGACAATGAAACCACAATGTACTAGCATATACGGGATGCAGCAAAAGCAGTTGTAAGAGGGAATTTCATAGCAATAAATTACATTAAGAAAAAAGATCTCAAATGAACAACCAGACTACACCTCACTGAATTAGAAAATGAAAGACAAACTCAGCACCAACGTGGCAGGAGGCAGGAAATAAGAGAGATTAGAGCAGACATAAATGAAAGCGAGATGAAGAAAAGAACAGGAAAAAAAAATCAGTGAAACTAAGAGTTGATTTTCAGAAAAGATAAAGTTGAAAAAACTCTTAGCTAGGTTAGCAGAGAGAGAAAGAGAGAAGACAAGTAAATTGTAAATGGAAGAGGACTCTTGGAACTGATGCCACAGAAACACAAAGGATCATAAAAGGCACGACAGAGTGAACTGTACACAAACAAGCTAGACATCCTAGAAGAAATGGGGACATCCCTAGAAACATACAACCTGCCAAGGCTGAATCATGAAGACAGAAAAGATCTGAATCGACCAATCATGAGGAAGGAGATGGAAACAGTAATAAAAAACAAACATAAAACCTCCCAATAAACAAAAGTCCAGGACCAGATGGTTTTGCTGGTGAATTTTATCAAACATTTAAAAAAGAATTAACACTAATCCTCAAATATTTCCAAAAAACTGGGGGGGGGGGCACTCTCAAACTCACTTTAGGAGGCCAGCAGCACTCTGATATCATAGTGAGATAAGCACATGATAAGAGAAGAAAACTACCGGCTGATATCCCTGATGAATATAGACGGAAAACTTCTCAGTAATATTCTAGCAAACCAAATTCAACATTGTATTAAAAGGATCACACACCGTGTTTAAATGGAATTTGAATATGGAAGGTAGGTATGGTTTATCATACACAAATCAATACACAGATTCTCTACATTCATTGAATAAAGGATAAAAATCAAATGATCCTCTCAACAGAGACAGAAAAATCACTTGACAGATTTCAACACCCTTTCACAGTAAGAGCTCTCAACAAATTGGGTGTAGAGGGAACATACCTCAACATAACAGAGGCCATCTAAGACAAGTCCACAGCTAATATCATCCTCAATGGTGAAAAGCTATAAGTTTTTCCCCTGAAATCGGGCACAACAGAAGGGTGCTGCCTCTTGCCACGCCTACTCAACCCAGTATTAGAAGTCTTAGCCAGAGCAATTAGGCAAGAAAAAGAAATAAAAGACATCCGAATAGGAAAAGAGAAGGTAGGAAACCTAAAGATTCCACAAAAAAACTGTTAGGACGAATCCGTGACAGAAAATACAGCCCAAGGTTCCTGGCTCAGAGCTCCTAAAGTCCCTGTACTTTCCTAAGTATTAAGAGCACTGGGAGCATCATTTGTTCTGGCATTTGCTCTCTGACCCTGCTTCCTGCCACAGGATTCCTAAGTCCCTTGGAATTTCCTAGGTGATGATGGCGACTTTTGTTCTAATGAGGTGACTCTGGGGCACCTGGGTGGCTCAGTCAGTTAAGCCTCTGACCCTTGCTTTCGGCTCAGGTCGTGATCTTAGGGTCGTGAGATTGAGCCCTGCATCAGGCTCTGTGCTTAGCATGGAGTCTGCTTGAGATTCTCTTCCTCTCCCTCTGTCTGTCCCCCTGCTCACACGTATACTCACTCTCTCTCCCTCTAACATAAAAAAAAATAAATAAAATCTTTAAGAAAATAAATAACAAGATGACTCTGGATGGTTCCAGAATCAGGGCTGGTCACCAGAAAGACCAAGCCATGATTAGAAGTTGGGAATTTTCAGCCACACTGGTGTTCTACAGAGAGGAATTCATAACTGATCACGTGTACGCAATGAAGCCTCCATAAAATCCCAATGGCATGGGGTTGGGAGACCTGCGGAGCTGGTGGATGCAGGGAGACCAAGGGAAAGTAGGAGTTCAGAGGTTGTGGAAACCCCACGCCACTTCCCACATACCCTGCCCTGTGTATCTCTTCCACCTGGCTGTTCCTGAGCTACAGCCTTTTACAATAAACCAGTAACCTAGTAAGCAAGGGCTCTAGCAAATTTATCCAACCCAAGAAGGAGGGGTTGGAACCTTTGATCTATAGCCGGTCAGTCAGAAGCACAGATGACAAGCGGGACTTGTGACAGGCTCTTGGGGAGGGGAAGTCTTGTAGGACTGAGTCCTTGACCTGTGGGATCTAATGCTGTCTCCAGGTAGCAGTACCACAACTGAGTTGAATTCTCAGTACCCAGCGGGTGTCACGTAACTGCTTGGTATGGGAAAACCACCATGCATCTGGTGTCAGGAGTCAGGGTGATGGGACAAGGACAGAGCTGTTCCTACACAAAGACCAAATTAAGTGAGAAGATACCCCGCATTCATGGGTGAGAACAACAAATACTGTCCACCAAAGCCATCTATAGAGTCAATGTAATCCCTGCCAGAAGTCCAGTGACACTGTCCACAGAAGTAGAAAACAACCCTAAAATTCATATGAACTACAAAAGATCCCAAATAGCCAAAACAACACTGAGCAAGAACAGAGCTGGAGGCATCACATTTCCTGGCTGCAAACTACGCTACAAAACGACAGTCATCAGCACAGTATGGTACTGGCAAAGCAACAGACACACAGACCAAGGAACAGAATTGAGAGCCCAGAAGTACACCCAGGAGTCTCTACGGGTAACCGCTAACTGACAAGGGAGCCGAGAATATTCAACGGGGGGAAAAGAGAGTCATTCAGTAAACGGTATTGAGAACACCAGATATCCACATGCAGAGGAATGAAACCGGACCCTTGTCTCACACACTCACAACCATTACCCTGAAATGGATTAAAGGCTTAAATAGAAGACCCGAAACCATACTAGTCTAGAAGAAAACATAGGAAAATGCTCTTTGACATTGGTCTTGGCAATGGAGTTGTGGATAGAACACTAAAAGCAACAAGACCAAAAATAAACCAGTGGGACCACATTAAGCTAAAAAGTTCTAAACAAAAGAAACAATTTGCAAAATAAAGCAGCAACCTACAAAACAGGAGAAAATATTGAGAAACCATGTGTCAGATAAAGGGTTAATATTCAGAATACGTAATGAATTCATTCAAATCAAGAGCAAAACAAACAAAAAACCCCCAGATAATCCATTCAAAAAGTGGCAGAGGACCTGGAGAGACATTTTCCCAAAGACAAACAGATGGCCAACAGGTACATGAAAAGATGCTCAACGTAACTCATCATCAGGGAAATGCAAATCGAAACCGATGAAATACTAGCCCACACCTGTTTTAGAATAGCTATAATCAAAAAGATTTTTTAAAAAATGAGATAACAGGTGTTGGCAAGGATGTGGAGAACAGGGAACATGTGCACTACTAGTGGGAATGGAAACTGGCACAGCCATCATGGAACACAGTGTGGAGGTTCCTCAAAAAATTAAAAATAGGGGGCGCCTGGGTGGCTCAGTTGGTTAAGCATCTGCCTTCGGCTCAGGTCATGATCCCAAGGTCCTGAGATCCAGCCCCGCATTGGGCTCGCTGCCCAGCAAGAAGCCTGTTTCTCCTTCTCCCTCTCCCACTCCCACTGCTTGAGTTCCTTCACTCACTCTTTCTCTCTGTCAAATAAATAAATAAAATCTAAAAAAAAAAAGAAAAAGAAAAATAGGACGGCCGCAGGCTCCAGCAATCCCACTGCTGGGTATGTATCCCAAGGAGATGAAATCAGTCTAGAAGAGACAGGTGCACAGCCATGCTGGTTGCAGCAATATTCACAATAGCCAAAAGGCAGACGCAACCCATGTGTCCACTGAGAGATGAACGGATAGATAACACGTGGTCTATCAGTGGAATACGACACAGCTTTAAAAAAGAAGGAGAGTGGGACGCCTGGGTGGCTCAGTCGGTTAAGCATCTACCTTCGACTCAGGTCATGATCCCAGAGGCCCAGGATCAAGCCCCACATTGGGCTCCCTGCTCAGAGGGGAGTCTGCTTGTCCCTCTCCCTTTGCTCCTCCCCCCACTTGTGCTCTCTCTCTCTTGCTCATTCACTCTTTCTGTCAAATAAATAAATAAAATCTTTTAAAAAAGGAAGGAGATCCTGACACCTGCTACAACACGGATGAACCCAGAGGATGTCACGTTGAGTGAAATAGGCCAGTCACAAAAAGCCAAACACCATATGAGCTGACTTAGATGAGGTCCTTAGAGCTGTCAAGTTCAGAGACAGGAAGTACAAGGATGGGCGCCAGCGGCTGGGGGAGGGGAGAACAGAGAGTTGCTGTCTTGGGGTAGAGAGTTTCCATTCTGCAGAATGAGAAAGTTCTGGAGAGGGACTGTACTACAGCGTGAACATAGTCGATGCTACTGAACTTTACACCTCAAAATGGTTAAGATGGTGCATTTTAGGTCTTGTATGTTTTACCACAATTAATTTTAATTTTTAGAAGAGCTTTCCCAAAGGTTTGTTAAGATGCCAACCACACGACAGAAAAATGGGAAAAGGACAGGATTGGGAAATTTCAAAATAGGAAATAAAAAATAGTCAAAACACTTACGAAAACTGCCCCCAACTATTGGTAACCGAGGAAATGCAAAATTAAAGCACGTATGATTTCTGTCCAACAAACTGGTAAGCAGAAGCAAGAAGGGCAAAGCCCTAAGAGCGCTCCAGGCAGTGGGGCTGGGAGGACACGCAGGCCCAGACCCAGCCTGACTGATGGAGGATGTGGGGAGGGGTGGAGGTATGTGGAAAGGCAGAGACGGGTGACACTGACAGTGAGTTCCAAAAACCAGCTGCAAGCTCACCCAGCAACCCCCTCCCCAGCCAAGCCCACTCCACTCACCCTTCAGCTCATCAGCAGCAAAGAAAGCAGCAAGGCAGTCTTCCAGGGTAATGACTGGCCCCCAAAACCAGCTTGGGGTACAGGATACCACAAACCTAGGGAGACAGAAGGGGGGTGGTGGGGTGATGCCAGGGCCCAGGCAAGACTAAGACCTGGTCACTTCGGGCCCAGGGAGGCATCTTGGCCAGGTAGGTGGGATGGACACCTGGGACCAGCAGCCTGGTGTCCCCGGGAGAGTGACCCCACCTCTCCCCAAGCCTCGTCTTCCCATCTGTGAAGGGACCCCGATCACACTGGCCCGTCCTCCAGGTAGATGGGATTCTGACATCGTGGCATGCAATGAGGGCTCCGGAAAGCTGCCCACTGCTCTCCCCACCAGGCCAGGACTGCTCTCTAGCTGCTGCCTGGTGACTCCCCTATGGTTTCCTGCCTTCAGACCCAATCCAGGCAATCCCAGGGTGGCTGAGGAAGTCCCCACCACCCCCTCAGGAAACATCTGCACATCCAGCTGTGGGTGCCCTTCCAAATGCCTGAACTTGGCCCTGCAAATGCCCGAACTTTGCTGTTCACGGTCTGTTGCCTGCCAGGTCCAGGGCAGTCTCGGGTCTGCCGAAGGTGGGAAGGCAGGAAGACAGGTCTACCTCCGGATATACTCCACGATGAAGGCGAGCCAGCCCTGGGCAGCATAGCTGTCCCCGCAGGCACCCGGCTTGGCCGGCACGTTCTGGTAGATGGCCGAGTGCAGCTTGGCCAGGTCCTCCTTGCCAGGAATGGGCAATGACAGGTCCTGGAATGTCTCCACTGTGGTGGAGACCTGTGGGGTTGAAGGTCAGCCTGGGTTTCCACCTTCCAGGGCTCCGCCCTGCCCAGACCAAGCAGAATCTGCAGCCTGAACCCCAGCCACCTGATGGCAGGTGGAGGACAGAGGGTCTGCTCCCCGTCCCCTGGACCCCGGCACCAGGCAACCAGAGCCCTCCCCCTTCCAGAAAGGCAGAGGCCATCAGGTGGAGAAGCCACTCCCCCACCCTCACCCCGAGGGGGGACCACCAGGCCCCTGAAGGCTGGGCCCTGGCTCCCCACTGCCAGGGCTCACCCGGTCACAGGTGAGACACTGCACGAGGCTGAGGATGGAGCCGTTGAAGATGTCGGAGATGACGCTGCGGTAGGGCTGCTCCTTCCGCCTGCGGCTGCCGGCGCTCAGCACCTGGGCTGGGGGCACAGCACGGGACTAGGCCCAGCCCCACCGGCCTGTCTGGGGCAAGGGGTGGCACTGGGGCTTGCTGGGCCGGGACTTGGGGTCCTATGTGCGTCACGTGGTGGGGTATGCAGTTCCCTCCCAGGGCCTCGGTCATGTCAGTAAGAGGGGCAACCCCTGCACCCCTATGGTGTTAGAGGAGGGCTGGGAGGCGCCGCTGCTCAGACGACCCGCATTCCCAGCCCCAGCTGCACGTGTGGGTGCCCCGCAGACCCCCTCCCTGCCCAGTCCTGCCAACCTTTCTTGAGCACGTATGAGGGCCCCATCCTCACGGGGCTTGAGCGGGGAGGGCTGCCGGCCAGCTTGGTGTGGCCCTCATGGTGGTGCACGGGGCTGCAGGGGCGGGACGAGCTGCGCATGTGGGCCTCGTTGTCTGGCTCTGAGGGCAGAGAGGGGACTGCTGCTGGGTTGCGGGGGGAGGCACGTCGGCTCCACAACCCGGCCAGGAAGACGACCCACTGGGACCTTCCAGGGCCCAAGGCCCACTGTGTGTCCTCTGCCCTCTGCCCACCCTGGCCCCCAACCCAACCTGCAGGACACATGTCCTCCAGTGTCATGGGGGTGTGGGGTGGCCGGACAGGCTGAGCCACACCCCGGTTCGGAGCGGGTCCAGTCTGCTACAGGCGTGCGGGGTCTGTCTGGCACCTGGGGTCCGGAAGGGGCTGGAGGAGCCCGGCGACAGCGGCTGGGCCTCTGAGGGCTGGTCCTCAAGGGCGGCCATGGCCGTGTCCACATCGGCGTCCTCGTCCACCTGCTCGGAGCTGGTGCGCTGCTGGCCCCAGGAGAACTTGCGGTCCTTCATGCGCTCCTTCTCGGAGATGGCCCGGCCTGCCTCGTCGGGGATCAGCAGCTCCGCCTCGGCCTGCGAGCTGGCCCCGCCGCGAACCTGCCCGTCGCCCTCACCCCGGTCACTGCTCGAGTCGCAGGACAGGAACTCGTCCTCTGACGGGCTTCGGTCACCCTCCCGCTTCTCATCCGTATCGCTCGAGTCTGAGTCCTGTGCCTCGGCCAGCACCGCTGCGGCCGCCACCTCTGGTTCCTTGAGCTCCTCATGGAGCTGGTCCATCAGGCAGCGCAGGAACTCCTGGGTGTCCTGGAAGCAGCGGCTGCGTCAACAGGGCTTTCCAGGGCGGAGGACCTTGCTGCCAGCGCCCCGCTGCTTCTGGGGGTGGAGACAGCAGCGGATCCATCTCGCAGGCCCTCACAACGCCCCCTAGAGACCTGTCGAGCAGCCCTAACAGCCTCTGTGGTGGTTCCATCCCGTCCCCGTCCTAAGGTGGAAACGGCAGCCCCTGAGCCTCCCCGCCCGCCACACAGCTGCGAGGTGGCAGAGCCGCGACCCCCACCCCCCACCAGGTCCGTGTGATGCCCCAGCTCCTGCTCCTAAGCACCCTGCTGCCAGCTCAGTGCGGGAGAGCGGAGGGGTCGCGTTCAGCCTCGAAAGTCACCTCTCTCCCTACGGAGGGGCCTCCGGGGATGGGCAGGGAGCCTGTGGAAGCAGGAAGGGGCCCCCTAAGACGCAGGTGCGCGTGAGAGCTCAGCTGAGTTTTATGGGGCTGATGCCAGCCGCCTGCACCCTCCAGCCTTCCTCGGGGCCTCCCTGCCCTCCCCATCCTCCCACCAGTCCCCGCAGGCCCACCCCTTCCCTTGCCACTGCGGCCTGTGGTACGGGCACAGGCTCCGGAGGCAGGATGGCACCCTCCCAGAGATGTGGGCACGACGTGTCTAAGCCGCCACTTCAGGCTGGCTGGGCGTCGAGTCACAGCTTTGATTCTGGCCTCTGACCAGGTCACCAAACTGATCAGAGAGCCTGGGCAGCGAGGCTTCCAACACCTGGCCACGGGGCCCAGCCGAGCGCCGTACCCCCAGGTGCTGCAGAAGGCCAGAACACAGTGGTGGCGGCTGGTCTCCAACAGCCGGGGGGGCCGGGTGCCATGCTGGGCCACGGGGTTCAACGACATGCCCCTCATGGTGCCCGGCATCAGCAGCACTGCCCCCGACCCCCACCTGGCCAACGCGGTGCCAAGCCTCCCCAGCCCTCCGTCATGGGCATGGAGAGAAGGGCCTCTTCCTCTCAGTTCTGGGAGAGGGAAGGGAGGGCTCTGGGTGGATTTCCTCAGCAAAGTGTTGAACTTGAAGATCAGAGTAATTAACCACTAACTTATCCTGCAGGAGGGAGCAGAGAGGATTCGTGGGTCCTGTGTCAGAGGCCTAGAAGTTTCTTTTAAGAAACAGGCCCCAGGGACGCCTGGGTGGCTCAGTTGGTTGGACGACTGCTTTCAGCTCAGGTCATGATCTCGGAGTCCCAGGATCGAGTCCCGCATCGGGCTCCCAGCTCCACGGGGAGTCTGCTTCTCCCTCTGACCTTCTCCTCGCTCATGCTCTCTCTCACTGCCTCTCTTTCAAATAAATAAATAAAATCTTTAAAAAAAAAAAAAAAAAAAAAGAAACAGGCCCCAATACACCATTTACTTTTCTCTCTGGTTCTTCCTTTTACCACAGGTAATGTGTTCATTGCTAAAATCTGTGGTCAGTCCGCGGTCGTTAACAGAGGCCCACAGCTGCGCCCATGTTTCAGACTCAGGAATGTTCCCTGTGTTACATCTAAGAACCAGAGACAAGGATGCTTCTGGAGTCCAGCTGGGTGTTCGGCAGCAGCCCTGCTCCATAGGGCCCTCACAGAGAGCCTGGGCAATGGTTCAGCTCTGCCTGAGTCCTGCCCTGCCGCTCTGTGCTGTGTGACCCAAGTGAGCTGTAGAACCTCTTTGAGCCTTAGCCCCTTACCTCTAACATGGGGGTGAAGACAAAGCCCGCCTCAGAGGGCTCTGTGAGGATAAACAGAGCTGTCCTTGTGGGGCGGGGAGGGACAACTTAATAAACAGTGGATGGTGAACCGTGATCATGGGGGGCATTATCACTGCCTGGAAAAAGCGGCGTTCGGGCAGCACTGGACTTCTCACTCAGGCGTTTATCTAATCGACGGTGTGAGCCCAGGAACACCCAGCAACCCTCGGCCCGGTAAGGGACGGCAGGGAGGGTGCTGGGGGCCGAGGGAGAGGGTGGAAGGCATCCCTCACCTGACCACGGCTCTGTTCCTGGCCCCCATGTTCGGGACACAGGAACGGCCGCCCAGACAGGTCCAGCTCTTCCCACAAGCCCAGCAGTGAAACCCCAGGTTGTGTGGCAGGCTGAGGCAGGGGACTGGGCCCCGTGAACAAGCCGCTCGGCCTGGGACTGGGGCATACATGGGGTTCTACTCCGCTTCGTTTTGGCCCCATGAGTTTAGACAACAGAAAGTATCACTGATTTCCAAAGGGTTCCCTAGACTTACAAAAACTTGTAATCAAATGTTTCCTTTAATAAAAGTGAAATTCTGCCTGACTCTGCAGTCAGACTGCCCGAGGTCAAATCTCCAGCCACGTGGCCGGGCAAATGACTTCTTAAGCGGGAGGCTACTGTGTCCTCACACACACGAAGGGCTCAGGCAGTGAGGGGACCCACCCCGTCACCCCGAGCTGCACTATTTCCCATGCCGGTGTGGGCTTCGGAGCCAGGCCTGCTAACAGCCCCAGGTGTCCCCCGCGCAGCTGCGATGGCCTACCTGCTGGGCATAGCCTCGGAACATCGGGTTGACTAACTTGATCCCGTGAGACAGGCCGGTGGGAACCACGTAGCTTGGGCTGTAGGAAGACCAGACCTGTTAGCGCAGGTGGCCCGATCGGAGCGTCCTAATCCCATCAGGGTTGCTAAGACAGGTGGCCTGGGGTGACGGATCAGACCCAGTGAGGGGAGGCGCTGACTAAGCCCGGAGGCCCTGCGGGTTCGCACATCCCGGAGTCACAAAGTGCCAGCTACCAGGCAAAGACTCTAGATTGGTTTGGCCTCATTTCCTATGGGTCTGGGACAAGCCTGCTTGAAAACTGTTTCCTTTCTGAAATACTTCTTGTGGTTTTTTCCTAATTTCAAAAGCATTACGTGTTCATTACTGAAAAGTCTAAAACTTCAGAAAAGCCCAGCAGGGAAACATCACCACTAATAGCACCAGCCAGAGATAACTGCCATCAACATTTCCAGACTTTTCCAGGAAAACAGACACACACAGAAAACAAACCTGGCAGAATTCTGACAGAACGCGAGTTATACTGCATCACACTGTTTTATAATCTGCTTTTACATTCGGCATATTTCTATGAACTCATTTTAAGTTATTCCCAGTTTTCCTGAGGGAACAGGTCTAACCCAAACTTCCAGTCTGCAAATTCATTTCACACTGAGCTAAGCCCCTTCGCGGTCGTCACCAGCCACCGCCTGTGAGAGTCTCTCCCGCACGCATGGTGGCAGGTGGGACTGGGAATAGTCATGGCACGTGTCTGGGCCTCGGCGCACACATCAGGGAAGTGGCTACAGGCTCCGGGCATTGCCACTTTCAAATTCAAGCTCCTTGAGCAAGACACATAAACTCTCTCCAAGCCTCAGTTTCCCCAATTTGTAAAACGAGGTTGCCGCACGGGTCACCCAGGTGAAGTGTGACAAGCACGCAGTGAGGGGCTGAAGGCACTGGGAGAGCTTGGTTGAGGGACAGAGAGAAAAATCCCTGGCCCCGGGTGCCTGCCCAAGGTCAGGGGCTCAGTCACTCACCGTCTCCTGTGCCAGACCTCAGAGACCAGCTTCTGGTAACTTTTGCACAGCGCTGGCTTCTTGTCTGTGCGCACCAGGCCTCCACACTCCAAGAAGAACTGGGTCAGTGGAGGGCTAGGGGCAGGGAGAGAGGCAGGGTGTGTGGCATTGGTTAGAAAGAGCCGGTGAGAGAAGCAAGAGCCTATGGTGGGGGAGACGGTGGGACGGGATGGCATGCTGCTGCCCTTGAGCCAGAAAGGCCTGCAGATAACCCGTCACAGGGTGAATTGGGTCTCCCCAAATTCCCATGTTGGAGACCTCAAAAGGTGACTGTATTTGGACTCATAATTAGGTTCAGAGGAGGTCCTCAGGGTGGGCTCTGGTCCGATATGACTGCGTCCTTCTACCAGGAGGAGATGTGGACACAAACACGCCCAGAGGGAGGATGACGTGAAGACAGAGGGAGAAGGCAGCCACCTAGCAGTCAAGGAGAAGCCTCAAAATCAACGCGCCCTCTCCCCCTGCCCCCGCCCGCACCTTGACCTCAGACTTGTAGCCTCCAGAACTGAGAGAGAATAAGTTTCTGTTGTTTCGAGCACCCTGCCGGCCATGCTTTGTTTCGGCCACCCCGAGATGCCAAAACAGCCCCCATCCCTCTCCCAGGGCTTGCAGAGGCACCGGCTTCAGGGGCTGTGCACTCAGGGGCCAGCTGCTGCCTGACAGAGAGAGAGGGTCCAGCGCCTGTCCCTGACCCTAGCCCACTCCATGGAAACCTTCCCCAACCTGAAGGCATCTTTCCTTTTCCTCAAGTCAACTTATCTCATTACTTGAGAAATACATATTCATTGTAAAAACACTAGAACGTCTAGAGACGGGCAAACAGTAAGGGACTTTAATCCTACCTTGTGACGACAGCTACTCGGGAAGATTCTAGGCGTGTATCCTTGTGGACGTTCCTATGCACACATCCCCTCCCTCCCTCACACAGGCAGGCACCAAATCCCTCCCAGGCGGGACACCTGTGTACCAGACACAGGAAATGCCCTGGCCTCACAGAGTTAACAGCCTATCCTAGGCAGAAATTAGGAAGTTCGGGGCACCTGCCTTTGGCTCAGGTCATGATCCCAGGGTCCAGGGTTCGAGCCCCACATTGGGCTCCCTGCTTAGTGGGAAGCCTGCTTCTCCCACTCCCACTCCCCCTGCTTGTGTTCCTTTTCTCACTGTCTCTCTTAACCAAATAAATAAAATCTTAAAAAAAATTAGGGATATCTCCCCCAAATGGGATTGCACCACACAAAGCTTCATAACCTCTTTTTTCCCCATGGCCACATTCTGAACCCTTACGCTCAGTAAATACTGTCCTGTACCCATTGTAAAGCTGGCCTGTAAATGGGGACCACTGGGGCACCTGGGGGGCTCAGTAGGCTAAGCATCTGCATTAAGGTTCAGGTCATGATCCTGGGGTCCTGGAATGGAGCCCCACATTGGGCTCCCTGCTCTGCAGGGAGGCTGTTTCTCCCTCTCCCTGTGCCTCTCCCCACTGCTCACATCCTCCCCCCACCCTCGCACATAAATAAATAAATAAATAAAATCTTTACAAACACGTGGACCATCCAACCATCCCGTGAACACAGGATAGGGACACCCCCCCAGGCAACGTGCTCCACACCTCAGCCGACCTTCCTAGAACTAATTCGGACAGGAGGGACTGCTGGGCCGAAGGCCATGTGTGTTTTTACGATTTTTGACGTGGATCCGTATACACACATCTGGGGGTAACATACACGACACAGCCCAGGGGCTGCGGCCACCTTCAGGGCACCCAGCGACAGCTCCAGGCCCCCCAGCCCCCAGGCGAGGGCACCACCTACCAGTTGGACAAGGCCTGCAAGGCGGCACTCATGTAGCACGAGTTCCCGAGGTTCTTCATGCCCGTGAGGCCTAGGAACCAGTCACACAGGGGAGGGAAGGTGAGGGCCCTGCCCCTCCCAGATGGGTTGCGGCATCGTCCAACCGGGGCGGGACATGGGGGGCTGGTGTCCCGCCCCAGGAATCTGCCAAGTACGTTCCTGTGTTTCTGCTCACGAGAGCTGTGGGTCCCTGAGAGTTTCAGACAGACGGACCCTTCTGCCCTCTGCCCAACCCGGCCCAGCGTCCGCCCTGCACAGGTGAGGAGGCGGGGGGCGGAAGGGCCGGCCTGCGCGGGGTCACGGGGCTGAGGAGGGGGGTGCGGGCTGGCAGGCCGCTGGGACTCAGCCGGACAGCCGGCGCTCCAAGGGGAGCCACTGCGCCGTCAGCCATCGGGCCGTCGGTCGGGCTGCCCTCCTGGCCCACAGCTGAACCCCCCCATGCCCCGCCCCACAGCACCCCCCGTCCTGGGGTTGGGCTACCTCGAGGCTTCAGGTCATCATCCTCGGACTCGGAGTCTCCTTCATCGGCCACAGCAATAGGGACGGCTTTCAGAAGATGGGAGGTCAGGGGAGAGTCCTGCGAGGAAGACTCCACGTGAGGAGCACGGGGAGGTGAGGCAGGAGGGGTGGGGGTCAGAGGCCCATGCGGCCCCCCGGGGGGAAAGGAAGCCCAGCCCCCAGCCGCGAGTCCACACCGAGTCAGCCCGTCTGAGCAGAGGACACCCCAGAGCCGGCACTGGAGGCCCCAGCCCGGGAACTTGTATTTTAGTTACAATAATGAAAAATTATCTTATTTGTAACAGATCTGGAAAAAAGAAACAAAGAATAATGACAGACAATGTAACTTTCCTGAGACAATTCGAGATGTCCACGCATAGCTTACAGATTTTTAACTGTTGCTATGCACAGGCCCCCAAAACAAGCTACTGTCCATATGCCGTACGATAGTCTTTTTGGGTAAAAATCATAAACATCTTCCACGTTTGCAAACATCTTTCACAAACACGCAGGGAGCGCCTACGTGACAGTGACTGTGTCAGTGTGGGGGAGGTGGGCACACACAGACACACACACAGACACACAGGGTCCCCTGGGCTCTCACTGCAGCTGGCCGGCCCCAAGCAGCGCACTGACCCCAGCCCGAGGCTGCCCTCCATACAGGGGCCCACTGCCTTTCGGTGGGGCACAGGGACCGGTCAGCACCTCGTTAGGGGGGTTTCCAGGCCTTTCCCAGAGAGCACGACACTGCGGTGACTACTGGGGATACATCTTAGAGCTGGGGCGGCAGGGGCCCTCCACAGGCCCCAGGCCAGGCTCCCACAGGTCCTTGCATACAGCCTCCCCACAGCCTGCGGATTCCCAAAGGGAGGCCCTTCCCATGAGGGCCTCTGTGTCCTCAACCCTCCACGTGAACCTTGGCCCAGAGCCGGGGCTCAGCAAGCATTTGCAGGCACTTGAGAACACTGCTCGGGGACAGGTGCCATCTGGGAACCACCCATCCCAGCTCCACCAACGCCTGGGTAACAGGGCCCTGCCCTCGACGTATGTCACTGCTTCCAGCATGGACTCCACGGCACCCCTTACCTGCTCCGAGAACCTGGGTGAGGGGCCTGCCGGCTGCACTGCCGGCCTCTGCTCCAGGAACACCTCCTTCTCGCAGGCGTAACACCACACCCGGAATGTGGTCAGGTTCACCGTCAGGTTATGATTTTTTGCCTAGAGGGCAAGATCCAAAACGAGGTTGAGGATACACTGGCCCAACAGGGGCCCCGCAGCAGCTCAGGGTGACCTAGGTCAGGACAGAGGCCTGGGAGCTCAGAATCTGCTCGCCCCGCAGCCAGGGACACCCAGGGCTGCCGCTGACCAGACATCCACAAGGGCTGGAGGCTCGCACTGGCAGATCAGCTCGCACTTCCTGCTGCCCTTAGCCCATCTTACAGACACGGCCGTCGAGGCCCAGAGGGGGCAGACGAAGCTGAGAGGCTGCAGAAGCAGGGGCTCGAATGCGGGGCCGTCTGCCCGCGGGGCCCATGCTCCCGGCCACAGCGCTCACCTGAGCATGAATGGTACTGTGGTCGGCAAAGGATTCCCCACAGCCAACGTAAGGGCAGGAGATCTGCGGAGAGAGGGAGGGAAGGAACAAGGATGGGGGCTGGCCCTTTCCACCACCAGGACCCACAAGCGACTGAGGTCCCGTCACCCCGCAGGACAACAGCTTTATACACCCTGTGGTTCCAGCTGAATGGGACAGCTACCGTGACAGCTGCCCTGGCCTCTGAGTAAGGGGGGGGGCAGGGTGCCCTGGGCTACTGGCCTCCTGCACGAAGCCCAGAGAGGGTCACAGCGAGATGGGAGCCAAACTGAGGCCTGGCTGTGTGGCGCCCAGACCCATCCCCTCACTCTAGTGCCTTCTTGACTTGGGCCTGGGTCCTGAGACAACCAGACCCCGTGTCCCCACCTGACGTTTCCAGCAGCACCCACCAGAGACAGACGCTCCCAGCCTAGGGTCTAGACCAAGCTCCCTGCCCCCAACAGTGACGAGGATGGCTTACCTGGAGACAGGCCCACAGGTTCGGTCCAGCAACACCACACGACTGACAGACTCCCTGTGCGAGGGGAAGAGCTGAGCGTTAGCAGCCCAGGGGGCCGCTCCAGCCAGAGGCGCCGATGGCCGGACCCCAAAGCTCTCCACTGAAAGACTTTTTTGCCTCAGAAAGGCTTTCACCAGCCTGCCAATTGACATGTCCCTCCTCTCAGGGCACTTTACACTTCACTGTCTGAATTTTGTTTCGTTATGTGCTGCAAACACATATTCCGTAAAATCACTTAAAACTTAAATCAGTGGACCCGTTAATGTGCTCTTCAATCCTACCCTCCTCTCTTCCTTTGAAGCCTATGTAAGCCTTCCTCCCCACCCAGACCCTGGGCTCCATGAAAGAGGCATGGTCTGCTCTGTCTACCCCTGTGACTTCCCAGTGCCTAGCACAAACTACGACATGGCTACGTCTGAGGTCCCCAGAAAACACCGAGGTTTCTGGTCTTCCGGGTGACAGAGCTTGTCCACCAGTATCTCCCCTTCTTGCTTTAGTAACAAAACACACGGATTTGGGCTGAGCACATGGCCAGCCAGCTGCAGACTGTTTCTCAGCCCCCACTGTGGTTACGGGGCTCAGTTCTCATCAAAGAGATGACAACGAAAGTGATACGTGCCGCTTTCGGGCTGTGCACCCCCCTAGCTCCTTCTCCTTCCCCTTGGCTGGAAGGTAGATGTGAGGGTCGGAGTGCAGGCAAGCACCGTGGACTCAGAGATGAAAGTCATGTGTTAGGAAAGGCAGGGCCACCCTACCATCCTACCTAGCTCTGAACGATTCTGTGAGAGAAAAGGAAATGTCTACCTCATTTAAGATACTGTTATTTCAGGGTCTCTTCGTTACAACTTAAAATGTGCC
The DNA here is from genome assembly GCF_010015895.1 of Lontra canadensis. Lineage (NCBI taxonomy): Eukaryota > Metazoa > Chordata > Mammalia > Carnivora > Mustelidae > Lontra > Lontra canadensis. Next base: position 15,163,389 of record NW_022631024.1, on the reverse strand, counting down.
CTACATAAGCCTGTGTGCACGTGTCTAGAACAGCAGCTCCCAGCCAAGCCTCCACAATGCCCAAGGGACCTCCGTCAGCTGAGGTGGATTCTGAGGGCCAGATCTGACAGCAGTTACAACATGGGGCTCAGTCAGAGCAAAAGGGCTACCTGCTGAGGAGGACTGGGCTAAGTTTGTCACACATGGCTCACGTCACCCCACCAGTTCGTGCAGCGCCTCCCTCGGACAGATGAGCAACTGAGGCTCAGAGGTCCCGCCGTGCTACGGAGCAGGCTTGGGACAGGGAAGCCAGGGAGCTGGGGCTGGAAAGCAGGCCTCCCCCTCCCACGCTCCCTCAGGAATGTCTCATTCTCACGAAGCCCACTTTGTGGCCGTGTCTAAACTCAGAGCTCCACGTCAGGCTGAGGTTAAGCAGGCTGGAACTGGGGTCCGCGGCCCGACAGGGACTCCCGCTGGGGGTGCTCCGGCGGCCAGCCGGGGGAGCCACCAGCAGCTCCGGACCTTCCTGAATTTGTCATCTCTTTTGTGTTTTCCTGATTTCACAATTCACTTCCATCTTCTGGGGCTTCCTCTTGCTTTCAGTCATTGGGATGACAGAAGTGTCCCCTGCTTTTAAGTAGGCTCTGAGCCCACGTGGGTCTGGAACACACAGCTCTGCCGCCCCCAGTCAGGTGATCCCGAGTCACGTGCTCTCCCGACTGAGCCGGACGGGCGCCCAGGACGCTTGTTGTAACAGTGCAGACGACGCGTACATGTTACACACAGTCTGAAGCAGAGGATTACCGTATAGTAAGTCTATGTGCCAGAATAATCGGAAACACGTCCCTGCACATTTTCTGCTGATACAGAAGCATACGCATACACTTGGGGGGGTGTGGCTTTAGGAAAGATCAGATCATACTGTACGTGTTTCTCCGACACACGCTTCTGCCACCTTTTTAAGGTCATCATCTGGAGTCTGGACACGGACATCACACCGCGTCCCCTGCAATGATCACATGGGCCCGCGCCCGCGGGCGCAGCACAACTGACCCCGCCCCCTCCTGATGAATGCGCAGAGCGCCGGCTTGTGTCTCCTTAACTGGTACTTACATCGCTGCTGGACAAATTCCCCCAAGGGGAGTGGCGGCCCTGAAGGGACAGGAATGCCAACCCAGTCTCCTTCCCTCCATCACTGTCAGCTCTGAGCCCTCCCGCCTGCCGTTTGCCTGGCAGACGAAAACGCTATCATCCCGCCCCCCTCAGCAATCGCCCCACCGCTCGTGAGGTTAAGCATCTTCTTTGAGGAGTTTCTCGGCCAACCACATCTCCTACAACCCGCCTGACCTGTTCATAGCCCTCCCCCTTCTGGTGCTCTAAAACAATCGCTTCAGTTTGTAGGGCCCGGGATGCTCAGGGCAGGGTGGACGACATGCTCCCCGAAACACGGCCGAGACAGATGCACCTCCAAAAGGCTGCTGTGCCCCAGCCCGGATCTGCCCTCCCCGCTCACCAGTTTGAGCGAGATGCCCCTCTTCCTGCCTCCTCTGGAGGAAACTCCCGTCAGTCGGCCTCGTTTATTCCTCCGTGCAGAGCCCGGGGTTAGTGCAAATGCACCGCAGCCTCGCTCGGCCCCTCCTCCAGACCACAGAGAAGCAAAACTACTTCAGAAGAAGCCGCAGGTACTGAGAGCGCCGGATCCCTCCCATGGCCCCGGCTAAGCTCAGGCCAAAGGCCAACCAGGACTGCTGCTAATGGGGAGGCTGAGGGACCAGCATCAGGTGCCCGGAAAGAAGAGCCGGGGGGCCCCTGAGTGGCTCAGTGGGTTAAGCCTCTGCCTTTGGCTCAGGTCATGATCTCAGGGTCCTGGGATCAAGCCCCGCATCGGGCTCTCTGCTCAGCGGGGAGCTTCCTCCTCTCTCTCTCTGCCTGCCTCTCTACTTGTGATCTCTCTCTGTGTGTCAAATAAATAAATAAAATCTTAAAAAAAAAAAAAAGGATAAAAAAAAATGAAGAGCCGGATGCGAGTCTGGGAATCTGACCCCAGACCCCACTCCCAGGAGTGCGCCCTCCGCACGCTTTGCCCCCCGCACCCAGCAGCACTCCCATGGGGCCACTCATCCCAGCATCACATTTGCCACATCAAAGAGCCGCGCCGCCACCCACAGACGCTGAATCCTGCAGTCCATACAACGAGACACCATGCAAGGCCAGGGCCAAGAGCGAGAAAACTGTCTAGGTACCAGGGCTGAAAGAGCTCTGGGACAGGCTGTCTGGTGAACAGAGCAAGTTACAACAGCATCTGCAGTAATGCTACCTTTTAGGGAACGCAGAGGAAAATGAAAAATAAGCATATTTGCATAAAGAAACTCTGAAAAGGTCCAGAAAAAACTCCTGTAAGTGGCGCCCTAAAGGGGGGAAGGGGAGGGTGAGCACAGAGGGTGGGAGGGGGACTTCTTGAGGTTGGTATTTTCATATTGTTTGATTTTGAACCACAGGAAAGTACTACACCGATTCAAAACATTTTTCCAAAGACACATCCTCCCCACTCAGAGAGGCCCAACATCTCTCACTGTGGGCCTCCCCAGGGCCCTCCTCGGGTCACATGTGTCAAAATCTCTGTGGGCTCCCAAAGCATGATCCACGCCCTGCCCTGGGAAGGCTCTGGGCACCTGTGCCAGCCTCTAATGCGCAGAGCATTAGCAGCTCCCAGATGGAGTGAGCTAAGTACTAATTAATGGCCATTAGGATGCACCCCCTGGAAGGCCTCCCGAACAGACGCCAGCCCCTCCATTTACACGAAAGCCTAAGCAGAGACTGTCGGGAAGCCGGTTCTTCCACTGCCTTCGGAAATATCTGCATCTCAGGAACGCGGGGCCCCTGGGAGTGGCTGCCAGCCCTGGAAGGTCTGATGCTTTACCTTAGATTTGAACACCAAGTCCTCCTTGGTCACCTCCCCTATGGAGTCAAGGTGAGGGCAAAGGTCCCTGGAGTCCCCCATTCTGGCCTGGGCTCACCTATGAGAAAACACAGGGAGAGTGGGTTAACAGCAGCCGCTGCGGGAGGGAAGCATGGGCTACTGGCTCAGCGCACAACTTTGGTCTTGGGCCCTGGCTCTGCCACAAATCAGCTGGTGACTCGGGGAAGCTACTTAACTGCTCTGAGCCTCACTGGCCTTCTCTGAGAACTGGGCATGACGGTAGTATCGACCCCAGTGGGTTGCTCAAGGACTCACAAATGGGCGGGTGTAAAACTGGTAAATCGTGAGTAAGCCCTGTGGGGTGTGCCGCCCTCAGCTCTACCGGCTGGGACACCGTCCGGCAGATATGCCAAAGATGTGATACCGCTGGGGGAAGCTGCGTGACATTTGTGGCAACGTCCTGTGAGTTACAATATTTCCAAAGAAAATGTCAAAAAAGAAATACCTGGATTTGCCTCAGCCACCCAAAACTGTAGCAGAGACAGCACCAGGAATCCCAACTATTGATTCTAGCTCCAAACTATTGCCAAAAAAGTCCAAACCAACCAGAGATGACGTGGGGCCCGGGTGGCTGGATCAACAGCAGAGGTTGCGTGTCCTGCCAAGGGAGGCAGACCCCCAGCTCTCCCAGAAGCCCCAGCCAGGGCTGGATGAGCCCAGGCTCCCAGCCACAGCTGCTGTTCCGGGCGGCTGCTAAGGTTCCAGGTAACACCCGAAGTGGTCTCCGGGCATTATTACTTCACTGCAAACTGCCCCAGCCATCTCCCAGGCAGCTGTGATTAAGCCCCATTTTACAGATTAGGAAACAGAGGTTCCTCCTTCTCTTGGGTCTCACAGAAAGGAGTGAGAGAGCCAAGGCTGATGCCCAAGCTGGTCGGACCCGCGAGGCCCCACCTGTGGTCACTCTCTTTCCACCTTGGGAAAGTGCAAACACACGCAGAAGCAGACAGAACTGCGTGGCTCACTCCCACAGACCATCTCCTAGCTTCACCCAACCTCCCTCTTCCTTTTGGCAGCAGAGCCCACATACCATATCATTTCATCTCAGCATGTTCTTCTAGAAGATAAGGACTTGAAAAAAGAAAAAAAGACATAACCACAATTCCCTTATTTCACCTAAAAGACTTCCCTCCTGGGTCCGGGTTTCAGGCCCACCCCCCTCCCCCAGACAGGGAGGCTGCGGGCCTACCTCTGTGTAGAGCGCCACCCCCAGGAAGCAGCTGACATCCGCATTCTCCGTGGACAGCCGGCAGTGGTGGGCCGTGCCTGCTGGGGTGAGCGTGGGCCTCCAGCAGGGAACCTGGAGTGGGGAACAAACCAGTGGACTTCATGCAGCTCTGTTATTTCAAAATCACTCTTTGCACTGACCAGAGGCTGAAAATAGGCCCGAATTCCTCCGGAGGGGGGCAAGTGAATTTTTGAACATCTGAGGCATCCACGGGCTGGACAGGCTCCTCAGTCCATTCACAGGGACAGAAAAAACACACCAGTCCCAGGGTAGCTCGAGAAGGCTTGTGCAGAGCTGGCAAATAGGCCCCGCCCCTCTTTGGGGGTGTTGGACCCTTTACTAGCCACTGCTGGGCATCATCTCTGTGATCCCCAAGAGCAGAGACCTTCAAGGGTCTGTAAGAGAGGGCCACGGGCCTCCCCAACTAATGCTCCCTCTGGCTGCCACTGCCCATTAACCCTCTGGACGGAAGGCTCAGCCCCTTCCACGAATGCCCCTAGGACCCTCAGATCATCCTTGGTGCCTCCCGAGGATCCTGTGCTGCTCAGAACCCCCAACCCCCAAGTCTTGAGCAACCCCAGGCGAGAGGCACAACTAAGTCCATCCAAGTGTCGCCACTGCCCCCCTTGCCCTGCCGGGCCACAGTCTCCCAGATGCGGGCAGTTTGAAGAGGGAGAGGCAGTTAGAAGCTAACATTTAAAATGGTCACATGACAATGACGAGCTCAAGGTTCTAAATTCCAAGCCTCTTCACTCAAAGACAGATTTTTAGGTTTTTTGTTGTTTGTTAGTTTTTTTCATTTCCACCAAGGTTAAGTGCACCGGGCTGACAAGCTACAATACGGTGAGGACACTGGGGAGAGCGGGGAGGAAGTGTCTTTGGTGTGGGGCCCATCTCTCCAGCTGGATGGCAGAGCCGGCTTATGAGCCTGACGCCCAATACCACGAGTGGTGCCCAGGACAAGGATGACAGCGATGGGCCCATCCGGATGCACACATCAATCAGACCACTTAAGTTCCTCCAACTTGAGATAGGGGAAAGAAAAAAAAAAAGAGCCCTGTGGCTAACAACCCTCCATGTACCCTCACTGCCCCTGTTTTATAGAAGATACAGAGCTGGAGTTTAGTACCTCCAGGACTGAGCCAAGGTCAACCCTCAGCTAGTCAGTCCTTGGGTGGGTCCTTGATCAGACTGGTACAGAGCCAAGCTCTGAATCAGGGCTTGGTGAACCTTGTCTATAAAGTACTAGGCAGTAAGTGACTTAGGCTTTGTGGGCCGTGTCTATCCGGATCACATATTCTTTGTATTTTTTTCTTTTTTTTTCTTACAATGTACTAAAACTCTTTTTCAAAAAAAAATTCTTAGCTCCAGGGCTCAGCAAAATAACCCAGGCCTACTGCCAGAGTTTTGCTGCCTCCTTTTCTAAACCAGTGTGCTGCTGGGGCCTCACCAAAATAGGCCCAGACCACTGACATTCCCCACCTCACTGCACACAAATCACCAGTTTAAATGAGGCAGATAGCAAAGAAGAGTCCAGAGGGTTAACGGGGCTCCAGACTTTTTTTAGGTAAGTAATCAGGGTATGTGCAAAGACAGAATGACAAAGGTATGTGCTGTTTATAATGGGGGGAACCTAAGGAAACAGCAATAGCCATTGGACAAATAATGACACAACCAGACTCTGTTGTACACTGCAACCACTAAAAATGTATATATTGAATCTTCCTCTTCACGAAATTAGATTAAATATATAGGAAAGACAAACCATGTTCATGGATTGGCGTACCCAATATTCAGATATCCCTTCTGGGGGCGCCTGGGTGGCTCAGTGGGTTAAGCCTCTACCTTTGGCTCAGGTCATGATCTCAGGGTCCTGGGATCGAGCCCCGCATTGGCCTCCTTGCTCGGCGGGGAGCCTGCTTCCCCTCTGTCTGCCTGCCTCGCTGCCTACGTGTGATCTCTCTCTCTGTCAAATAAAGAAATAAATAATCTTAAAAATATATATATATATATCCATTCTGCCCCAAATTGGTCTACAGATTCGATGCAATCTCAGTGAAAATCCAAGCAAGCTTTCTTGCAGAAATTGTCACGCTAATTCTAAAATGTATACAGAAAAAAAAAGACCTAAAGGAGCCCAAACAATTTGGCAAAAGCACAAAATCTGTAGACTTATATCATCTGACTGAAGACTCTCTATAAAGGTTTAGTAATCAAGTCAGGGTGGCATTGGCTCGAACACAGACACATGGCTCCAGGGAACAGAAGCAAGAGTCTGGAGTTAGACCTGAACATATGTGGTTGAATGATTTCAAAAAAGGTACTGATAGGGGTGCCTGGGTGGCTCAGTCAGTTAAGCATCTGCCTCAGCTTGGGCCCATGATCTCAGGGTCCTGGGATTGAGCCCCGCACTGGACCCCATGCTCAGCAGAGGCATCTGCTTCTTCCTCTCTCTGTCCCCCCACTCATTCTCTGTCCCCCCCCCCCCACTCATTCTCTCCCTTTCCCTCAAATAAATAAAAATTGGGTTTTTTTTTTAAAGGTACTGATATAATTCAATGGGCAAAAGACACTCCTTTCAACAGAAGCTCTGTATATGGGGAAAAAAATAACCTTTAACCCCTACCTCACACCATACACAAAACTTATTTAGAAATGGATCACAGACTTTATGTAATTGGTGGTCAACAGAGGGTTTAAAAGATCTTCCCTTCTTGTTCTTCTCCAAGGTTCTGGCAGAGTCAGGTCATTCTAAAATACATCCTTGAGATGCTTTCTCATTTTCAAACTGCCGACACCTTCCCCCAGTTCTTTTTCCTCTAGTTCTTCATTTGCTCGTGGCGCCGCCAGAGCTCAGCTTCAGAGCCCTTCGGTTTTCCACCTTTTCCTCTGGCCTTCACACCAACCACCTGCTGCATCTACAGCTCCTCCAGCCGAGCCACGGGCTCCCTCCTTCCATGTGCACCGGAGGGCTCTGGGCAGCCGCCCTGGTTCCTGGCGGCTCCGTCCTGCTGCCGCACATCTCAGCACCTAGGTGACCAGGGACATCGCCCAAGACCTGCACGTGTGTTCTTAGCAACCCACTTCTTAGGATGGTAAAACCCCAAAGTCCACTGTTCTCAAGCCCAGCAGCCCCCCCCCCGGCCTCCGACTCTTCTGCCCTTCAATTCATTCTGCGACTACTGCCTGCCACAGCGAGAGGTAAACAGTCCTTCGTGTTTTTAACAAGCTTTCTCTCTTCCTCATCTTCTGTTTCCAGAAATTCATGTTTCTTTTTATTTTTTTTTAAGATTTTATTTATTTCAGTGAGTGAGTGAGAGAGAGGGAATGAGTGGGGGGAGGATGAGAGGGAGACGGACAAGCGCAGTCCCCACTGAGGGGGTCACCTGCTATGGGGGTCAATCCCATGACCCCAGGATCATGATCTGAGTCGAAATCAGGTGCTTAACTAAGACTGAGCCACCCAGGTGCCCCAACACCACCTCCTTTCATTAAAACTCTGAACTGTTCTGGCTACACAGTCTCATCTATTGTGGGGGAAGCGCCTGGATGTTGTGGAGACGACAAATCTGTGAGGCACAGGACTTGATTAACATCCATGTTCCCAATCCAGATTCACCTACTGCCATAATGTGAGTTCAAGCCCCCTGCCCACCGATTTTCTGTACACGTGGTTTGGGAGCTTTGCAAAGCCGGCAGAGCCTTCGAGGCCCGTCTGTGGAGCCACCACGTGCTGCCGCAGACATGCCTCCCCCAGCGGGGGCAGACACACGCCACCCCACATCCCTCTCCCCTCCCCTAGCAGCCCCGACACGCCCCGGCGGCCAGTTCTCCTGACCTCAGACTTAACAGCAGCAAATATTAAAACTCTAAAACTTCTAGGGGAAATCCTAGGAGAGAAGCTCTGCCACTCTGGCATCTGCAAAGGTCTTAAGACATGGAAGGTGTTCGTTATACAAAGAGACATGGAAAAACTGAACTTTTTTCAAAATTAAATACTTTTCTTTTCAAAAGATGCTGTTAGGGGAATGAAAAAGCAAGCTGCAGTCTGGGAGAAAATGTTCACTATACGTGTATCTAACAAACATCCACGATATATGAAAAACTCTTACAACCCAGAGAAGAGTAAACTGCCCAGTTTTGTGAAACAGGAGAAGGACCGAGCAGGTACTATACCAAGTAAGAACGGCCAACAGGCACACAAAAGCGTGCCCAGCGTCCTCGGCAGAGAACACCTCACAGCACCAAGGACTTTCAGAAATAATAAAATCCTCAACACCAGGTGTTGCTGAGGATGTGAAGGAATCTGCCCGTATTGATAGGACAGGCAGACTTATAGGAGTGGAAAACAGTATCAAAAGCTGGAAAAGACCCAGGCAGCTTCCTACAAAGTCAAGCTTACACTTATCCCATGACCCTGCAATTCCACCATTGGCTATTTGCCCAGGAGACATGAAAACGCACCTCCACACCAAGACTTGTACGCAAACATTCGTAGCAGCTTTAGACGGAACAGGCCCAAATTGCAAAGACCTCCCAGTGTCCAACCGCAGGAGACTGAAGCTAACTGACATTATATTTGTATAAGGGGACACTACTCGAAATTAAAAAGAACCCCGGATATGCACAGCAATGTGGGTCAATTCCAGACACATTAAGTTGAGCAAAGAAGTCAGATACAAAAGAGTCCATATTCTAGGATTCTCTTTGAAACAGACAAAACTAACCGAAGGTGTTAGAAATTGGGTCAGTGGTTGCCTGGGGCGGAGGCTGAGGCTACACTGTTAAGACGCCCAGAGGGAACAGTCCATGGTGTTGTAATGTTCTAGATCTTGACTGAGATGGGATTTAGCCGTGGCTCTGTACCTGTCAAATTTCAGGAACTACTTCCTTAAAGCGCTTGCATTTTACTGTGTGTAAATTATAGCTCAAAAGAGTTAACTAAAAGCCCTTTATTATTTTAAAGATTCTATCTTATTTTTAAGTAGACTCCATGCCCAACGTGGGGCTTGAACTCACGACCCTGAGATTAAGACCCACATATTCTACCAAAAGAGCCAGCCAGGTGCCCCTAAAAGATTTTATTTTAAAGCAATCTCTACGCCATGTGGGGCTTGAACGCACAACCCTGAGATCAAAACCTGAGCTGAGACCAAGAGCCGGACACTCAATTGAACCACCCAGGTGCCCCCCACAATAAACAATACACCCCAAAGCATTGAAAGCAGGGACTTGAATAGATATTCCTACACCCGTGTTCACAGCAGCACTATTCATAAGAACCAAAGGAGGAAGCACCCCAAGGGTCCATCAAAAGACATATGAATAGACAAAATGTTCTCTATCCATACAACAGAATATTATTCAGCCTTAAAAAAGGAAGAAAATTCTGACTCATGCTACAACAAAGATGAACCTGGAGGACATTACACTAGGTAAAAATAAGCCAGACACAAAGAAGATAAATACTGTATGTTTCCACTTCTATGAGCTACCTAACGTAATCAAATCCATAGAGACAGAAAGTAGAATGGTGGTTCCCAGGGAAAGGGAGGAGTCATTTGTTAATGGGGACAAAGTTTCAGTTTGGGAAGAAGGGAAAGTTCTGGAGATGGAGGGAGGTGATGACTGCACAACAGTGTAAATATGCTTAGTGCCCCTGAACCCCACACTGAAGATGATTAAGGTGCTTCATTTTATATGTATTTTGATGAAATTTCAAAATAAGATTTTCAAAAATAAATAAAAATTTCAGAAGTTGCAGAAAGAGAGGATGACACTGTTAAAAAGAAAATTTAAAGTGGGGGTAGGGGGCTGAGAGAAATAAGTCAATCAGAGGAAGATCATTATCACATGATCTCTCTGATACGGGGAATGAGAGGAGGGCGTGTAGGGAGGGAAAAAATGGAACAAGATGGGATCAGGAGGGAGACAAACCATAAGAAACTCTTAATCCAGGAAACAACAAACTAAGGTTTGGGGGGCGGGCGGTGGGTAACAGGGTGGCTGGGTTATGGACATTGGGGAGGGTATGTGCTGTGGTGAGTGCTGTAAATGTGTAAGACTGATGATTCACAGACCTGTACTCCTGGAGCTAATAATACATTATATGTTAATTTTAAAAAAATGGGGGTAGGGGACACCTAGGTGGCTCAGTTGGTTAACCATCCAACCCTTGATCTCAGCTCAGGTCTTAATCTTGAGGTTCAAGTCCCTTGGGCTCTATGCTGGGTGTGGATCCTACCTTAAATAAACAAACAAACAAAGTGGAGGGAGGGGCAGGGAATGACGAAGAACTGAAATCTATAATGAAGAAAGATACTGGTCCCCCTTGGGCCCTACATGCTATCCACTGTCACTGTCCTCTCTCCACTTCACGGTCCCTGACTGGGAAAGGCATCTGTCATCACCCTGCTGAGTGCAGAACCACCCCACCCTACCATCCTCTCTCCGAGGGAAGGCCCTCTGTCCATCCTGGCCCATACTAGGCATGGTCTGTAATCATGTGGGTCATTTACCTGGTTTTTTTTGGCTAAGGTCTATTCCCTCTCGAGAATATAAGCCCCATTCTGTTTTGTTCACTGCTCTATCCCAAAAACCCAGAATGGCAACTGGAACAGTGACTTCCAGTACATAAAGCTGTAGGGTGCCTGGGTGGCTCAGTGGGTTAAAGCCTCTGCCTTCGGTTAGGTCATGATCTCAAGGTCCTGGGTTCCAGCCCGGCATCAGGCTCCCTGCTGAGCAGAGAGCCTGCTTCCTCCACTCTCTCTGCCTGACTCTCTGCCTCCTTGTGATCTCTGTCTGTCAAATAAATAAATAAAATCTTTAAAAAAAAATACACAAAGCTATAAAACACTATCACAGGAAAATTCCATTCTGGTAAACTAATCTTGCTTTGCGCCTACAACAACATGTTATCATCATTCCTGGGAGGATGGGATCAAGTGATTTGTGTTCCCTCTGTTGCTTGTTTGCATTTCAACAATGAACTGGTGTTGCTTTCGTAATACACGTCCTGATAGGTTACGGATATTATCTTTAAAGTTTCCAAAATAAAAAGAACGTATGTTTGGCCTCTTTGGTACTTAAGGTGTCCCTCCTGGGCCCTTGTTTTTCCCCAGATCCCTGAGAGTGCACTGAGAGAGCACGACCTCCACCCCGGGGGATCCCCAGACCCTCAGGGTGTGAATAGGACACCTGAGGTCCCTGTTAGAGAGGGGGTAGCACGTGAGTGGTCCCAGAAGCTCCGAGAGAGGAAGTGCCTCTGCAGCTGAGTGGCTTGGACGGCTGACCTTCCAGCACGTGACTCACTCACTTGAAGATCTGCTCTTAAGGCTTTTGCTTTCGTTTCACCAAATTCTGTGCTGGGTTAAAATTTTCATCTCCTTCCACCAACCCTGTAAATAGAAAAAGGCTTTTTGTGTGGTTTCAATACAATTAATACATACGTCTATAGAAGCCGGAGAACATGGACAAACACAAAATGGCATAATGATCACGGGCGATGATTTTGGGGCGGGGGAAGATGGTTACTGTGTTAGTAAGTCCTGCTCCCGTGTAGGAGGTCTAATTTACAAAATGAAACTAGAATATAACAGATAGAGTTTGCATACAAGGTTTTTCTGTTTATATCATGTACATTTCTCCTGTCACTAAACTTCTTTGCCACAACTTCATGTCTAATGGTTAATCTCCCACATACAATTTAAGCTACACCTTACTTCACCACTTTCCTACTCTTGGACGCTCAGGCTGTTTATGCGTGTGTGTGGCCATTATCAATAAGGCAGTGAGAAATATTCTGAAATAGAAATCTTTGACTGCATCTTTGACCCAGGAAAAATTACTAGGTCAAAATGTATGTGCTCGAGGCTCTGGATACACATTGACCGATTTCCCTCTAGATCCACTACATAAATGTATCTGCCTACCAGCAGTGTATAAGCATGCCCAACATAGAAAGTTTGAGGTTTACTAACACTTTTTTCCCAAAGTTGATGTTTAAAAACATCAGTTTGTAGGAAGGGCAAAGTTGAGCGGGAGCACGGTAAACTTTGGGTGTTTACTCTTCTGCACGCAGGACCTGAGACGTCAGAAGTGCCTGGTCTACGAGATCGGTACTCCGCTTATCTCCACTGCCTACAAGCTTTCACTTTATCTTGGTACCCAACTGGCCTGACTTGGGGGTAATGGAACACAAGCTAGGTTTGCGGCCTGCCCTCATGGGGCACAGAGGCCTGCATTTCAACCCCAGGGTAGCTATATGTAGCCACCAGGGATGGGATCATTACTAGCAGCAGCCGCCTTCTGCTCTTACCCGGGGTCAACTGCTTCACATAACGTTAGCTCTGGGCCTGACCCTAATTCTGGAAGGAAACGAGACAGTGAGCCCTGTGTTCAGCCCCTTGCTGGTCCCTTGCAAGCTGTGTGTCTTTAGATAAATCAGTTGCCCCTCAGTTTCTGCATCCATGAAATGGGGACAAAGAAGGCAACCAGTATTACAGGAGGGTGCAGGGAGACAATGCATAAGGAGGATTTAGCATTCTGATCATGTGGACTTCCAGGGTGGCTCAGAGTCTGCATTTCCGGGCAAAGCAAGGACGCTCAGAAATGTTCTAGGCTATAATTTGTGTTACTGGCCATGTTTTATAGATCAGGGGACTGAGACGGGTAGGAATGTGAGTCATACGCCCAAGGGTGCCCTCTATCAGCTTCTCGGCGGGGCTCCGGGGCCCAGGACAGCGCTGACTCTGATCAGGTGATATGCCCAGGGCTTCTCCTACACTCTTCACGTCAGGAAAGCTGTTTCTCATCTTAGGGAGGAAGAACGGAGGTCCAGACACAGGAAGCCATTTGCCCAAGACCATACAGCGAGGAGGCAACACAGCGAGGAAGGAGCCAGGCTGCGTCTGCCTTCACAGCGCTTCCCACCCTTGCCTCTGTGCAAATAGTTGGAATGCACACAGCAGGCACTTAATAAAGACTGAAAGGGAAGAAACCTATGCTGCCGAGGGAGCTGGCTCCCGGGAACAGGCCCTCTGGGAGCCGCTGTGCTGCTGGGAATCAGCAAGTCATCTCCCCCTCCCGACTGGCCGGGCCAGCCTCCTCTCCTGGGGCAGAGAAAGCTGGGGGAGGGAGGCCCTGGCAGGTCTGGCCCAGAGCCCACCCACTGCAGACCCCAGGCGAGGCTTCCGAGAGGGTTCAGCCTGCAGGAGGGCAGGCACTGGGACCTGCGGCAAGGAAGGGGGAAAGTACCCCCAGGCAGGCAGCCCCTCTGGGCCTGGCATCAGCGGCTCAGACCAGGCCTAGGACGCCCATTACTCATCATTTTCCTGGCAGTTCTGGCCACCTACTCCTCCCAGCTAGGAGGCCAGTTCCTTAGATGGGAGACGGGAAGCTGCCAAGCCCCCACCAACACAGAGACCTGCCGTGATCCTTATTACACCAGCCATCCCACACCCCACACACCTGCCCACACCCCTCCATAATCCTCTGACTCTCAGAGCACGATCCCTTGCCCTCCCTCCTGCCCTCTTCTCTCTGTCCGACTTCCAAGCAACTCCATTTCCCCTAAAGCCCAAATATATCCCGCCCATCAACCCCATCTTAATTCCCCAAGAATCCAACAACCTACTGACTCCCAAGCAGAACCCTCAGCTTCCTCCTGCCTTGACATGTCTTGCTTGCCCCACACCTCCGTTCTCCCACATCTCCAGTTCTAACCGACCTCACTGAATCCTTACCACCCTCCTGGAGGACCGGCAACAACTGGGAGCTAAACCCATCTCCACTTCCATCACTAAAGGAGGAGAGGCTGAGACTCAGAGAAGTAGAGTAACTGGCTAGAGGTCACACAGCTACTGAGCCCCTGATCCAGAATTTGAAATTGTGGCTGCCCACCCAGAAAGTGCTCTGAACTCTCAGCGCCACAGTCTTCCTAGCAGCCCCAGCCAGCCTGGAGTGGGGATCATCTCTACTCCTCCAAGCCAAACACCCACATTCGGAGGGTAGCTCCCTCTGGCCTCCTTCACAAGAGCCACTTCTGAGTCAGGCTTCAGAGCATTTTTCTGCTCAGCTTAAACTCCTGAAGTCTACGATAACACCCCTGAAGCCTGGCACTGCAATTTGCTGCAGGCTCTGGAAGAGTCAGTTAATTGGAGAGGGCATGGTTTTGGGGCCACCCCAGGCTGGCGGTCATTGGGGGCTAGCAGGCTGCAAGCAGCGACTGGCCCCAGTCACTGAGAAGCCACAAACCCTGGAGTGCATAAGTATAAGCGGAAACTCAGACTAAGACCCCTAAAACCGCAAAGCAGGAAAGGGTCAGACAGGTTCACACCAAAGGTCACATAGCCAGTAAATGACAGAATAGGGACCCGGTGGGGAAAGAGACTCCAAGAAGGGAAGGCTCCTACCCAGAGTCACCAGGTTAGGTGGCAGAATGCGGGCCTGAACTGAGGGTCAGGACCTATAACTCTGTCCACTGCTTTATAATGTTACCAACCTAACCCCAAATGAGAATACACCAATTTAAATTTGCAACTCAATCCCCCCTCCCATTCATGATTCTCTTGCCTCGCTCTATTTCCATACCACTCATCACCTTCTAATATACTTCACATACTTAATGTTATTAGAAGCTGAAACAGGGGCATCTGGGTGGCTCAGTTCCTAGAGCTCGAGACTCTGGATTTCAGCTCAGGTTATGACCTCAGGGTGGGGGGATCGAGCCCTGTGCTCAGCGGGGAGTCTGCTTATCCCTCTCCCTCTGCTTCCCCCAACCCCGCCACTCATGCTCTCATTTTCTCTCTCTTTCTCTCAAATAAATAAATAAAATTTAAAAAGAAAGAAAGAAAGTCCACTAGATCAAGGATCTTTAATCTCTTTTGCTCCCTGTCATACTTCAAGCACCTAGAACAGTGCCTGCTCCATATAGCAAAAGCTCAGTGAATATCTGAGTAAGTAAATTAGTCCAACAAACTTTTACTGAACACTTAACTAAGCCAGGCTGCAAACTGCAATTGCTTTGCTCTGTCCCAAGTCTACTTAGACATTAACGTTCACTGAACCCTGAAACAAGCCAGGCTCCAGGAAGGAGCTCGCAAACCAACCCAAATTCAAGCCAAATGCGTACATTTCCTTAAACAACCAAACTCTCCAAACTACAGCATGACACATCTCTGAACTGAAGAGAACCCACATTTCCCGGCGGCTCCCTCTGAGAAGCCGTTTCATCTAACCCACCCCCAACCCCCGAAAAAGGCCCAGCGAGACTTGGAGAGTCTGAAGCCCCTTACCCCTTAACCCATTCACAGCTGCTACTTTTCCAACACTGCTTTTGCTAAACAGGTCTCAGTGAGACCAGCCACAACCCAAGGGGTGAGGAGCACTGGGCACTCTGGCCCCCCGCTCATTTGTACCAGACGCTCTTCCCTGGGATGGCAGAGGAGAAGAAGGGTCCAGAAATGTCCTTGGCCTTCTGGCCCTCTCCCTGGTGCTGTCCAGTACCTCCTAGTGGGAGGGTTGCTGGGTGGGCAAAATCAGAGTCACCTCTGGAAGGGTGACATCTGCAGACACGGACCCCTTGGGTTCCTGCAGCAATCCCGGGGAGCCTCCCCTTCAGCCAGCAGGGACAGGGCGTTCAGGGATTCCCAGGTGCATCTGGGGTTGGCTGAACCAGACTGCAGAAGGCAAGACTTGGAGATCTGAATTTATGGCTTTTGACCAAGGCCAAAAAGCTGTTCCAAGAAGTCCTGAGTTCATTTGTCTCGGTCCAAGGGATAGAACAGCAATCTCAGGAGGGACTGTTCCAGAGAAAAGGAAGGTATTCCAGAAAGTGCTGCCCTGCGTCTGCATGGTCTTCCAGAAGAGGAAATCAACACAGTCTCCGTCAGCCCTTCCCCCCAGCCAATGGGCTGTAATACCCGCAGCTGCAGCAAACGTTTACTGAGCTTCTCCTGTCTAGGTATCCTGCACAACCTGTAGCAGAGGCGGGCCTGCCACGGACCCCTGCCCCACCTTCCAGCTGTTTAACCTTAGGCTCCTATGGCCTCTGTGAACCAAAGTCTCCTCACTTGCAGAATGAACGATAACTCGATCTACTTCATAGGCTTGCGGTGGGAGTTCAAGGAGATAATGCTTAGCCCAGTGCCTGCCACATAGTAGCGCTTAATGAGAGGCTGTGCTTTCAAAGAAAAGGACCGGCCTATACAGAGAAAAGGAAAACTATGTAAGAGGTTCCTAAAAGTCCTGTAAACCATCATTGATACATTTAGTTCTCTCCTAAGCGTTCGTTGCTGCCTGTTTGTTTTCAAATAAACTTAATCCTCACAGCATCCTCGGGGTGGAAAAGGCAGAAGGCAGAGCGACAGTCCTCGTGACAGAGGACGAAAAACAAGGCCCCCGAAGGTCCGGGGAGGCGGCCGGCAAGCACACGAGGAGGGGCCCTCTCCCCTCAAACCCTCCGGAGCGGGTTCAAAACATCGGACGCGGGGACGAAGTGGCTGGAGGCCATCATTAGCGGGGCAGCCGGCGCCAGCACGTTAATTCACCACTGCTAAGAAGTGGTCATCTTTTATCCCTAAAGAAAAAAATGCACGTCAGGGCCCAGACCCTGGGGGAATAAGTCAGAGCCCCGAGACGCCACACTCGTGCTTTCAACGCTGGGTCAGGCTCCGCAGAAATAAAAGAGATGGCGGTCCCTGTTCCGGAGAAGCAGCGAGCCCCCCCAGGGCTCCAAGTGGGGCATCAGGGCCCCAGAGGACACCCCTGAGCGCCGGCCGGAGGAGGGGAGAGGGCGGCGGCGGCCGGGGGTCCCGGGCTCCGCTCACCTGGCAGCGGCGTTCTGCGCACCTGGCAGAGCCAGGCCCCAGCCGGCCCGGAGCCAGGCTGGGGTAGCCCCTGCTCGGAGAGGCCCGGCCCCCCGAAGCAGCCGGCGGCGGCCCGGAACTCACCTGCAGTCGCAACCGCGCCGCCACCGCTTGTCAGTCAAGCGCACTCACAGCTGCACAGCGCAGGGCCGTGGGGCCAGCAGGCCGCGCCCCGCCTCCTCCCCCGCAGAAGCCCAATCAGGAGAGGGGGACGCCACGGATGGGGGCGGGGCCAGGCGGGCAGTGAGGGCCGGGGGCGGGGCCAGGCGAGAAAGGGGCGGGGCCAGGCGGGGTGCGCTCTGACGTCACTGCTGCGCGCCGGAAGTAATCCCGGCCACGGTACTGGGGCTCGGCGGCGGGACGGCGGGGCCGGCGCCACCATGCCGGTCACCGGCAAGAGTTTCCGCCGGCGCCGGGCAGACTCAGAGTCGGAGGAAGATGAGCAGGACTCAGAGGAGGTTCGGTGCGTTTGGGGTGGGACGTGCAAGGGGCAGGAAGAGAGAGCCGGCTGTGGGACTTACCACCCGCCAGGCTCCTCTTTGTGAGCCGAGATTGTTGTCCCTCTCTGCAGACAAAAACTGAAGCTCCTAGGGGATGACGCCGCCGCCTCAAGGCCGCGCAGTTGGGAGCGGTGTCCCCACGATGCACGGTGGCTCTGACACCCAGTGGGTCTAAGCTCAAGGTCGCCTTCCGGACCATTGTGCTGGCGGCTTAGCGTCTGGGCAGGGGTGCCAATAGAGCCTGCCTTTTGAGTCTGAGTTCCGTGGAGGGTCTCTCAGTCTGTGCGTTGCCTTTTTTTCAGATTAAAACTAGAAGAGACCCGCGAGGTGCAGAACTTGAGGAAGAGGCCCAACGGGGTGAGGTGGGTATCGCGCCGGGGGACCGGGAGGAGGAGGAGGTGGAGATGACAGAGACACGCCCCTGCCTCAGTCGCCATCACAACTCAGGCATAGCTCCTTCTCTTAACACTCTGTACACCTTCCACTGCCCTCAAAGGAGTCCACCCCTCTTTATTTTGTTTTATTTTATTTTTTATTTATGCCACCGTTGTTTAAAGACGTTTAACCAGGAGATGGCCTGAGCTGTGTGGTCTTGAGTTTTACCCCAGAGGAGCAGAAGCGAGTGATTAACTCCTATTTTTATTGCCCCTGATTGTGAAATGCCCGTTGGTTGTTAAGAGTTTGGAAAATTTAGAAAAGTGTAATCAAGAAAATAAGCAGCACCCATAATTCTCCCATCCACAGGTAACCAGTATTAACACTTAATGTTCTGGCTGATCTGTTTTCTTTCTCTTGTAAAGGTTGTGAGTACTTCTATGCTGTTTTTCAACTCACTTTCACATTTCGGGCATTATGTGGTTTATTTTTCCAAAATCTTTTTTAGTGGCTGCATATTAGCCCACCACGTACATGTGCCATAATTTTTTAACTAATCTCCTACTTAGGGGTCATTTGTAGGGGACAGTAAGTCATTTGTAAATGTTCACCAAACAGGAGTGCAATAGGTACTTTTTTCTACATTTGTCTTCAGCTTCGTGTTCCCCAAAGGCAAAATCTTTTTTTTTTAAAGATTTTATTTATTTATTTGACAGACAGTAGTAGGCAAGTAGGCAGAGAGGCAGGCAGAGAGAGAGAGGAGGAAGCAGGCTCCCTGCTGAGCAGAGAGCCCGATGCGGGGCTCGATCGCCGGACTCTGGGATCATGACCTGAGCCGAAGGCAGAGGCTTTAACCCACTGAGCCACCCAGGCGCCCCCCAAAGGCAAAATCTTAATGAGATTGCCAAGCCCAAATAATATCAATGGCCTTGAAGGAGAGTATACAGCTTCACTGCACCCCCCCCCATTCACCGTCTGAAGTGCTTGCTGAACTCTGTTTTATGCTTGTAGGCTTTTCCAATTGTCTTTGGTGCCCACTCCTCAGATCCTGCCTTTGCTCTAATGTTGCGACATACAAACTTTCTAAGTGTATTTCCTCCTATCTCAGTTATGCAATTTCTATCTCTATCTCTCACTCACTCACTCTTCCTCTCTGTCACTCTTCCTTTTTGTTTTTGCTCAGTGCTGTGGCCCTGCTGGTGGGAGAAAAGGTACAAGAAGAGACCACCCTAGTGGTGAGTTGTGGGGGCCTCCCTGGGTAATGGGGAGCTGTCGCTACTCTCCAGTGGGTGACTATGTTAAAACAAAAAAAAGTCCATTCCCAATAATATAGATGCTTCCTCTCAGCTGTGTGTTCTGCTCATCTGACTTTCTGCAGGATGATCCCTTTCAGATGAAGACAGGCGGTATGGTGGACATGAAGAAACTGAAGGAAAGAGGCAAAGATAAGTAAGCGCAGACCTCATGGAGACACACACTGACCTGTAGCCTCTGCCTGGGTCTATGTGACCCCAGATAGTGGGGGCCTGTAACAGCAGCTTTAGTGGGACATCCTGAAGTATACTTCGTGCTTTATAAAAAGCTAGCTTAAAACCAAGTGAAAGCAAAACTCTTTCTTTAAATTTTATTTCTTTATTTGAGAGAGAAAGTGTACGCCCACGCATGCGCTGGGGGAAGGGTGGAGGGAGAGGGAGAGAGAGGATCTCAAGCGGATTCCCTTCTAAGCGTGGATCCCAGTGTGGGGCTGGAACCCACGACCCCGAGATCAGGACCTGAGCTGGAATCAAGAGTCAGATGCTCATGGTGCCTGGGTGGCTGCATCAGTGAAGCGGCTGCCTTCAGCTCAGGTAATAATCCCAGGGTCCTGGGATCCAGTCCCGCATCGGGCTCCCTGCTCAGCGGGGGGTCTGCCTCTCCCTTTGCCCCTCCCCCTGCTCGCTCGCTCTCTCTCTCAAATAAATCTTAAAAAAAAAAAGAAAAAGATGTTCAATCAACTGAGCCACCCAAGCACCCCAAAAGCAAAAACGCTTGAAAAGTTAGTTTAGTGCGCTGTGGCCATTCTCCTTTCATAAAGGTGAATTGTTTAGTGTGTTTCAAACCTATGTGGAAGTTTTGTTTTTCTTTTTTTTTTTTAAACGTTTTTCTTTCTTAAGAAACGCAAAAATGCAATTACAAAATAATAGAAAAGCAAGAAATAAAAGTATCTACTCATTCCCCAGAGAAATCTCCAGAGGACAAATTTGCTTGCTTCTATTTCTTCTATTTCCATATCACTTATATATTTTTTCCCAACCATAAGTGGGACGTACTGTCTGTATGTGTTTTATTTGTATAATATCGATCGCAGCCTCACTGAGTTGTAACTTTAAGACTTCGCTTCATTGCTTCTCCCCTTAGGATCAGTGAGGAGGAAGATCTCCACCTGGGAACATCATTTTCTGCAGAAACCAACCGAAGGGATGAGGATGCTGACATGTAGGTATCAGTCTGGGTATTAGCGATTCGGAGTTGGCTGCAACTAGAGTGTAAGATATTTAGTTTTAGATGACATTTCTAGAATTATCCAAAGGCAGCGGGGAGCTCGATGCAGGGCTTGATCCCAGGACCCTGAGATCATGACTTGAGCTGAAGGCAGAGGCTTAACCAACGAAGCCACCCAGGCGCCCCAGGAATGACTAATTTTCAAGACAAGTTTTGTGAGTCTCCTGCCTCTCCCTGAGGTCTGTGACTTTCTCGTTTCAGGATGAAGTACATTGAGACAGAGCTGAAGAAGAGGAAGGGGATTGTGGAACACGAGGAACAGAAAGTCAAGCCGAAGAATGCAGAGGACTGTCTTTACGAACTTCCAGAAAACATCCGCGTTTCCTCAGCAAAGAAGACCGAAGAGATGCTTTCCAACCAGATGCTCAGTGGCATCCCCGAGGTGGACCTTGGCATCGAGTATGTTTCAGACCCCTGGTCTGGTCCCTCTCCTGCCCTAGCCCCCCGAAGAGCGCTCTGGTTTCCAGTGAAGGGGACTGTGTCTTGCCTGTCTCCTTGGAAAGCCACAAATAATAACTCTATTTCTCCGGCAAGCTGAGATACGTGTGCCCACAGTGTCTCTGAAGGATTTGGTCAGTGTTGTCAGACTTAAAGGAAAGTCTCCTGAACGCAAAAGTGAGATGTTTTGTTTATTGAGATATAATTAACGTGTAACATTATATTGGTTTCATGTACACAGCATAGTGACTCGATATTTGTATACAGGTGTTTATTTTTATTTAATCTCTTTTCACAGTCCTTTAGCTGTTCTTATCAGACCTTTATCTTCCTCTCTTTTATTCTAGCAGGAGCAATGTTAAAGGTTTACCCACCCCATGATCCTCCTTTTTATTTTTTGCAAAACATCTGTTCTACCATGGGATCGTCATGGAAGAAATGGGATGGTCAGAATCCTCCTTGGGTGTAGTAGGAAGTGAGGAGACTTCTGGGTTCTCACCTCTTTTCCAGCCTTACTAGCTCTGAACCCTAGACAATTCTTTTTTCTTCTCTGAGGCTTAGTTTCCTCTTGATCAGAAGAGGACAGTACGTCCTGCATCTCCGACAGCTGTGAGAACACATGAGAACACGTGTGTAGGAGAGTGGTAGGTCAGCTGTAGAGCACTGTGCTCCAAGAGCAGATCTCCTTACACGGTGGTGGCTTCCAGTCTGACCGTGAATTCTGTCTGAGGACCAGAGGTAAGAAGGTCTAATACACAGCACGGCCCCTTTCTCCCCACAGTGCTAAAATAAAAAACATCATTTCCACGGAGGATGCCAAGGCCCGTCTGCTGGCAGAGCAGCAGAACAAGAAGAAAGACAGCGAGACATCTTTCGTGCCCACGAACATGGCCGTGAATTACGTGCAGCACAACCGATGTAAGCTTTTCTGGGGAAGTAGCCCTGCCCCACTGGGGAGGTCCCCTGGCTCCTGTATTTTGTCTCAAGTGTCTCCTGGGCTCTTTTTGATCCAGTTTATCACGAGGAGCTCAATGCCCCCATACGGAGAAACAAAGAAGAGCCCAAAGCCCGACCCTTGAGAGTGGGGGACACGGAGAAGCCAGAGCCCGAACGTGAGTACAGCAGGGGCCGCCTGGAGCAGTCATCAGGGCCGGTGGAGGCAGGGTGGCCTCTGCAGGGGTAAAAGGTGGGCTTTGGGGCCAAGGCAGCCGATTCTACTCCATGCTGCGGACCGTGGCCATTGCCTTCCCTTTTCCAAGCCTCCATTTACTCACCTGCTAATGGGGACCATCATAAAACCAACCATTTGGGGTCGCTCTGAAGATTCTCTGGGCTATCAAATTACAATAGAGACTTAGAAATTTCAGTTATCAAAAATTATTGACTTCAATAATCAAAATACATTGAATGTTACTCACAACATCACCCAAAGATGAGCGCTGTTGACGTTTTTATGGATAACCTTCCAGACTTAAAAAAAAGTACGTATATAGAAATATACAGTGGATACATATTTAATAAGATCTCACAGTGTTTTACTCGGTAGTGTGCCCTGCATGTCTCTCCGTGACAGTAAATACATAGTTGCCCGTTCAGTGGCCACCTCATGTTCTGTTGTGTGGATTTACTGTGGTTCCCTCTGGTTGGACACTTAGGTTGTTTCTCATTTTTCCCGATTTAAAGGCTGTTTTGCCTGTATCATGTCCTTTGCTCCATGCCACGAAGTTGCCAAACGCTCCTCTAGGCGTGTGGTGATTTGTTCCTCCGCTGGCAGCGTCCACCTGCGCCCCTTTCCCTCATGCTCGCCAGCACCGGGGGGTGTCTCCTTTTTTATCAACAACGGGACGATCCTGGTAACATGCAGAAGTTGCTGAGGCTTCTGGAAAATCCAGACTGTTTTCCCTTCCCTCCCTCTTGAGAAATTATTTTCTGTAACTTCCCAGTTGCATAGTCTTCAATTCCTAGAGCTTTGTGTCATTCACACATGGTAAGCAAGGACTTTGGAGTCACCAGACTCGGGTTCCAATCTCAACGTCCCTTCCCTTCCCGAGCAGCAGTGAGGAAGTCACCTAAGCTCTCTGGACAGTGATGGCAACAGGCCCCCGTTAGAATTGTGGTGAATGGGGAAAAGAAGTTGTATCTGAAAGTGTCAGGCACCAGGCTTCGTGCACAATCACACTCTCACTGCAGTTGAAAACACCCTCCGACTGGTCACCTTGTCTGTTGCTATGTCAGCCTAGGCCACCATACGGTCACCTGACTCCAACCTCTGTTTATTTTCATTCACTCAGTAACAAGTATTCACTGAGGCCCTACTATGTTCCTGTTCACCGTGGTAGCACCTGGGGCTCCTGTGGGTAATGAGACCAGCGTGGTTCCAGCCTAAGCAGAACCTCTCAGCAGTTTCCAGCATGGCCCATGGCTTTTCCTCTTTTCCTTTGCAGGATCCCCTCCTAACCGCAAGCGGCCCGCTACTGAGAAGGCCACCGACGACTATCACTATGAGAAGTTCAAGAAGATGAACAGACGGTACTAAGGTCGGCGAAAGGGAAAAGTGCAGAATGGGATATAAATAGCGCCGTCCCTTCCATTACCCACGCCCCCACCACACCCCACCCCGCCGACAAAAAGGCTTCCTGGACAGAAGTTTGCTCATTTGCTAGCCGACCGTTCCCAAAACAGACCCTCTTAGCCCGCTGCTTACCTGCTGGATTTTTCAGGCACCACATTTATAACCTTTTGAAACAAAACAATGTGTAGTTTCCCTATTTGTGGGCAAACTCTATTCTTGTGAGCATTATTAAGTCTCGTTTGTAAATATGTTGACTTTCTCTTAATATTGGCCCCCGGTCAGGAGGAAACGGCTGTGTTCAAAGTGAGATAAAACCCTTTAGATTGTGCTGTTCATTATTATATATGCAATCGTGTCTTCTACTTTCCAATATCTGGAGTTCAGAAATGCATCCTTCACTGTTTATGCTGGATCCAGCTGACAGCAGAAAAACCTAGGATGGGATCAAAGGGACACTGGCATTTTCTGACTTTTACAAAGTTACCTATTCCTTTTCAATAAGAAAGAAAAAATTTGTATCATTTTCAGCACAAGTATTAAATATGAAACAAATCCAACCTTCCTGTTTGAACTGCGTCTCCTTCTACCAGCACTAGGTAATGTGTTGGGAGCCTGGGGCATGGGCAGCTCAAATGCAGAACCCAGTTACTGAAGAGATTTTTCTCATTGAGTTTAAGAGATGTGCACAGGCTCCAACCCGTGGGCCGGGGGGGGGGGGGGCGGTGCCCCCTGGGCTGTCATTTTCCTGAGGCACTTAACACAGGTCAAGAGGAGAAAGGATGAGCAGGTTGGTTGACCTCTGGGCTGATTTTTAGAGTGGGTGTTGTGGTTAGAGGACTTTGGCTTTAGAGTCAGAGCTGAGCTCTGCTCACCCCCCACTATACCCTCAGACAAATCTCTCTTTCTCTGAGCCTGTTTTCTCATCTGTAAAATGGAGATAGTTTTTATTTTTGTATTCCTTTCGCCATTAGAATGCATGATCAGTGAAGGCAGGAATCAGGGATGTCTTTTTTTTCTCCTCTAATCCTCAGGGTCTAGTCCATAACCCAACACACCGGCAGTCCTCAAAACCATGGATGAATGGCTGAGTGAGGGCAAGTAACTTTCCGTGGCAAAATCGGAGGAACACTGCCTCATCCAGGTGGTGAAGGTCAGCAACAGTCATAAATCACGTTGCTGGTATGTATCCTTCATATGTCGTGATAGCACTCTGCCTGTGTAGAGCATGTTCCGCCCCAACACTCCTATCCCCAGTCCAAGCATAAGAACATCACATCCGGATAGTGGGGAAGCCAACTAAAGATTTGACTAGCCTCCCCGAAACTGTCAAGGCCATCAAAACCAAGGAGAGCGTGAGAAACAGTCTTAGCCAAGGAGGAGCCTGAGGAGACATGAGAACGAAATAGAATGTATCTTGGATGGGACCTAGATCAGACATGCGACATCAGGTAAAAACTAAGGAAAAATGAACAAACATTCGTGGTATCAATACAGGTTCATTAATTTTAACAAATGTAACACACTAATATGTTAATACGGGGAATTGCGTGGGAAGGTACAGAGTTATACAGTCTTCATTTTTCTGTATATCTAAATTCGTTCCCGGAAAACAGTCTTTGAAAAAAACAAAAACAAAAACACGCCCACAGCGGCCTCCCGCGCTCACCTACCCGAAGCCGGAAGGGGCTCCGCCCGACACAAAGATGGCGGCCGCGACGGCGTAAAGAGACCCGCCCCGCACAAAGATGGCGGCCACGGCAGGGAGGAACCGGAAGTGCATTCTGGCCGTAGCCGCGGCCCGGGGCAGCGCGAGAACGCGCAGGGAGGCGCGGGTCCGGGCATGAAGCTGGGCCGGGCCGCGCTGGGCCTGCTGCTGCTGGCGCCGTTGGCGGTGCGGGCGGTGGAGCCCATCAGCCTGGGACTGGCCCTGGCCGGCGTCCTCACCGGCTACATCTACCCGCGTCTCTACTGCCTCTTCACGGAGTGCTGCGGCCAGAAGCGGAGCCTCAGCCGGGAAGGTAGGACGGGCGGGGCGAGCGTCGGAGGCGGGGGTCGGGCGGCCGGCGGGGGCCGGGGCCGGGGGTCGGAGCCGCAGCCGGAGCGGCCCGGGCCGGGTGGTGCCCGGCTCAAGGCCACGATCATGGACGGACCGGATTTGGCCGGAGACCCGAGCAGGGGGGCTGTGGGCCGGGCCGCTTCCTCCGCCGAGAGTTTCGCTTCTTCCCAGCCAGAGGCAGGAGGGGCGGTGGGAAGTCTTCCCGCGCCCTGGGCGGCGGCCGAACCGCAGCCCTGCGGAGCGGGGGGCGGAGAAGCGGCAGGGCGGGCCGGGGGAGGCCTCCAGACCCACCGCCACCTGCGGGCCCAGTGCGGACCTACGTCAGCGTTTCACCCCGCGCTCGGCGAGCTTAGCAGGTTCTGCGGGCTCTCACGGCCTGTACACTCGGCTGGGCTTTGGCAGACGCGCAGACACTCCCTCCCTGACTAGCTTTGTTTCTCCCAGCGCTGCAGAAGGATCTGGACAGCAAGCTCTTCGGACAGCATCTTGCAAAGAAAGTCATCTTAAATGCTGTGTCCGGCTTCATAAGCAACCCGAAGCCGAAGAAACCCCTCACCCTCTCTCTGCACGGGTGGACGGGCACGGGCAAAAATTTTGTCAGCAAGATCATCGCGGAGAATATTTACGAGGGTGGTCTGAACAGTGACTATGTCCACCTGTTTGTGGCCACGCTGCACTTTCCACACGTCTCCAACATCACGCTGTATAAGGCAAGAGCAGAATTTTGGAATCCTTCCTGGATGATGCTGGGGTGGTGGTGTCTTTGGGGGGGGGGGGGGGTTTTGGGAATTCCGTGTTGGAGTGAGTGAGCCCTGAGTCTCTCTTCTACACACGTAGGTTCCCTTTGAAAGGTGTGGAAGTTAGGGAGGGTTTGAGGTTGTGTGGAGTGGTTACACCTTCCGAGCTCCGTGGTGGTTGCTGAAAACGGACTCTACAGGAATACTCTTTTTAGTAAGTGGGGTTAGACGTGGATGTCATCACATCCAACCTAAAGATCATGACCTGTAACTCATTTTGTAAAAGAGGAGACATTTCTAGAAATGCCTGAGGTTGTTTGGCCGAAGTGTTGCAAACTGCTTGTACAGTTTAACTCACTGATTAGTAACAGCCTGGGCTTTGGCGGCAGACACACCTGTTTGTGAGTCCTAACTCTCCCACCTGGGAGCTGTGTAGTCTTGGGATTGAAGAAGGCCGGTGTACACAGGATACCTATTAATGTCGCCATTTTAATGACAAGGACTAGCAACTGAGTGACACAGCACCACTAGGATATCCACACAACAATCAACGTGGGGCTCTGGAACCTGGCAGAGCCGGGTTCACATCCCGGCTCTACCGCATACTAATTTTGTAATCTTGGGCAAGATGAGGAAGCTCTGTGCCTCAGCCTCTTTATCTGTAAAATGGGTATGGTAAAGCACACTGTGGGGAGTTGTGAGGAACCAAGAAGCTTGTGTGTGTTAAGTTCTTCGCACGGTGCCATACACCCAGCAAACACTCCGTGAACCGGGCCATCGTGCAAACAGTTGTAGCGCTGATGCTTGCACCACGTGTGTGCTGCACTTACTGAGAACTTTGAGTGGCTTTTGCCCCTTGTCATTCAGGACCAGTTACAGTTGTGGATCCGCGGCAACGTGAGTGCCTGCGCGAGGTCCATCTTCATCTTCGATGAGATGGACAAGATGCATGCTGGCCTCATAGATGCCATCAAGCCTTTCCTAGACTATTATGACCACTTGGACGGGGTCTCTTACCAGAAAGCCATATTCATATTTCTCAGGTAAGGTCGGGGCCGGGACCTGCTTGAAGAACTCTTTGAGCCCACGTCGTGGGCTTCGGCACAAAATCCAGTCCTCACTCCCCGGAATTCTGTTGTAGCAATGCTGGAGCTGAAAGGATCACAGATGTGGCTTTAGATTTCTGGAGAAGTGGGAAGCAGAGGGAGGAGATCAAGCTCAAAGACATGGAGCCAGCCTTGTCCGTGTCGGCCTTCAATAACAAGAATAGTAAGTGCCGGCGCTCCTAACCCGTCACATTCGCGATCCTGCGTCCCTGAGCTGTAGGTCCTCGGCCTGGCCATGGCCTGGGAGCTGGCTAGCAGCGCCGATTCTCAGTCCCTTCCCCGATCTACTGAGGCAGAATTTCTCAGAAGACTCTGTGTTAAACTCTAGGTGACTCTCCTAACCCCTGAAGTTTGGAAAGTGCTGTTTTAAACAAAGAGGGACAGTCCTGATCATCAAGGACTTACAAATTAGTTCTTTGTTTTCTTTAGCTAAATCCTTTTCCTTTATGGAAGAAAAGCAGCAGGTAAGCAAGGAAGGCTGTTGGGGTGCCTCCAGAGGAGAGGATCTGTCGGGTCCCTTCCTCCCTGCGTGTTGTCCTGGAGCTCTGAGATTCTGTGCACGAGATCAAGAGCCAAGCAGCAGTGGGCCGGTGTTCTGCACTGGGCGCCGTGTTGAACTCTCTACCTGCAGATTTCCTTTGATCTCCACATTAACTCTTGGGGTAAAACCTGTCATCGTCCCCAAGGAAACGGAGGCCTAGAGGGAGCTGCTTGCCCAAGGCCACCCAGCCTGTTTGGTGTCTCTGGTCCCCAGAGCCTGAGCTTTTCACTGCCCAGCTCATGATTTTTCCGGGGAACACACACACCTTTGACCTTCAACCCTTGGCGGTGAGAACTCCCCATGATGCAAAATGACTCACCCGGTAACCTGGGAGCCTCGGGCTGTTACCATTTAGGTCTGCTCCATTCAGGTTCCTTTTGAGCTTAGAAAACAAAAGTTCTCCTTTGAAACAAGAAAATTCTTCTACTGTAGAAATACAGGAACAGTATGGGGTGTTGTGTGTCCGTTTGTAGGTGGAATATTACTGATGAAAGCCGGGGTATTTTGTAATCTGTTAGGTGGTTCGTTGGCATGCCAAACAGTACGAACACATGCACTAGAAACCTTAAGCCTGAATGCTTTAGCAGTTGAGGCCGGTAGCTTGGGACCCACGTTCTGGGAAGTTAGAAAGAGTTCCTGAGTATAAGCTTCAGAATCAGGCAGACTTGGCTCAGCTATTTACTGACCGCGGCCCCAGGCAGATGGCTGAACTCATTCATTCATTGCACAGGTGTTCATTGAGCACCTACTCGGTGGCAGGTACTGGTCCAGAAACAGGGGACATAACAATGAACAAAAGCAAATCCTTATTCTCCTAGCAATGAACAAAAGCAAATTCTTATCCCAATAATAAGGAAGGAAAGGCGTCAGATGATGGATTTCTGTATCTATATAAAGGTGGAGATATCTCTTCCTCTCCAGTAGGTAAAAAGTAAGTCCGTGATGGAGGTTTGGGGTGCCGGAGTGAGGATGGGCTGCAGGTTTCAGTGACGCGCTCAGGGATGGCTCACCGTGAGGGTAACACTTGCGCTGAGCCAAGGACTGAGGGAGTGAGCCATGTGGCTACCACAGGGAACAGCATTCCATCAGAGGGAACAGCATTCCATCAGAGGGAACAGCACATGCAGGGTTATTGAGGTGGGGGTATGCCCAGGGTCACCGTGTGGACTATGGCCGTCCTGGAAAAACAATAGGTTAGGGGGTTGGATAAGAGGCAAGGCTTGCATTGGGGGTGCTGATCATCTAAGACCTGGAGGGCCCTAGGGAGGCTTTGGGTCTGACTCCCAAAGGAGGAGGGAGCCCCTGGGTTGTTTTGAGCAACAGTGTCATGACCGGACTTGGTTTTAACCAGACCACGCTGGGTGCCGGGGGGGGGAGAGTAGACTGAAGGCAGCCGGGGCAGGGACCCTGGGTGGGAGCTGTGCAGCTGCTTGGGGGACAGATGCTGGTGGCCCGGCCCCTCATGCCACCAGTAGAATCGGGAGACACCGTGGTGAGAATGTGTTTTGAAGGGACAAACCTACAGAAGGTAGAACAAGATTTCCTAAAGGGCTGGTGTGGGAATGCGAGAGCACCGACTCAGGGATCCCGCTTGAGCTGTGGAAGGGTGGCGCTGCCACTTCAGGGGACAGAGTGCAGAGTTGCAAGTGTGTGGGGCCGGGTACGAGCTGGAGACAGGTGTGGACTGTGAGCGAGGCACCCCTGTAGAGATGCGGGGCAGATGGCTGGCCGTTCCAGTGGGGTGCTGGTGGGGGGCGCCAGTGGGGCAGTCAGGCCGAGGGTATAAACTGGGGAGCGGTTCGTAGATGGTTTTTCAGGAGACCCCATCTGAGATCATTGTCTGCCAGAACACTCTCCCGATAGTCGGTTTCTTGTCATGCTGGTTCCTGCCAGAGGTCACCTCCTCAACCGGGCCATGTCTGCCCACTCTGGCCAAGTAGCCTGTCCTCCTTGCCCGCTCGCCCCATCTCGGTGCTCAGAGCCCCTGGCACTATCTGAAATCATCTGTGCACTGCCTTGTCGGGTTGTGAACCCCTGAGGGCAGCGTCCATGTCTGCCCAGGGCCCAGGGCTCGCCCGACGCAGAGCAGGCCTTCAGGAAAGGAGCTGCCCCCCTTGTTACTGCTCGGCCATTCATTTTGTTTCCTCCCACGGCCAACTTCACCCCAGCCAGGCAGTGAGATCTTTATTGAGCACCAGTTGTGTGCAAAGCACTGCTGGGAAAGGAGAGCAGATGCTCCAGTTACGATTTGTAATGAGAAATAGTATTTGCTCTCTGTCTTCGGGCGCAGATCTAAAGCGCTCAGAATTTCTGAAGGGACAAGAGCCATAAAGGTGTTTTGATATTCCTAACAGAGCCGCTAATCACACCTGAGTTTGTCTTGATAAGGGGCCTTTGGGGAAGCATCTCTCCTGGCACTTTCTCTGAAACTCTGCCAGCCTGGGAAGTTGGTCCTCGCTCCCTGCGCACCGCCCCGCCTCTCTGCGTGTTCCTGGCACTCTGGGCTGGTGCGCCTCTCTCCTGCTTCGGATCTGTAGGTGCGTCTGAGAGGCCGCCCCTGAGCCCGAGCCCGTGGCTCCTGTGCTTGGCTTCCGTGGAGGCATTGAGCTCCCGGGTTACACCGGACTCACTAGATGGCGGGCTCCGCCTCCAGGTCTGGCCCCCAACAGACGCCCGGTGGACGTGTGTCGGATGGATGGGGGGTGAGGTGGACAGTGACGAACACTGCCTTTCTCTTTTTCCCAGGTGGCTTCTGGCATAGCAGCCTAATTGACCGAAACCTCATTGATTATTTTGTTCCCTTCCTCCCCCTGGAATATAAACATCTAAAAATGTGCATCAGAGTCGAAATGCAGTCCCGAGGCTTTGAAATTGACGAGGACATTGTAACCAAAGTGGCTGACGAGATGACGTTTTTCCCCAAAGAGGAGAGAGTTTTCTCTGACAAAGGCTGCAAAACCGTGTTCACCAAGTTAGATTACTACTACGATGACTGATGGCGCCCTGGAGTCATTGCTTCCAGTCGGAGAAGGCGGAACTCCGCACACAGCTCTCTTCCCGGACCTCCCCCGGCTCTGTCCTCTAGAAGAGGACTGAAGGAAACGCTTCCTGTGGGACAGGACGGGAATTTTCCTGGGCCATTTTCATCCAGTGAAGCTTGATGGCATCAGACCCTACAGATCGTGGACTTCGGAACAGCCCCCGGAGCCTTCAGCGGAGGAAGCAGGCAGCTCCCAGTCTGCTCGGCCCAGGGCTCATGATTTTTTAAAAAATCATGTTTTAATTTCAAGTGTTTCTGTTTCAAGGAAGGACGTCTTAAGTTTTACTGAAAATGTAGTAACTTTATTTAAAATGGTTTTTAACATGAGAAACTTTTCAGACTCTACATTGCTGGCTTTGTGTTTTTTGTTTTTTAAAGTTCCGGGTCACCATATCATATACTGTGAGGTCTTTACTGCAAAGAAGTCCGGGCCCGGGTCCTCAGCACGTAGTCCCTAAGATGGCATAACTGGGGACCGAGGCAGGAGCAGTGATCAGACCTGTCATGGGCTGACCATCGCGAGGGGCACTGAAGTGTTTAGATAAAAGCTCGAGTGTGTAAAAGGGGACACACTGAGGCGAGTCACAGATAAGCCTTAAATCCCCAAGGGTTTTGATCTCAGTAACATTGTGACCTGTGGGAATAGCAACATTGTGGACATTTGTTAGAAACAGAGTTTCCTCAGGAGAGAAGTATTTCCAGCTTCTCACTTGCCAGGCCTCCAGCCTTGCAAAGGCGGACGGACCCTCCTCTGCTTGCCATTCCCGAACGGGCCTGACGAACTTGTCTGGCAAGTTCGGCCATATTTTTAAAAACTATATTTGTTGCCAGTTCTTGTTAATGAGAACTCCCGAAACTTAGAAAAGTTAAACTGGCCGCCCTCCTCCCGGTCTACCCTGTGGATGCCAAGAACAGTGTTTTTACTTATAACTACAGAAGAGCTACCATTTTACAATGATGTTGTGTGTCACTTGTGAATACCTCTTTAAAGGAGGAAAAAACCCTCCATAGTAGGTCGTAGGCGCTTCAGCTGTGAATGAAGACCCAGCTGATGCGGTGCACAGCCGAACCCGGGGCCTCTGAGCCTCCCGATGGCTCTTGCTCTCTGCCTAGCAGCACTGGGCTTCACGGAGCTCCTGACACCCAGCCTTGGAGTTCAAGTCCAGAGACACAGCCTCAGCGGAGGTGCCAGCCGGGTGCACAGAGCGCTACAGGGGACTAGGCATACCTTGGTGTACGTGGCACCTCCAGCAGGGGTGGGGGGAGCGCCTGTGGGCTGTGGCACCGAAGTGCTCACAGACCCATTTTTTTTTTTTTAAGATTTTATTTATTTATTTGACAGACAGAGATCATAAGTAGGCATAGAGGCAGGCAGAGAGAGAGGAGGAAGCAGGCTCCCTGCCGAGCAGAGAGCCCGATGCGGGGCTCGATCCCAGTACCCTGGGATCATGACCTGAGCTGAAGGCAGAGGCTTTAACCCACTGAGCCACCCAGGCGCCCCTCACAGACCCATTTTTTGCAGGCCCAGAGGACCAGCTGGCACCCGCCGCCACAGGACCCCTTTGTCTTGTGGGGCCTGGCCCCCAGAGAGGCTCTTTAAGGGCATCCAGGCCTCCCAAGCTTGGATGGCTGCAAGTGTTGGAAGTTTTGCTTTAAGATTTATTCATTCATTTGAGAGAGAGCAGGAGCATAAGTAGGGGTGAGGGTCATAGGGAGAGGGAGAAGCAGACCTCCCTGAGCAGGGAGGCTGATGCAGGGCTGGATCCCAGGACCTTGGGATCATGACGGGAGTGGAAGGTAGAGGCTTAACCGGCTGAGCCACCCAGGTGCCCCATGTTGGAAGGTTCTTGATGTGGAGCAGAAGCTGACCTGTGGTCCTGTCGCCAGGGGTCACAGATTGGGCTAATGACTCAGATGTCAGCCCCAGCACCTGGGCACCCCTCCGTAGGGAACATGGGAGTCCCCTGACTTCCATCTGGCAAGTTCAGTCTTTGTAGATGAGGGCGGAGCGGAAACTGCACGAGCTGGGAACAGACCTGGAAAGTTCTGTCTTGGGACTTGAGCACCTTCAGTTAAGAAATGGTGGGAGCGGGTGGGATGCTGGGTTTGAACTTTCTAGAAAGTAGCTGGCTTGTCCTCAGTCCTGAAAGGGGGTTGGTGTTAACGATCCACTGACAGAGAAGCCCTGTGGACTGCGCTCCAGCAAGGACCTCACCGGATGGTGCGGGCTTCTGGCTCGGAGCCCGGCCTTGCTCAGGTGCAGAAGGTCAGCAGGAAGCCCTGTTTTCCCACTGCCTCAGTTCCCTTCCTATGTCATCTTCGGGAGCAAACGCTTGCTAGAAAGAAGCCCAGCTCTCCCTGGAGTTTTCATCCGTGAAACTGTGGCACAGAACCCATCACCCATTCCAGTGTTACTGTGTGCGTGGGGGTCAGGGGGGACCAGACCTGAAGGTAAATACTGGCCAAGTGACGCAGACTCCCCGCCAGCTGGTCCGGGGTGTGGTGTGCCTGACACCCCGAGCTGCTGGACAGCCTTTCTCCCAAGCTTGAACTGTTCAGAGTTACCGAATAAACTAGGGAAAACAAAAACGTTAAGTGACACGTCACAGGATAAAATGTAGGCTTTATTTCATTTTCAGTAGGTCAGTTCAAGTTCCTGTCTATCTCTTACACAGGGTGAGAGAGGATGTGGCCAGTCGTGGCCTCTTCCGGGTACAAGTGCAAAGGTGGCTCACACGTGGTGAGTGAATTGCATCACCATGAACCGGGAAAAGCTTGTCTCTCCCTGACCAGACACTTGAGGGGTTAGAAAGAGCTGGAACTAGGCTTCAGGGCAAGAACAGGTACAAAAAATTTTAAGCCTTAACTGGGCTTTTTTTTTGTTTTTAAATCTGAGAGAGAGCGAGCACACAAGAAGGGGAAGCAGCAGGCGGAGGGAAACGGAAATGCAGGCTCCCCGCTGAGCAGGGAGCCCAACACAGGGCTTGATCCCAGGACCCTGGGATCATGATCTGAGCCAAAGGCAGAGACGCTTAACTGACTGAGCCACACAGACGTCCCTTAACTTGGCATTTTTAAAAGACTAAAGGTGACCCTCTGTAAGGCACTCCTGTGTCATGAAGATGTCCCTTCCGCATCTCACATATAAACACACTGCACGCTGTTCTTCTCAAGGGTCTCTGGTCACGTCACAGCTGTGACACTGACACACACACACACACACACACACAAACCAATTCACACGGGCTGGAATCATCTTATTTCCCGGTCGCCAGCACGGTCCAGCCAGAGAGGGCGCTCGTCCTCGGGACACCCGGGACCAGCCGCGTCACGCGGACTTCATCTGACCTCCAACTGCGACCAGCTATTGCCACACACTGAAGGATAAAAATGCGTAGTTTTTGTAAAAAGTTTCTGATAAAAGGATAGGCAGTTACTCCATTTTTTGGTATCCTTCCCATATTTTAAAATAAGCCACGTCCTATATTTTTCTGTTATACAAGATTCACAAGTAAAAACATCATAAAAACCTACATATCCTTGAGAATTCTAGCATTTCTGGTGCCCAGTGCCTACACTTCTTTGGCAACGCAGAACCCGCCGGCTGACCGCTCTGGCACGTAGCATCCACGGAGACCGAGCTTGTCCTGTGGATTTCAGATGATTCTCTGGAGTAAAGTGAGGGATCGACCCACGCATAAACTTTAACTGACATCTCGCCGCGGGAACAGAGGACTCAAATGCAAAACCGAGGGCCTCATTCTGATTTGACTCTCGTGATGACATGCGACTGGGGGCAAATCTAGCAGCGACTGAAGTTCAGGAGCAGAAGTGGTACCAGGAAGACGGAGATCAACACCAAGTAAGAGAAGGCAAAGGAATTCCAGCCCAGCCGGTCCTGGGCTGCTGCAGAAGCCTCGGTTGGAGACCCCACGCCACAGGCAGCGAGGTCGCCTGGTCGAGGATGCTCCTAGTATGCAGACCTGCATCTCCCTGGACACTGCCTGTGCCTGAAGGTGCCACTGATTTCAAGTGAAAAGCCAGTGAACACTCTCGGAGGTTTTCAGCAGGTGCAAACTGAATGCTCCCCAGGTTGCCACAGGGCCCTTGCACTCCCTGAGTTAGAGCTGCAGCTTCTGAGGTGTGGGTGCCGTGGGGTCAGAAAGGGTCCCAGATCTCACACAGCTGTTTGCAAGGCACTTGTGTCAAGGTCAGCAAGGGGGGAGGGGGCAGGATTTTAGAAGTTCATCGTCCACCACAGTTCACAGATGGATGGCTGTCCAGTCCAAGATGACAAGTACACTCAATAGATTAGTGTCTGTTCAAAACTCAACTCTCAGAAACTTCCACGTCCCGAAAATCCACAGGTGCAAAGTGCAAACCCCACACAGGGCTTCAAAGTGCTTCCGGAAGGCAAGACCCTCACTTGCTGAGCTCCCAGTGGCCTCTTACCCCGCTTGAGTCAGAGGTCAGTGAAAATCCAACCGTGACTGCACAGTCTTGCAGCCCTTGTCTGAGTAGATTTTCTCGCTTTTGGGGAAAAAAGTCATTTCCTCTGCCACTCTGGTGACAATGTCCTCATCTATGACAGAGCCGCGGGCCCTCATCTCTGCCCGTATACACATCTTCACGTGTCTGTACTCCAGAGGGAGGAAGGGGATAAAGTAATCGATGAGGTTCCGGTCTATCAGTCCGCTGTGCCACAGGCCACCTGCAAAGCAAGACACAGCTGGGTCTTCCCATCACTGTCCCTGTCACCTGGCCAAGCTCACTGCTCTTATAGGGCCCATTCTGATCCCAGCTCACAGTACGTTCTTCCTGTCTCTACCCCCTCGAGATTCTCCTTTTATCAAGCGTGCAACAAGTCTGTTAAGGTTACCCCCACTACGGGTGCCTGGGTGGCTCAGTGGGTTAAGCCTCTGCCTTGAGATCATGACCTCAAGGTCCTAGGATCGGGCCCCACATCGGGCTCTCTACTCAGCAGGGGCCTGCTTCCCCCCACCCCTGCCTGCCTCCCTGCCAACTTGTGATCTCTGTCAAATAAATAAATAAAATCTTTAATTAAAAAAAAAAAAAGGTTACCCTCACTACCTTGCTTCTGTTATGGGACGTCCCTACTTCAGCGAAGCCAGAGAGGCACAAGGATTCTGAGGCTCTGTAGAAGGTGTAAAGGAGGAGGGGGCTCCGCTGGCAGGGTCGGGGGTTCCTCGGCCTGGGAGACTCACTGTGCTTATTGTTGAAGACTCCGACAGACAGCACGGGTTCCAAGTCCTTCAGCTGAATGTCTTCCCTCTTTCTTCCCGCCCGCCAAAAGTCAAGGGCAATCTTAGTTATGAGGTCCCCACCGGCATTGCTGAATTTGCCAAAGAAGCAGAATAAAAATTACATGGTAAGATTCTGTGTCCAATCAAGAATCATACCTGCTCTGTGGTTTCTTCTCACCTGGAGGAGGATTTACTAAGTGCTCCTGGACAAGGACACAACGAGCGCCTGCCTTCACGGAGCTGGAAATCTGCTTTTCGAGAACTTGCCGCACAACGCTGACTTTTGACGAGCCTCGGAGGCATGGGCAGGTAACGAAACTGCCAGTTACCAGCAGTTTCTAATTCATTTTCTCAGGCCCTCCCACTCCTTGCCACGCCGATGGTAGCAACCGCGAAGTAAAAGAAATCAACAATTTCCTTTCGCCAGGCACCTCTGTCCCTGGGCAACAGGATGCTGACGGTTGCCAGGACCTCCTTCTAGCACCGGGAGAATGAGGGCCTTGTGTGCCCCCAAGAAACCACCTCACGCTGACCTGAGAAAGATGAAGATGGCCTTCCGGTAAGACACGCCATCGACCTGCTCGTAGTAGTCTAGAAATGGCTTGATTGCGTCGATGACCCCGGGGTGCAATTTGTCCATCTCATCAAATATGAACACGGAGCTCGCACACGCACTCACGTTACCCCGAATCCATCCTTGTAACTGGTCCTAGACCAACCATAAAAGAAAGAGGGTGCAGAGGCTCAAAGGAGGTGCTGAGGGGAGGAGAAGCACAGCACGGTTCCCCCACTCCGCAAGATGGCAAATTGGGGCTCTCTGGGCCTTCACGAAGAGCTCTCGGAAACTGCATCCTAACCTCCATGCACTGGGTAACAGCTTTTCTGTAACTGTATCTGTAAAAAGTGGAAGCTGACAGGAAAAACACCTCTTTGCACCTTAGCACCTAACTCAAGTAATGTGCAGAGCGTGACTCTTTAAAGGTATAAGAGGAGCAAGAAACATGAATATTCATCGGTCACGGTTAAGCAGCCCATCATGTCAGCTTACCCTGGCCTGAAAGCTCACGTTAATTTTAGCAGACAGACGGATAAGCAACTGGAAACTGAAAGAGCCTTGCACAGTGCCCCAAACCAGCGCCTGGACTGATGCAGTGAACAAAAGAGCTGGTACTTCATGGAAAGCATTTTGCCCTATGCTTTCCCAAGACAAAGACACCCAAGCAACAAGTCCTCTACCCCAAAATGTGAAAGGCTCTAGAGGCCCCCTCATCTAATTACTGTATTTCTAGAGGTTCACGAAAGGATTTGGAAAAACAAGAACAATTCCTTCATTTCAGCAATCTTTGGGCTCAGTCTGTGCGGCAAAGAGCCACTTTCACTTCCCTTTCAGTTCAGTTTCTGTTTCTCATTCAGGTCCTCCCCCAACAGCAGGACTATTAACCTTTACAAGGACGACCCTAGACAACTTAATATAAATTAAATGTAGACAGTATCTCCAAAGGAGGAACGGGCTTAAGAATCAGTTCTTTGAGGCTTGCATTTGAAGAATGAAAGCAATGCCAAGGATTTGAATGTAAAGAAAGAAAATAAAAGCGACTGGGTGGGGGTGGGATCCTCTGGTCTACAGCCCTAACTGCCACGTGCTAACTGCAGATGCTGCGCCATTGGTGGGAGACCTCGATGAAACCACATCAGAACCAATCATTTAAGAGCGTTCCGCTGCACCAGGGGCTGGGACGGAAACACCGAATGCTCATTCAATGCAGAACGTGGCTGCCCCAGAAACCTCGAATCTGGAGATTTGGGCCCAAGTTTCTGACTTGCCACAAGGACACAGAGATTGTAAGGCGCCAATCCCCTCATGGCTGTCTTTTAATGGAAGTAACGTTTCCTGCCCCACTTTATCATTTTGGAATCAAATGAGAAAAACGTTGTAGGAGAGCTCTGCAACAGCAAAGCGCTACTGGGGACAAGGTGCCTTAACTCAGTGGGGGCCCAGGGCTACTGCAGTGCAAAGGAAAGCAGCAGAGGCCAGAGTTAGCAGGTCGCCCAGACCAGTATGAGTGGCCAGTGGGCGAGATAAAGGGATTCTCTTGCCTGGTACAGTTTTATCTGCTGCTCGTGAGGAAAGTGCAGGGTGGAGACAAACAGGTGGACAAAGTTACTCTTCAGGCCTTTTGAGTGAAGATTTTCTGCCACAATTTGGCTGACAAAATTCTTGCCTGTGCCGGCCCAGCCATGTAAGGAAAGAGTCAGCGGTTTCTTGGGATTCTTGTTGTTCTTGAAGCCCGTCAGCGCCTTGAGAATCACCTCTGTGGCCAGATGCTGCCCAAACAGCTTCTCCTCTAATTCCAGCTTGAGGGCTGCAGGAGCCAGCCGGAGAACAGAGAGAAAAATACACATTAGACAGACACCAGAAAAGCAGCACTTTCCCCAGCAGGCCAAAGCGAGAAGCACGTATTAGCAAGCGGTCCAGCAGGGCGTCTGCCAAACCCCAGGGCTGGCCCGGAGGCAGAACCTCGGGTTGAAAGTCACACGATGCCACTTCCAAGGCTATGCATTAGACAGATGTCCTCAATACTCCGGTGTCTGATAAGGAAGCTAACGTGTTCGTTCATCCAAGGATTAGCCTTCTCTTGACTGAGCTACAGGGTATGCCCCAGCCGCCCCTGCTGGCTTGTAAGAAAACCAAGAGCCGAGTGTGGGCTTTCAGGGTAGCCGCCGCACGTATGAAAACTACTTAATAGGACTGACGGTGCAAAGCGCTGGGCGCGGGCCTTTCGCTTCTTCTTACTGTACTCGCAGGGAGTCCGGGGCGTTTAAGAAGGAGCTTACGCAGATCTCCACGATCTGGAGCGTGGGCCTCAGAGAGCAGGGCTTCCAGGGCTGGATTTCGGACCGAGACCCCGTCGGTGCCCCCCGCCCCCGCCCCCGCCCCAGCTCAGGGTGAGCGCCTCGCCCCTCGCGGGCAGACCCGCCCTACCCGACGCGTTGAGCCGCTGCTCCTCGCGGCAGCACTCGGCGAAGCGGCAGTAAAGGTCCTTGTAGGACAGGTAGCCGGTGAGCGCCGACGCGGCCCCGATGGCGATGCCCACGGTGATGGGCTCGAACGCCGCCACCGCGTGGACCGTCAGCAGCAGCCCCAGGGTCACCCCACGTCCCAGGCTAGCAGCCCGCCACATCGCCCCACTCGTGGCCCGCCAGCCTCCGCGCCGTACTGCCCGCCAGCCCGCAGCCAGACCGGACTTCCGGCTGCGTCACTTCCGCCCCGCCCCTCCTCCTACCCCGGGATGACCATACTGGCGGAGGCGGGGCTTTTGTGCCGCCATCTTTGTGCGGGGCGCCAGAGCTGTCCGGGGCTTCGGCTGTCACGAACCCGGTGCCTGCTTCTCACGGTTCTGTGTCCTAGACGTTTTCCGAGCCCCCACACGTGGCTTTGTCATCCCTCCCCCTGGAGCTGCGGGGAGCCTTCCCATGTCTGCCCACCTGCCTGCCTTCCTGAGACGGCCGGTCTGCGCTCTGCGGGCCCACCCGGGGAAGGCACGAGGAGTGCTGGGCTCCGGCGCACGGTCAGAGCCGCAGCCCGTCGTGGCCTTGCGCAGGCTGCGAGGCCGGCCCTGCGGCGGGTGCTGGGAGGACCGCAGGGAAGCAGCGGGAGTCGGTCCTGGCGGTGCGCGGCCCCCAGGCAGACGGTGGGCAAGGGCCCCGCGCTGAGCGGTGGGAGCAGCCCGGGGCCCGGGGAGCAGGGACGGCCTCCGTCTAAGCTGAGAACTCGAGGAGCTTCTCGAGCAAGAAGGGAGGAGTGGAACGCTTGCCCAGAGAACAGACAGTGCGGTGTGGGGGAGTATTTCCCACGCTGGAGGCCGGCGAGAACGAGGACGAGGCTGGAAAGGGAAACCCTGCAGGCGCCGGAGGGAGTCCGCGCTCTGTGCGGGAGGCCATGGGGAGCCACGGAAGATTGCACACGGGGAGCGGCGGGGGCAGAACAGAGACCACCCTGGCTGTTGGGTTCAGTGAGGAGACTGGTCCAGGGGATCTTGGCCCAGGCTTTCCTGAAACGGGTTGAGTTACCCATCAGCCAGCCGCTGGACAGATGTTTGATGAACACTGGCTCAGTGTCAGATTCGGTGCCACATGCTGGGGATACAGCGGGAGCAGGGCAGAGGCCCAGGCCTCGCAGAGCTCTCGGTCTGGGGCGAGGGAGACAGACGGGCGGCAGGTGGGTTACCGCCAGTGCGGTCCGTGGTGTGACGTGGGACGCCCAGAGGAGGCACCTTACTCAGTCTGCGGGCTGGGGAAGGCTGTCCTCCCTATCTCAGTTGAGACCCGAACAATGAGTAAAATTGCTGTGGGCTTAGATTCCATTGGGTGTGCAAGAAGAGCAAAGTATCATCTTAAAATGTTGATGCACTAGACAGGAAACTGGGTCTTTTGTAACCATATAAACTTATGATGAAAATGTTCAATGTCGATCTATGCATGTATGTATGAGCAAACACCATGTGAGGACCCCTCCCTGGAAATCATACCCTGCTTAGAAGGCATTGACTCTTTTTTTTTTTTTTTCATTTATTTATTTGGCAGTGTGAGAGCACAAGTAGGCAGAGTGGCAGGCAGAGAAGCAGGCTCTCCACTGAGCAGGGAGCCTGATGTGGGGTTTGATCCCAGAACCCTGGGATTATGACCCGAGCTGAAGGCAGACGCCTAACCAGTTGAGCTACCCAGGTGCCCCAAAGGCATGGACTCTTCACCCCCATGTTAACTCTGCATTTACTTTAAATAGTTGGTGCCTCCCTTCTGGATTAGTAGCTCCTAGGAAAGGACACACATAGGGACCCAGAGCTTTGTTCTCTG
The DNA here is from genome assembly GCF_010015895.1 of Lontra canadensis. Lineage (NCBI taxonomy): Eukaryota > Metazoa > Chordata > Mammalia > Carnivora > Mustelidae > Lontra > Lontra canadensis. Next base: position 15,122,312 of record NW_022631024.1, on the reverse strand, counting down.
GCAAGATGGCCTCCTTCCTCTCCACGGTCAGCCTCTTTGTTGCCACACCTTCCCTGTCTCCCACCCTACAGTCCTGACCTGCCCTGAGGCTCTCTTCTAGACCCCTTCTGTCTCCCTGCTCTCTCCCTGGGTGAGAGGACCCAACTTTCTCCCTCAAGACCCTACATCTGGCTGCACACTGGACATCTCCATTTGGCTATTCTCCAGACAGCTCAGTACCCAGACAGTCAAACAGAAAACTTGACTGTTTTCTGCAAATGTCCCTCCCCCCGTGGTCCTTATCTCAGGAAGTGGACCCGTCTTCCACCAGCTGCATAGACCCAAAGCTAGTGGTTGTCCCGGATTCTTTTCTCCCCGAGTCCTCCACTACTAATCCATCGGCAGGTTGCTGACCCCATGTTCAAAACCTCTCCAAAGCTCTTCAGGCATCATCTCAATCTCCTTGGCCACCCCCAGTCCAAGCCTCCATCATGGATGGCCACGGTAGCCCTGTAGGGGGTCCCCTGCCTCTGCATTCTCCCTGATCTGTACTGTCCAGGACAGAGACAGGTGGTGTTTTTGTAAGGGCCTCTTTAGCCAGAGTGGCCCCACCTTGGTTGAACAGCCATTTTGTTGTTTATGCAGTAAAACTTAAATTGACCCTGCCCTCCCCCAGGGGAACTTATTTAAAATCAAGTCCGGGAAACCAGTCCCAGGTAACAAAGCCCAAATACAAGGGTGGGTCAGGTCAGGTGGAAATAACAGGCGGAACGCAGGGATGAGTCGGGTAAGGTGGAGACATCCAATCAGTAAAGCGCGCATACTGTCTCCGTAGCTACCAAGGAGTGTGGGCCCGCCTTTTGCGGGGGGCAATTCTCACCAAGGTGATAGGCTAGTGCAAATGTCTACTATGGGGTGAATTGTCAGTTGACCACCCGTGTGTGACCTAGCATGGCTGTGCAGCTTTCTCTGTGTATTGCAATCTCATTGGCCACCTGTGTGTGGCCAGGCCCAACCACATGGCCTTTGTTCTATAAAAGTTAGTCTGTGAGGCAGGGAGGGGTCATCCTCTCTGTAAGGGCGGCCCCGACCGGTGTGTTTGACGGTCGGTTTGATTCTTTTTTTTTTTTTTTTTTTAAAGATTTTATTTATTTATTTGACAGAGAGAAATCACAAGCAGATGGAGAGGCAGACAGAGAGAGAGAGATACAGGCTCCCGGCTGAGCAGAGAGCTCGATGTGGGACTCGATCCCAGGACCCTGAGATCATGACCTGAGCCAAAGGCAGCGGTTTAACCCACTGAGCCACCCAGGTGCCCCGGTCGGTTTGATTCTTGATGCTTGGCGCGAAACAAAGCTTTGCTTGACCTTCACTTTGTATCAGTCTTGCTCCTTTGACCATGGACCCATTATTGGGGGACCCAACATTGGGGACCCAACATTTTCACGACAAATGGGATCATGTAACTCCTGCGCTCAACCTGTCCATGGCTTCCAAAATCCCTTAAGAAAAAATACACCCTTTTTATTCTGACCTCAAAGCTCTACCTGATGTGCCCCTGACTTCCTCTCAGACCTTCACATCCCACATACTTCCTTGTTCTCAAACCCACAGCCTTGTCTCTCTCCTGAGCATGCCGTTCTTTCTGCCTGGACTCTTGCTTCGGAGTGTCACCTGGCTAAGATCTTTCAGGCCTCAACTTGAGGCCCACCTGCTCTACCTAAAGTAACCTCACTTCCACCCCTCGTGGCCCACTGTCCCTATCACCCTGTTTGTGTCCTTTCCTATTGGACCTATTGTCCATCTCTTGCACTGGACTGAGGTCTTCAAGAGGGACTTTATCTGTTGTGTTCTGTTTCTCTAACTCTCAGAACTGTGCAACATATACAGTAGGTGCTCAGTAAACATGTTTAACATCCAAGAATAGCATACAAACTGATTTGAGGGCCAGATATGCCACGATAGACTAAATGTTCCCATCCCCCAAAATTCATATTCTGACTCTGACGGTTTTAGGAGGAGGGGCCTTTGGGAAGTAGCTGGGTCATGAGAATGGAGCCCTTAACATTAAGATGTTGATAATTGGGGAAACTGGGTGAAGGCTATATGGAAATTCACTGTACTATCTGCAGATTTTCTGTAAATCTAAAATAAAAGGTTTCTTTTGTTTAAAAAAAAAGCAATTTTGTCTGTGCTACTCTCTGACAATCAGTGATACTGTAAAAATCATAATCACATGAGCTTTAATTCTTCTAAACTGAAGTTGGTTTGTGCAAGTGTGTAAATTGCACTTGATGGACAGAAATGCTCGAAAGACAGAATGAAGCATATGTGAAACGGGTAAATTGTCTATCTTATATCTGTGAAAAGGAATGAGGGGTGGGCTGTGTAGGACACAGTAGCAGGAGCTCTGGACCCTTCATGCTCTGGCACTGTCCTTGTAGAGAGAGAATCTGATTGGCCCAACCTAGATCAGATATCTTGACCTTGGATCAACTAACCATGGGCAGGGGTGTTGTGCCAAAGTAGCCCCCAGTTTGGACTGTTCTACACATTTCTATGGCATTTTGTTCCCCTAAAATGTATTTCCTGACTTGCCATTTGATCATTTATTATGAAGCTGGCCACTGGAATCCATAGAGGGTTGGAACACAGCCACAAGAGTAGAGGACCTCCAGGCCCCCTCATAAAGAGCTCTCTGGGGGACAAAGACACATTGGAGCCCCAGTGGTGGACATAGCTGAGCCCAACAGTTGCTCTCCAACTACATAATCATTCTGACACTGCTTTGTGCTCCATTCCTGCTCTTTTAAAAAAATTTTAAAAATTTTAAAAAGAATATGTATTTCAAATGGACAAAAAAATTACTACCATTTACTGTATCTTAGGATACATTGCCTTAGAATGGGAACCTCCAGTACTCTGAGGTCTGCAAGATAGATCTAGAAACCTGGTTTCTTTAGAAAAATGAAGACTGTGTAAGTCAGATGAGGGAGAAGGTAGTGACAGCCAATGGCTCTTTTTTATTAATTGCTATAATACCGTCCTTCAGTGGCTGAGGGAGTTTCATATTTTCTTTAGACATTGTTAGGCACCAAAAGTCTCGTAGGACAACTTTGATGCTATGTGACTCTGCCATTTTCCTGGCACTGATGAGGCTCTTGGGTGACCACCTCATTAGAACTACTACTCCATTCATATTAATTTTTGTTACAAATCTTACAAAGGGGAGTGATTCTGGGCATTTAGATCCACATTCTGTCTTAAGGCTGTCTGTTCGGTTTTCGTAAATTGTCCAAGCCTGTGCTGGCTGCCGTCCTGTGTCACGGTCACTGGAAGCCTGGCGACTTCTTCACCCTCCACTCAACCCCTGGCCCTCGTGTTCTACCACTCCCTTTACTCTTTCTGTCATCGCTCTGTTGCAGCATTGCTTTCAGTGTTTAAATTGTTGATTGAAAATATTCAAAACCACCAGCTTGACTCCTCAAGGCTGTCATAAGATGAAAGAGCGACCAGAAAAGTCTTGGAAGGGTGTGATCCTGCTGGAGACAGGGCTCGGCTCTCTGGTTTCCCTGCAGGCTGAGATTTTCAGGACCAGAGACAGCCCCCCCCCCCCCCCCCCCCGCCCTGCCCTGCACCTGTTTCCTGGGGAGCTTTGAATCTGTCAGAGGAGGTGAGCCTACCTGTTAGCTTGTGAACCTACCCGAAACTGGGGAGACCTGGGGAGGGAAGCACTAGAGGGTGCTCGTGAGCTGCTGGTCTCAGCACTCAGAGAGGTCCATTCGAATCCTGACTCTATCACTTACTACTTCTGCGACCTTCACAAGGTCACAAAAAATATTGACAACAAAAAAAAGTTCAAAAGCTAGATTACTTAAAATGCCGATTGTTTACATTAAGCCCTGTTCTCATCCAAGTCCTATCAGTGTCTATATTACCCAGAGGGGTTCTCCTGGGGGTGCACGATGGTTGGTGTTTTCCTTCTCTCATTTGTAACTTCGCACACAATGATACCCAGTTTGTTTCTAGGAAATCTTACAGCTATAGAATATTACATATGTGTTTAAACAGCTTTGCTGAGCTAGAGTTGACATGCAACAAACTGTGCATATTTAATGTGTACAGTTAGGTAAATTTTAACATCAGTGTATACCTGTGAAACCATCACCATGGGGACCATCACCCCCAGAAGATTCCTCTCTCATTTTGTCATCCTTCTCTCTCATTTTCCCTCATGCCCCCTCTTCTGCCAGCCATAGATTGGCTTTTAACCACTGTAGATTTTTTTTTTAAAGATTTTATTTATTTTATGACAGAGAGAGATCACAAGTAGGCAGAGAAGCAGGCAGAGAGAGAGAGAGAGAGGGAAGCAGGCTCACCGCTGAGCAGATAGCCCGATGTGGGACTCGATCCCAGGACCCTGAGATCATGACCTGAGCCGAAGGCAGAGGCCTAACCCACTGAGTCACCCAGGCGCCCAATCACTGTAGATTTTTAATCACATATAATGTTGCACGTTTTAGAAATAACATTATGTATTTGTGTGTGTGTGTGTTAAGTGCTTTCTACTAAATGCCAAGTTCTGGGTGCATGAAGTCATTATCTCAGTTAATTCTAAAGCACCCTGTGAAGCAGCAGTGAAAATCTCCATTTTACAGATGAAAGAGTTGAGATCCAGAGGGGTTAGCTAATGTGCCTGATATGCCTACTACAGGAGACAAGCTGCCCAGGTTCAAATCCTGCTTCTGCTATGACCGTGTGTATGACCCTGGACAGGTTACTGAACCTCTCTAGACCCAGGTTCCTCATTTGTAGAATGTTTGTAACAATAGTCTCTTTCTTACGGGGTTGCCCTGAGGGTCACTTGAGATGATGAGTGTCAGTGCAACTAACTGAGCAGGGAGCTCTGGCGGGACGACTAAACATGTGGTCATGGTGGGGGATGTAAATGCAACCGGACAGATGTGCAGTGCACGATGGGAACCGGGGAGCCAGTAAAGGGAGTGTTGGTGTGGGAATCAAGGCTTCTGGAAATGTACCTCCTTGATACCTTGAACTCCCGGACCACTACTGTCTGTTCTGTTCACATTGGAAAGTTCTCATCCATCTTCTAGGACCCAAAGTCTTCCTGTGTGTTGGCGACTGTGCCTGTCCCCCTAGGGATTCCAGTAAGCAAGAAAGAGTCGATGCCGCCCAGCAGGACTCCCCTCTGGTTGTGGGAGTGGGGCACATCCCCGCAATTAGAGTTCAGTGTCCTCAGTGCCATGGCAGGGTAAACAATTGCCATTGCGCACTTATAATCCCTTGAAACTCTTTTTAGACTTTATTTATTTATTTAAGAGAGAGAGAGCGAGTGAGAAAGAACAATCAGGGGAGGGGCAGAGGGAGAGCGGGAAGCAGACTCTTCGCTGAGCAGGGAGCCCAATACAGGGCTCGATCCCAGGACCCTGAGATCATGACCTGAGCTGAAGGCGGACACTTACCTGACTGAGCACCCGGAGGCCCCTCCCGTGAAAGTTTTTCATCCAAGTTCTACCAGCGTCACCTAAGACTGACCAGCTGCTGCATGGACAGTTCTTTATAAATACAATATTATTGAAAAGCGTCCCAAGGTGTTGCTACTGCTACTGTTGAAACGCTTCTGAAAGATTTCTGAAGAAGCTTTCTCCTCCTCGTGCTTATACGTACTGCTCTAGTCCCTCACTATTGTTCCCTGACCGCCGCCAGTCCCCCAGTCAACCACAGAAGGATGGACCAAGGGCGGGCTCTGGAATGACTGGCCTGGCTTGCAAACCCAGCCACACCACTGCAGGCCATGGGTCCTTAGCAATCGCTTATTTCCACTTGAGTCTCAGATGTTCACTCATGAATTCTCTAGAGAGAATTCAGAGTGTTTAACTAAAAGCTGGCTTCTTCTCCCCCTGGGACCCAGCCACCCTCTTTGACCTCCCGAAAGGGTATGTGCCCAAGGGCCGCCAACCCCCTTGATAGCAGAACGCTGTGGGCAAAGGAAATCCACTGCCCAGAGGGATCACATTGCTGAGGTCCAAACCCAGTGCTGGAGAAGATGGCTAATGGATGGCATCCACAGAGACTGTGGGTTTCAAGCTAAAGAAAACACTGGCACTGGATTAAGCAGCAAAAGGAAGTGGATCCTCAGGCGGTGGGAGACACACAGTACCTCACAGAACGTGCATAGGAGCTGGGCATCAAGGGAGGGACATGAGTCAGGCCTGGAGTGCCCGCTTCTCCCCCTCCTTCTCTTCCATCACCTTTCCTTTGTGGGATCTGTCCCATTCTCTGCCCAGCACCCCGCTTTGTGTGCGCTGCTCCAGACACCCACAGACCACACACTCACGGCTTCTTCTCCTCTCCCCACTCTCAACTCCAATTCCAGATTCCCAGGGAAGGGATTCGATTGCCCCGGCCTGGCTCAGGGGGCCCCTGACCCAGCCAGCTGCAACCTGGGGTGACCTGGGGTGAGACCAGGACAGCATCCCCTGGTATGGAACAATGAGGAAAAGACCACTCCCCAAAAGAGATCCACCTCTAGTATGGATCTCCCAGTCTCCCCTAGCATGGCCCCCATGTCTGCCCGCCATTCTCCCTCTGCCCAGCAGCCCTGCTCAGCCCCATTCCAAACCTAGGTCCTTTCATTCATTTACTCAACCTGAGAATTCTTTCTTACTCAGCCTTTTGTTCCTCTCAGACCTTCAATAGGTTGGATAAGGTTCACATACCTGGGGGAGCGCCATCTGCTTTCCTCCCTTTACTGATTCAAATGTTAATCTCATCCAGGAACTCCCTCAAAAACACACCCAGAAATAACGTTTAACCAACTATAGGGGCACCTCATGACCTAATCCAGCTAACACATAAAATTAACCATCACACTCTTCAAAAGAGACCAAGGGTGACCGTTTTCTTTGCACCTTCAGGCTGGTGACAGTGCTTTACCCCTGGTGGGGAAGAGGGGGGTGTCTTGTCAAGAATGGCAGAGGGGCTCAAATTTCACTCTGCTTGCAAATTCACATGCTGGCTTTCCAGGTTCATAGAGGCTGTCAAGGACATGAGCTTCCCAGGTCAAAGATAGGGACTTTGTTACTTCCGGCACAGATGTCAATAAGTTTTTGTGAAATGAATGGATGGTTGGATGGTCTGCAATCCTAAGCTACATACCCAGGAAACGGCAGTCACCTAGATCCTTTGGGGGAGCAAAAGCCCCCCCAAAGTCAGTTCAAGAGATAAGGTCGAAAACACGACCAATTTGGCTATAGCTGGCAAAGTTGAAGATGTGTGTGCCCTATGACCCCAAAATTCTACTCTTCAAGCCTTTCTCACATTATGGCGCATGAAGGAAATGAACGTATGAGTCCATCCTACTGGGTTCAGTGGAGGGGCTGCTGGGTGAGGTGACTGCGTTCAGGGCTCTGGCTTCCCTGGGCTCTTCCCCACTGCCCGCCTACAGCCCATTCATAGCATACATGGTACAAAGCCCAGCCCTAGAAGGACTCACACTTGTGCACAGGAGACACATTTGAGGATGTTTGTTGAGGCTCTGTTTGTAATATTAAACGTTGGAATCAAGCCTAATTTCCCACCACTAGGGGAATGGGTAAGCAAACCACTGTAGAGTCCTATAGTGGAATATTATGTGGCAGGTAAAAATGGATGACCTTATACTATGTGTATGAATGTCTACATGTTTCAGCAACCAGAGTTGAATGGAAAGTGGCAACAGGATATGGCACAGAACACCATTTATTTATCTATTAAAACGTACATGTGCTCCAACTTCAAGTTATAGTACAAAGCTGTAATCAAGACAGTGTGGTACTGGCACAAAAATAGACACATAGATCAATAAAGCAGAGTAGAAAACCACAATTATGTGGTCAATTAATCTTCAACAAAGGAGGAAAGAAGATGCAACGGGAAAAAGTCTGTTCGACAGATGGTGTTGGGAAAACTCGACAGCTACATGCAAAAGAATGAGCCTGGCCCAGTTTCTTACACCGTACACAAAAATAAATCCAAAATGGGTTGTGCACCTACCTGTGAGCCCTGAACCATAAATCTTAGAAGAGAGCACAGGCAACAATTTCTCTAACATCGGCTATAGCAACATTTTTCTAGATATGTCTCCTGAGGAAGGGAAATAAGAACAAAAATAAACTTCTGGGGGTGCCTGGGTGGCTCAGTGGGTTAAGCCTCTGCCTTCGGCTCAGGTCATGATCTCAGGGTCCTGGGATCGAGCCCCACATCGGGCTCTCTGCTCAGCGGGGAGCCTGCTTCCTCTCTCTCTCTCTCTGCCTGCCTCTCTGCCTACTTGTGATCTCTCTGTCAAATAAATAAATAAAATCTGTTTAAAAAATAAATAAATAAACTTCTGGGACTACATCAAAATAAAAAGCGTCTGCACAGTGAAGGAAACAATCAATACAACTAAAAGGCAACCTACAGAATGGTAGAAGATATTTGCAAATGGCATATCTGATAAAGGTCAGTGTCCAAAATATATAAAGAACTGATACAACTCAACACCCAAACCCCAAATTTAGAAATAGGCGGAAGACATGAACAGACATTTCTCCAAAGAAGACATCCAGGTGGCCAACAGACACATGAAAAGATGCTCAACATCACTCATCACCAGGGGAATGCAAATCAAAAAAACAGTGAGCGATGACCTCACACCTGTCAGAATGGCTAAAATCAACAACACAAGAAATGACAAGTGTTGGCAAAGATAATGGAGAAAAAGGAAACCTCGTGCAGTGCTGGTGGGAACGTAAACCAGGGCAGCCACTGCAGAAGACAGTATGAAGGGTCCTCAAAGAGTTAAAAAAAAGAACTATCCCTACAATCGTATAATCACACTACTGGGTATTTACCCCAGAAATATAAAAACACTAATTCAGAGGGATACAGGCACCCCATGTTTGTTGCGGCATTATTTTAAATAGTGAAATTATGGAAGCAGCCCAATAGATGAACAGATAGGAAGATGTCTCACACACACACACACACACACACACACACACGGTGGAGTGTTATGCAGCCATAAAAAAGAATGAAATCTTGCCATTTACAACAACGTGGATGGATCTAGAGAGTATTATGTTAAGCGAAATAAGTCAGAGAAAGACAAATACCATATGATTTCACTCATATGTGGGATTTAAGAAACAAAACAAAATGGAACAAGCAAAGGAAAAAAAGAGAGGGACAAACCGAGAAAGAGACTCTTAACTATAGAGAAAACTGCTGGTCACCAGAGGAGGGGTGGGTGGGGGTGGGTGAAACAGCTGGTGGGGATCAAAGAGTATATTTATCATGATGAGCACAGAGTAACATATAGAATTGTTGAGTTACTGTGTTAGACACCTGAAACTAACATAATGCTGTGTGTTAACTAAGTGAAATTAAAATAAAAATTGTAATTAAAAATACGTATGTGCTGGGGCGCCTGGGTGGCTCAGTGGTTAAAGCCTCTGCCTTCGGCTCAGGTCATGATCCCAGGGTTCTGGGATCGAGCCTCACATCGGGCTCTCTGCTCAGCAGGGAGCCTGCCTCCTCCTCCTCTCTCTCTCTGCTTGCCTCTCTGCCTACTTGTGATCTGTCAAATAAATAAAAATCTTAAAAAAAAAAAGTATGTGCTACACGTTGTTTATGGATACATACACGTTTAAAGTTAAAAACAAAACATGGCAAGGAATTGATGCATTCCGGTTTCAGCATGGAGATGACTTTCGGGTCGGAAGGCCAAAGGGATGGGGCTTGGAGCTTTGGTTTTATTAAAGACACAGAGAGCTAAAGGGACTACTATAGTAAAATGTTATTTCCTTCGATGAAATAGTTTACAATTAAATATGAGAGTTAGAGTGGCCTCCAGGAGGTAGCTTGAACACAGCTGGAGAATCTGGTAGCCTGAAGAATGTTGTATTTTCGTCCACGAGGGAGGGGCTCCAAGGCATTGGTTTCCCCAAACCTTGCCTCACCGGGAGGCTCTTCAGAAGGAGGCTGATGTAGTTCCCAAGTTTGACCACTAGATGGAGCCAGTAACTTGACCCAAGGGAGAAGCATGGTTTGTTTGTTTGTTTGTTTGTTTGTTTGTTTGTTTTTGCATGTCAGAAGCAGAGGCGGAGAATGTATCTGAGAGCCAGAGAGGCGGGTAGAGGTAGAAAGCAAGGCCAGGGAAAACAAAAGGACCCCTCGCTGACGGAGCAATCCCATTCACTGGTGTTGATGAATCCTCTATTTCTTAATCCTCGAAATTATCTAAGACGCATTTCTTGGGCATTAACAGGGGTCCAGGTCCTACCCCCACGTCTGACTGATCGCATTTCACTCCTGTCCATTGAATGACCCAGAGGTGTATTACCCTCTGGAAGGTGGAATAATCTGTTTTTCGTCTCAAGCGTCTGGACTTGGGCATAAAGACCCTGCTTCTGACCAGCTGTGTGATCACGGGGGATTATCTCAACCTCTCTGGGCCTCACTTTTCTGATCTGCCAACTGGGATAGTAATAGTACCTACTCTGGACTGTTACAAAGGTTAAATGCGATTACGCACACGGAGCCCCTGGCACACAGACCTTTGCCAAATGGAAGAAACATTAGGTGCTAAAACCCAAACCATCTAAAGTGAGTAATTCCAGGGGCGCCTGGGTGGCTCAGTGGGTTGAGCCACTGCCTTCGGCTTGGGTCATGATCCTAGGGTCCTGGGATCGAGCCCCGCATCAGGCTCTCTGCTCAGCGGAAAACCTGTTTCCCCCTCTCTCTCTCTGCCTACTTGTGATCTCTCTCTGTCAAATAAATAAATAAAATCTTTAAAAATAATAATAAAGTGAGTAATTCCAGGGAGGGAAGATGAGAAATCAAGCCAGCAACACAGAGAACAAAGTTTAATGCTCTCCCGAGGGAGGAAGATAGTCCCAAGCACCCAGCCATGGGGAAGGAGAGTCGTTGGATTTGTGATGACTGTGTAAAAGGAGCAGCTGGAAACCCCAAGGTGGGGGGGGGACACTATTATTTGCTTCTTTCCCTCCTTAGACAAGTGTTAAGAGGCCAGCTTCCTGTGTAGGCCCCAGGACACGGTGGTAAGACAGACACCCCCACAGGGATGTTCTGCCCCCGCAGGGATGCACAGCCCAGTCGGGGCAGAACAAATATGTGAGGGTTTGGGGACAAAGGGTGTGAGGTCAGGGATAAGATCATGAGTCCGAATCAGGAGGCCCCGTGAGTCCACCAGAGGTGGGCAGGCCTGTCCAAAATAAGTCTCTGAAACAAAACAGAACACTATTAGTCAATCTGTTCTGGCCCAGAGACATTTTCAAATAACGTAATCGACCATATTCGCAAACCATGTAGCTCACTCCTTTCAGATGTGCAACTCAGTGATTTTTTGATACGTATACCAAGTTATGCAACCATCACCACTCATCAGCTTTAAACCAACTCGTCCTCTCCGTATGCTCCCTCCCGCATATTTACCATTATTTCCTGTCCCCACCCCAGGCAACCACAAATACACTTTCTTTCTCTGCAGCTTTGCCTTTTCTGGGTATTTCGCGTAAATAGGTCAGTAACATATGGTCTCTTGCATCCGGCTTCTTTTCCTGAGCACTGTATTTTCACGGTCATGACTACTCCCCTTTATTGCTGACTTGTATTCCATTATAAGAAGATTTAGTTTGTGTCCCATTTCTGTCTTGCCCGTCACATTTTAACCTAGGGCTGGGGAGTGGACTTTACACGTCCTGTCAGCGTCTTGACATGACGTGCGCAATGAGTGTGTGTGGTTTTTATGGGAGAAGCTCTGTCATTTTCACGGACTCTCCAAGGGTACTGTGACCATCCTTTCATATATGGAAACATGACTCAGGACTAACTGAGGTTGGTTCAGTGAGATCCATCTAAATTAGGTGGAGTTTTTTATCATTCTGGTCAAAGAATGAGGGCCTTTGCATGGTAACGTTGCTCAGAATGTCTCCTGGTAAAGGCTGGAGGGCAGTGGCCAGCAATGACCAAATAGACGTGATCTTGAACCAACGTCCAGGCTGCCCTGGCTCGGCAAGGTTGGTGGGGTTAGGTGGTTCTAGAAGTGTGCTCCTGGCAGTTCTCCCTGGAGACAGCATTAAGAAGAATGCCAAGGTTCCCAGGCTAGCCCACCACATGTGTTAACACCCAACTGTGTGGCCCAGGTGGGGGGCGATATAGGGGAAAGAGAGGGAAGGGGGAGAACAGTTCCCAGCCCTGTCCCTAATGCAACAAGAAAACACGAGCCTCCTGCTTAGAAAATTGGTAGCATTTTATTTGGGGGGGGGGCGGATCTGAACCGGATGCCTGGTGGCTCAGTTGGTTAAGCAATTGCCTTTGGGCTCAGGTCATGATCCCAGAGTCCTAGGATCGAGTCCCACATAGGGCTCTCTGCTCTGCGGGGCGTCTGGTTGTCCATCTGACCTTCTCCCCTTTCGTGTGCATGCTCTCTCTCTCTCTGTCTCTTTGTCTCTCTCTAAAAACAAACAAAAACTGAACCTACAGAAAAATGGAAAGATTACTAGGACAAACGCTTACATGTCTCTCCCACGGATCCACGCGACGTGAGTGCACTCTCACTGGGCCACCTCTCTTTCCCTTTTGCTGATCCATTTGAAAGCCCTTTGCGGACATCAGTAAACTTGAACCGTAAACCCTTCATGGCGTATTTCCTACGGGTAAGGGCAATGCCTGTAAACCACAAACCGCTACCCTACACAATTTAATTTCAATATAACAGTATTATTAATTATACAGCCCACATTCAAATTCCCCCAATTACCCCCAATACTGTCCTTGAGAGAGGCTTTGGGGTTTTTTTTTTTTTTTTTTTTTTTTTTTAAAGATCTAATGAAGGACTAAGCCTTGCATTTGGTTGTCATGGAAGCCAGATTTGGAATTGAACCAAAATTAATGAAAATTGCTAGCCTGTGTGAGAACTCGAGGCGGTCAGGCGCCTGAGGGAAGGTCGGCGCACAGGGCTTCTCGGGGAACTCTTGAGAACAGCCTGGTGGGGGCTGCCGCCTACGTTTATAGAGGAGAGGTGGGAGGTAATGTCCTTATCAGAAGGCTGAACTGCCATCCCCTTGGTGTGGTAGATGAAAAAAAGGCCGCAAAGCCTTGCGCCAAGTCCTCCTGCTTGAGAGTGGGGGAGCCGGGATTCGAACCCTCTCTGGTCGTCTCTGATCAAACCAAATGCACAATCCGGTGGCACCGTTGGGGCGAAGCCAAGACTCAGGGCCCCAGGGCGCACGGTTCCGGGCGCGCGGTTCCAAGGGGCGAGGTTCCAGAGCGCAGGGCTTGGGTCCCCGCCTCCCCGCGCGGTTTCCTGGGGGTTGGGGAAGGCATCGCTCCTCCACCTGAGACCGCACATAGGTGTTTTGAAAGACGCGGAACAACGGAGCGAAGGGTCTACCCGCGGAGGCGAGGAAACAGGCTGCCACTCCTCGCTTCCTTGGACTTGAGAGCTTTACAAAATAAAATCAGAAGCCCCATCATGTATGCGTATACTTTAAAATATGTGTTTTAAATCACAGAAACAGGACACGTGCGTGAAGAAAATGAGAAAATATGAACAAGCAAAAATAAACAGGAGTGTCACATCCCCTCCACCCAGACATCAGAGCTGTTCAAATACCAGCCTTCCAGATCCTTCACCGGGCAGGAGCTTACCCAGCCTAGGGCTTTGTTTTCCTCGACAACGAAGACCCCACGCGGCAGGATCACCGGATGAGAACGTCCTGTGGCTTTTCTAGGAGAATGTCCGTTGTGTCCGGAGGGGCTGATTTAATGATCTTGGTGGGATTTCATTTGGGGGACCAAACCAAACAGACTGTTTGAAGACCTGCTTTAATCCGCCAGTGACTTCCATGTTTCCGTTTCAGACAATTCTCGCCTTACCCAAAGCAAGATTTTATTGAAGATTTCCCAGTTAAGCCCACCCTGTTTTGTTCAAGTCCTCTGATTGTATGTCTTCAGGGTTCTAAGCTAGTGTACCTTTTGTGACAGTGACCTGTTGGAGAGATGGGGCTGGGGGCTCCAGGGAAAGACCCACCCCCAGGTGTGTCTCTCCGTGTGATGGAAAACATTCCTCCATCCCCCCTATTTCCTCTAAACTGAAGTTAAAGCAAGGTTGGAAGGTGTGGAATATGAGCCTATGATTAAAATCTCCCAAAGTCCGGGAGTGTCGAGGGTTGGGGGGCGGAAGGGGCTGGGCTTAGTTGGTTGAGCTGGTTTCTGCTTGGGTTTTAATCTCCAGGCCCTGGTATGGAGCCCCAGGTCAGGCTCTGCGCTCAGCGAGGAGTCTGCTAGAGACTCCCTCTCCCTCTGCCCGTGCCCCACCATGCTCACGAGCTCTCGCTCTCTCTCTCTCTCTCAAATAGATAAATAAATCTTTGAAAACTATATACATAAATAAAATCTCCCACAATACAGAAGTGTGTAACTAAAGAGAGATGGTCAGCCCCCTGACTTCTGGTCCTTCTCTCCAGAGTTGCCCGGTGACTGGCCGGCTGTTCCTACTTCTAGAACTTTTTCTCTGCTTCTACAAATGGATGGCTGTTTCTATGTGTGGATATTTGCTGTTGTTTGTACAAAAAAGCAGGGGGATTGATACTATAGCTATTGTTCTAGAACTTTTAAAAAAATGTGACCATTTCTCCCTGTTTTGGCCATATCTCCATGTCTTTTTTTTTTTTTTAAGATTTTATTTATTTATTTGACAGAGATCACAAGTAGGCAGAGAGGCAGGCAGAGAGAGAGGGAGAAGCAGGCTCCCTGCTGAGCAGAGAGCCCGATGCGGGGCTCAATCCCAGGACCCTGAGATCATGACCTGAGCCAAAGGCAGAGGCTTTGACTCACTGAGCCACACAGGCGCCCCCATATCTCCATGTCTTGAAAGTGAACCTCTGTCAGTATAACCTAGGATCACATTAATTTTGCTGCCTAAAAGCCATGTATCTTTTGTGCATGAGCTGCCATTCATTAGTGTGGGGACCTAAATGCAAATTCTGTGGACCAGATAGCAACTAACTTACTCAACAGACTTTCAACTCCTCCCCACCCCCATCCCTTCCAGCCCTCCCTCTAATGCAGTCAGATGATCTTTTATAAAAATCCAAGTCCCTTGGCTGCTGATAATCCCTTCCTGGTTCCCATTACTCTGGGGATAAAGCTCAATGTCTTGCCTGGCCGTGTTTCCCTGCCCCCATACCCCTCAGTGCAGGACCTTTGCACATTCTGCGCTCTTTCCTTCAGTGCACCCTTCCCCCGCCAACCTGCTCTGCCCAGCTCCTCCAGTTCTGGCCCTCTAATATATCTTTTTCCAGCTATAGAAGAAAAGCCACTATAAACAGCTGGTCACTGGTTTCAGGCCAAGGTCGTGGGCAAGCATTTTCAGTGTGTGAACCCCTTCAAGGTTGAATGGATCCCCATCCCACACTGAGTGTTCCAGGGAGGGGGTGGTGGCAATCTCCCTGTTTCCTTTGCCACCATGTCTCCAGGACCCAGGACAGGGTCTGGCGCAGAGTTGGCACTCACAGAAGGAACCGATGAACCCGTGAATGAACACTGGTAGGAATGCCAATGGAGACAATCTTTTTGGCAATGGGAAGTCAAAGTCTTTGGGACACACTCCGATCCAGAAAAACTACTTGTAGGAATTCATCTGAATGCACACAGATGCTCGTCTTGGCATTGTGTATCTTGGGGAATGCACTGGGAACAATTTAGATGTCCAGGCATTGGTTAAACACAGAACAGGCACTTGATTTTTTCTTCCAAGTCAGCATTTCTTTCAGGCTTCCCACCACAGTAAACAGAGTCCCAACCTACTCAGTTACTTGAGGCAGATCTAGGCCATTGGGATTTCCTTCCTTCCTCCCTTCCTTCCTTCCTTTCTTTCTTTCCTCCCTCCCTCCCTTCCTTCCTTTTTTCTCCTTCATTCCTTCTTTCTCTTTTTAACGAAATCCACCCAGATGGAGACAGAAATTTCTCAGCATCCAAGAAGTTCCCTCGTGTCCGTCCCAGTCAGTACCGCCCTCTGCCCAGAGGAAACCACTAGTCCAACTGCCCCTGGCATTCTTGTTTTCACACTTCCTCCGTCTCCAAACCGACAGCCAGGCTGCCCCCGAGGCCTGCCAGCTCTGTTCCAGTTCTCGGTCCCCGGCCCCTCTCCTCTGGACAATGGCACCGGCCTCTTCACTGATCCTCTCCCCTTGAGCAGCCGGAGCCAGGACAGAAGACTGGCCTTGACCTCAGCAGAGGTGAGGATCTCTGTCTGCCCGGCATGTGGGAAGACAGACGTCAGAGGGCTGAGAGGGAGGTGAGGGGGACCGCCCGGGGTGGGGGACTGTGGTCTGAGTGAAGAAAGCGGTTGCATCAAAAAAGAAAGTCTGACCACACAGCCTGGGCCCTGTCCCTGCCTGAGTCATGCTAGAGAGAGAGGGAGGGGAAGGCAAGAGCCTGAAGTCCCTCGGATCTCAAGCTGGCCAAGGCCTAGGGTGTGACGTCTCTGAAGTCATCACCGATGAGCTCAGGCGGCAGCGCCCGGGAACAGGGTAAGAGGCAGGAGGGAGGAGGGCTGAGGCTGGCCCAGCAGAACCCCAGGCCTGGGTTGGAGAGAGGGCATGGGGTGGAGACGGGGTTGGAGAGTGGTCACAGAGAAGACAGCTCCAGAACACTGCCAAGGTCAGGGTGTCTCCGACCTGAGTCTCGTGTCCCTGGCACCCAGCCCTGGGCCTGGCACACTAGCGTGCTTGGGGTTCAGGGGTTGAAGGGATGAAGGAGCCAGGAAAGCACCTCTGCTGGGCACTCCAGTCTCCCACTTTCATTCTAGAACCTTCAGAAATGGACGTGCTGGGACCTCACACGTCTCTTGTTCCCACGAGGACTCACCCTTGGCATAGTGGTCCCAAGCCTGCCCTTTTCACGGGCTCAGGTGTGTGGTTCAGTCCATGCAGAGCTGGAGAGTGACTGAAAGCTAGGTGCAAATTTGGCGTCCAGCCAGGAGGAAGAAGCTTTTTTTTTTTTTTTTTTTTTGTCCCCTCCAGGATAATGTTGTGCAAGTGCAATTCGGAGGCCCAAATCCACTGTGCCCAGGATGGGATAGGAGAGTCAGGGCCTCCCAGGATCGCCAAACTTGGTCACCCCGGTTCCTGGCTGCAGCTTGTGCTGGAGGCAGTGGAGACAGCAAGGGACCTATTGGGTCCTTTCCAGGCTCCAATTTCAGGACAATTCAGGGGCACCCCCCTCCACTCCAGCCCAGTGCTCTGGGCACAGCCCTCGATTACAGGGCTCAAGATGGACAGTCCAGACTGAAACCGGGCGGACCTGGGGGAGGTCGGAGCATCCAGCCTGGCCCAGGGGAGATCAGCCCAAGGGCTCTCCACGCCTGCTCTGGGCAGCAGCCCCCTCCCAGGCAAGTCCTCCTCGTCTGGACTCCCCAAGGGGTCTTCCTCACATGCACCCACCATGTATGTGTCTCTGGTTCTTCGGTTGAACACAGAAGTGGATTCATCCCTCTGAACCTCAGTGTCCTCATCTTGAAGATGGGGATAATAACAGACCCACCCCCGCTAGGCGGGCTACAAGAAGACGCTGAGCTAACACGTACAAAGCACGAGGCACAGGGTCTGGCAGGGATCAATTCCCGTAGTGTCGTTAATTTGGTTACGTGATAATTGTTATTTTATTTTATTTTTTTAAGATTTATTTAGGGGCGCCTGGGTGGCTCAGTGGGTTAAGCCGCTGCCTTCGGCTCAGGTCATGATCTCGGAGTCCTGGGATCGAGCCCCGCATCGGGCTCTCTGCTCAGCAGGGATCCTGCTTCCTCCTCTCTCTCTCTGCCTGCCTCTCTGCCTGCTTGGGATCTCTCTGTCAAATAAATAAATAAAAAAATCTTTAAAAAAAAAAAAAAAAAGATTTATTTATTTGACAGAGAGATCCCAAGTAGGCAGAGAGGCAGGCAGAAAGAGAGAGGAGGAAGCAGGCTCCCTGCAGAGCAGAGAGCCCGATGTGGGGCTTGATCTCCGGACCCTGGGATCATGGCCTGAGCCGAAGGCAGAGGCTTTAACCCACTGAGCCACCCAGGCGCCCCACGTGATGTTATTTTACCACTGCCCAGTTGAAGCTCTATCTTGCAGCTGTCCAGTCCAGGAGGGAAAAACCTGTTCTCTTTCGCCAGGTCCTATATTGGTCTTAGACAAGTTTGTGTCTGCTCAACCCTGGCCGACCGGCCCCCTCCCGGCTTCCCTGAGCTCCTGCCTCGGACATACTCTGAAGGGACAACCCCCACCCGACCCCCACCCGACCCCCACCCCAGAGGCCTCTGATGGGTCCTTGTAGTCGGAGTTGTGCCCAAAGAAGAGTCTGACAGGAAACGCGCAGTGCGGAGGGGCTTGCTGGCTGCAAGGGGGCTCATCTGGGTCAATATTGTGTGGGTCCTCCGTGCCAGGGAGGACCTTGCTCTTAGGACAAGGCAGGGAGGCCATCATGGGGGTGGAGTTAGGGCTGGAGGCACTGGACAGGGAAGCAGAGGCTTGCACAGAAAATGTCTTCCTACCCTCCTGTACCCAAAAAACAAGCGGGATCCCAAATGACCTTCGGCAGGGCCTGGCTTTGGGCGGACCCCAGCGCCCAAAGAGCAGGAGATGGACCTGCGCCAACCAGCTCCAGCTAAGGGTAGCTGGCTCCTTTCGCTGTCAGCAGGGCAGAGCCGCTCTGAGGACTCTGGCATGGAGGAGCTTACGGCGAGGATGCTCGTGGTACAAGGGGAACCTCTTGAGCGGGTTGCGGGAACACAGGTGAGGACCCCAGCACTGGCCAGGACCGGAAGCGGATTCGCGGATGGGTTTATTTGTCAAGGTTCTCTGCAGTGCTCCTGCGACTCAAAGCCCCGCCCGCAGCCCCCGCCCTCGGGCGCTGAGCTCAGCCTCCGGCCTGCCCACCTTTCCAGCGCCCTCTGGGTATCTTCTGTTCACACCTGAGGAGCACCTGCTCGGGCGTAGCTCTCCTGCTGTTGCATTCATTGGCAGCTGCCTCGCCTCCCATTGGCTGCCTGTAGTCGGGTGCTCGCCATGGTCCAATCGGCTGAGCCCGCAGTGGTCAGACCCAGGAATTGCCGGGGGCCTGCTTCCTTGGAGGAGGTGTGTCTGCTGTGGGGCGGGGTGTTTGGGCGGGGGTACAGGGGCACCCCTTACGGGGGCTCAGGCAGGGCTCCCATTCCAGGCCTTGTCCCCCTACAACACTCCTCTGGCTTCCAACCAGCTCATCGGGTTCCCGGGGGAATCCAACAACCCCCCCCCCCCCCCCCACTTTGTCCTCAGTACTTTCTCACCTGATACACATACATCATTATGATCCTTATCCTGCTGTGGGGTAATTAGATTTTTACCTGTCTCCACCCGTCCTGGACTGAGAGTCCACGGAGCAGGGGTGGGGATGGACCTTCGCATATGCATCTCCAGCCGCTGGGCTCAAAACAGGCGTGGCTGACTTCAGTTGTTAAAACAACAGCGGCAGGGGCGCCTGGGTGGCTCAGTGGGTTAAAGCCTCTACCTTCAGCTCAGGTCATGATCCTAGGGTCCTGGGATCGAGCCCCGCATCGGGCTCTCTGCTCAGCAGGGAGCCTGCTCCCCCCCCCCCACCTCTGCCTGCCTCTCTGCCTACTTGTGATCTCTCTCTCTCTCTCTTTCAAATAAATAAATAAATAATTAAAAAAAAAAAAACAAACAACAGCGGCAGTCATAACTTACACTGAACGCCCAGCTCAAATCCACCCGTCACCTGGTTTATCTCAGGAATCCTCGAAGGAAGGTCATCACGCCCATTTTAGAGATGGAGATAAGCGAGGCTCAGAGAGGCCAAGTGTGGTGCTCAGTTAGGAGGCAGTGGTACCCGACAGTGAGCAGGCACTGGTTTGGGGCTTGTGCTCCTCCCTGCTGCCCAGCTGCCCAGCCATGGGGGGTGGGGGGCAGGTTACTTGGTCTCTCCAGGCCTTGGTTACTGTTCCCCCTTCTGCAAAAGTGGGATGAGGAGATTAATCCTATGAGCCGGTCATAGAAAAAAAATCAGTGCTTTTCAAACTGTAAAACTCAACCCCGAGGTCGGCATTACTATCACAGATTGGAAGAGGAGTTTTCCTGTTCTTTCAGCAATAAATTGGACTTTGCCGACTTGACCTTTAAGTCCAGCTTGCTCAAAATCAGTCCACGATTTGGGCACATACCTGAAGGACAGCTCCGACATCTTGATTCACAGGCCATGGGATCGGAACTGAAAGGTGTATGCCTTTCATCTGAGGTTCTAATCGCATCTGTGACCTTTGCGTCATGTGTCTTAAAGAGATAAAAAACCCATAAGTTTCCAGAAGACTATCGCACAGCAAGAGGTAAATGACATTAGTCCATCTCTTTATGGGAAGCGGCACAGGCCACGGTGGCAGCCATCGCCAGATGTGGGCCTTGAGCTCCCCCAACGTGCTCAGTCCAAACTGAGAAGCTCCAGGCCTGCAAAACTCACACTGATTTTTTTTTAATATATATATTTTTTAAGATTTATTTATTGGACAGAGAGAGATCACAAGTAGGCAGAGAGGCAGGTGGAGAGAGAGAGGGGGAAGCAGGCTCCCCGCTGAGCAGAGAGCCCAACACGGGGCTCGACCTCAGGACCCTGAGATCATGACCTGAGCCGAAGGCAGAGGCCTAACCCACTGAGCCACCCAGGCACCCCACTGACACTGATTTTTAAAGACTTAATATGAGGACTGCCTGGGTAGCTCAGTCCTTGGGCATCTGCCTTTGGCTCAGGTCATGATCCCAGGGTTCTGGGATCGAGCCCCACATCAGGCTCCCTGCTTGGTGGGAAGACTGCTTCTGCCTCTCCCACTCCTCCTGCTTATGTCCCCTCTCTCACTGTGTCTCTCTGTGTCAAATAAATAAATAAGATCTTTAAAAAAAGAAAAAAGAAGACTAAATATGAAAAAAAAATAAAACCTCTTATTCATAATTTTAAAATATTAGCTACATGTTAAAATCATACTTGGGTTAAATAAAACAGATTATTAGCGTAAGCTGAGTAATATCCCACAGATACCAACTCCCAATACCTGGGAGTTCTGAGCATTAGCTTATAGGGAAAAGGGGCCCTTCTTTGCCACTGTGATGTGGTTGCTGATCCTGAGGTGGGGAGATTATCTGGGATTATCCAGGTAAACCCTAAATGAGATGACATGTATCTTTATAAGAGGCCGACGGAGATTTACAGGCACCTGGAGAAGAGGAGGAAGCAGGGACAAGGCAGAGGTGGGAGCCGTGTGGCCGCAAGCCAAAGAATGCTGGCCTCACCAGGAGCCGAGGGGACAAGGAACAGTCTCTCCCTGAGCTCTGTGACGTGGAGTGCCTCTCTGCCAGCTCCTTGGTTTTGGACTTGCGACCTCCCGAATTGTGAAAGACTGCATTTCTGTTCTTTTAAGTCACTGAGTTTCTTATAACTTTTTAAAGAAAAGATTCTATTTTTTTACTTATTTGAGAGAGAGAGAGAGAGCGAACATATGTGGGGAGGAGGGTCGGGGAGAGAGAGAGAGAAGCAGATTCCCTGCTGAGCAGGGAGCCCAAGGCGGGGCTCATTCCAGGAGCCTGAGATCGTGACCCCGAGCTGAAGGCAGATGCTTTACCGACTGAGCCACCCAGGCGCCCCCGCAGATTTACTTCCAAATTGGCAGTATCAGCTGAATCAATCTTCAGTGTTTGGCTGAATTCTGTGAAGATCTGGAAGCCCTCTCTGGAGATCCCACCAGGAGCTACGTGTTCTGTGGAGACAGAAATCCGCCTAGAAACACAAGAAGGCACATGTGTGTGTCCTCGGGCTGCTGTCACAAATGACCACAGACTGGGTGACTGCGAACAACGAAATTGTATCCTCTGGCAGTCCGGGAGGCCAGAGATCTGCAAGTAAGGTGCCGGCTGGGTTGGTTCCTTCTGGAAGCTCCCAGGGCGAGATCCTCTTGGTGGCCAATGGTCTTCGTGGCTCCCTTCTGGTGGCTGCGGGCGTGTGGCCACATGGCGTTTTCCTCGGTGTGTCTGAGTCTCCCTCCCCTTCCTCTTCTAGAGACGCGGGTCGCTGGATTCAGAGTTCACTTTCAGCGATGGTCTCATCTCAAGGCCCTCAACTTGAGTAGCTCGGAAAAGGTGCTTCATTTCAGCTGTCAGCCTGACAGGCCGTGGGGTGCCCGGATGAAACATTATTTCTGGGTGTGTCCGGGTGGGTGTTTCCAGAAGAGTTTAGCATTTGAATCAGCAGACCCAGTTTGAAGGAGACTGCCCTTCAGGGTGGGTGGGCATCAGCCGATCAGTTGCCCAGAGAAAACAGAACCCAGAGCAGACCGCCTCTCTGTGCTGCTGGAACGTCTCTTCCCATTTTCTCCCGCCCTTGGACTGGGGTTCACGGCATCAGCATCCCCAGGTTCTTGGGACTTGGACTCAGACTGAATGACACCACTGGCTTTCCTGCCTCTTCAGTTTGCTGATGGCAGAGCGTGCGGGGGCCTTCTCAGCCTCTATAATCACACAATTATACGTATTGCCGTGATATGTGTTTTGTTTTTCTAAAGAACCCTGACTAATATGGGCCCTATTTCCAAGTAAGGCCACATTCACAGACACCGTGGGTGACGACTTGGACATATCTCTCTGGGGGGCACTATCTGGTACACCTGGGTCTTTGGTTGAGACTGGACTGCAGAGGGTCTCTGTCTCACAACCATGTGGTCCTGGGTTCAATCCCCACCCACCCGCCGTGACATCTTTACTATGGTTGCTTCCTCTCCCACGAAACTCAGGAATCCGCTCTGAAAACCGGAGGTAAGGGACTTAGCCTGAAGTGTTGGCATGAGACCACTCACCAGCTATGTGACTGGGTGGTTACGCAACTACTCCGTATCTCAGTTTTCTCATCTGGGAGGTGGGAAGAATCATATTACCTTTCTCAACCAGATGTTGAAGATTGTTATCATTTCCCAGGAACTTAGAGAAAATTACACAAGTGTTTTCCTTCCTTCTTTCTTTTCTTTAAGTATTTCTCTCTCTCTTTTTAAAAGATTTTATTTATTTATTTGAAAGAGAGGAAAACACAAGCAGGGGGTAGGGGCAGAAGCAAAGGGAGAAGCCCAGGACCCTGGGATCCTGACCTGAGCTGAAAGCAGATGCTTGGCTGAGTGAGCCACCCAGGCGCCCCTCTTTCTTTTGTAAGTCATCTCTACCCAGTGTGCGGCTTGAACCCATAACCCTGAGACAGAGAGTTATATGCTCCACCAACGAGCCAGCCAGGCACCCCTGTACTAGTGTTGCTTTAAAAAAAAACGAACAAACAGGGTGCCTGGGTGGTTCAGTCATTGGGCGTCTGCCTTCGGCTCAGGTCAGGATCCCAGGGTCCTGGGATCGAGCCCTGCATCGGGCTCCCTGCTCAGCGGGAAGCTTGCTTCTCCCTCTCCCACTCCCCCACTGGTGTTTCCTCTCTCACTCTTTCTGTCAAATAAATAAATGAATCTTTTTTTTTTAAGATTTTATTTATTTGACAGATAAAGATCACAAGTAGGCAGAGAGGCAGGCAGAGAGAGAGGAGGAAGCAGGGTCCCTGCTGAGCAGAAAGCCTGATGCGGGGCTTGATCCCAGGACCCTGGAATCATGACCCGAGCCGAAGGCAGAGGCTTTAACCCACTGAGCCACCCAGGCGCCCCTAAATAAATGAATCTTAAAAACAAAAACAAAAAAACCAACAGTACTGCATGATGTCTGGGTCAGGGGAAGCTGCTGTTGTCCCTGTTGTTATATGATAAATACTGTCATCTATTATATCAGATAGAGGTGACGAAAAGTCCTATCAAGCTCTGATGTTATCCTTCCTCTGGCTTTGAATCAGACATGCCTTTCTTACTCAGCTCATGTTGAGCCACCCTGAGCTCAGAATCAGGGCCAGCCCGTGGAGTCACACCGGGTCCCATGTGCTCCATTTAAGGCACCCACGGTCAGCAGCTTGAAACTCTCAATAACTTTTGAACAAGGGGCTTTGCATTTTCATGTCACACGGGGCCCCACAAATTATGTAGCCAGACCTGCTTGGTGTCACAGCCCATCCTGTGCTTGTGGCAATGAGGGCTCTCCAGTAAGGAGGGGTGTCCCCCTCGGATCTGCGCTCGGTCCATGGCACACACGGGGTCCCTCCTAGAGGGACCTTTACAAACGCGGTCATGAGGGGCTGGGAAAACATGGGATCCGAGAATAAGCTGATTGGGATTTTCCCTGGAAGAGGAGATTTAGGGTCGGCTGGGGGTGTTTTCCAATTTCTAAGGGCCGTGGGGAGGAGAAAGGAACATGCGTGTCCCCTGTGACCCCAAAGGACAGATCCAGCTCAGCACCAGGAAGGAGTTCTGCACAAGAGTTGTGCAAGAAGGAAACAGCTGGCTTGACTTCAAAACTTGGCTCTGCCTGGCGGGTGAGGAGCCCAGGCTCTGGCTGCAGAGAGTTTCACCTCTGCCCAGATCTGTGTCCTTGGGTGAAGTCATTCGTAGCCCCGAGCCCATTTCTCCAGGATGCAGGTGAGGACACTAGAGATAAAACAAGGCAGGTTTATACAGAAAGCACCTAAATGTGCCTACCTCTGTGATAGGTGCCTGCTGTTGTCCTTGTTGTTACTGTTTTATTATTATTCATAGTAGTAGTAGTAGTAGTAGTAGTATCGGAAAGTAGTGAGTCCCCCGATTGGCAGGGCTCAAGTTGAGACGGGCCATCACGGAGTTGCAGAGATGTCCCCGGCATCAGAACTAATGGAGGAAGGGCACACTTTGCCTCCTTAACCGTTTCGGCCTCTGGCACATTTGGATGATTTGTTGAAAAACCCATAGTCATAAAGCACTGTCTTTGGGATGAAGGCCCCATGGATAGAGGGTGGCGCTTCTTGTGAAACTGAGGAACTTTGGGGTCTGGGAAGCCGCTGAAGAGTGGGGAGGGTTCCCATCTTTCCTGCATGGGAAAGCCCCTGGTCAGCTGTCCCCTGAGCCACCGCTGGCTGAACCCTGGTCCCGGGAATGCAGAGCTTCCCTCCAGGCCTCCTAGGAAATGGGATCCTGCTGTGTCTGACAGCCGGACACCAGGAATGCCCAGGGGAAAGGCAGCATCAGCATCTGGGGTCGGCAAGGGCACGTGTGTGGGGGTGGGGCTGGATGCTCCCACAGCCTGGGCCTGGGCGGCTCTTGGCGCTCCCCGGCCCCGAGCCTCTGTGGAGAGCCCCCCTGGGAGGCCCGCAGCTTCTCTGGAAATGTCTTGGCAGGGTTTGTGCTTAGACACATTTGTCCTTTTCCTCGTCCCCCGTGCACCTCTTCTGTCAGCTGCGTGCTGTTCCCAAAAAGCATCCAGGAAATGCTCCTGCCTGACCGCAGCTCTGCGCGCCTGGGGGTCGGGGAGCAGCAGCTGGGCTCCGTCAAGGGCCAGCGCGGGGCCAGAGTGTGGAAGAGCCCCGAAGGTGTTTCTCTCCACTGAGCCTGGAGAAGAGGATGGCCCAGGAATTCACAGCATTTCGGGCCCACATTCAGGCGGCCCATCTTTTAACAAATATTTAGGAAGCACGTCTCTGTGCGGACACCCCACCGGGTGCTCGCTGGGCACACAGGGGTGAGGAAGCTAGCCGCCCAGTTTCTCTTTTCTCTTTTTCTTTTCCACATAAAAGTAAGCATTTTAAAGTGTCTGAGTTCCGTGGCACTGCGTCCATTTACACTGCCGTGTGACCATCAGCATCATGTCCAGAACTTTCTCTTCTTCCTGAAAGAAAGCCCCAGCCCCATGGGCCTTAAACGGTCCCTCACGTTCCACCCTCCGCCTACAGCCTGGCAAGCACCGATTCGCATGGATTTGCCCATTCTGGACATTTCTTATAAATAGAATCAAATGCTGTGTGGCCTTTTGTGGCTTGGCTTCTTAGCATCATCCGTGTCCTGGCATGCTTCGTACACCCGTCCTTCTGAGGCAGCAGAACAATGTTCTCCTGGGTGACTCCCCGTCTTTCTTCACCCCTGGGCTTTCCAGCTGAGCAACCTTGCGATTCCTCACTCCTGGGAAGGGAAGAGCTCCCTGGGAGTTTCCTGCCTCCGGGAGGCAGACTGAGAACAGAAGAACCCTACGTTACCCATTAAAGTTTGCTGCCGCGTGCTTACCCCATACAGCCCCCCAGCTAGAACAGCACAGCCTCTGGGTCCACGCACAGTTGCGGGACCCGGGGCCAGTGCAATCACCCACCTGGGCCTCGGGCCTCATACCTCTAAAATGGGTCTAAGAGTCTTATCTCCTTCGGGAGGTTTAAACCCACTAGCATGTGATTAGGCAAGCGTTGGGTATGCGAACACTGACCAGCAATTCTGCGGCCAAATCACCCTGTCCGACTGTGTTCTTAGGCGGGATGTCACCATCCCTGAAGGCCATCTTGGCCAACACAGGAATGGGCTTAGGGGCCAGAGTGGGCTTGAGAGCCCTGGGAAGCAGCCTGGCATGAAACCCCAAATCAGCCCGGCTCGCTGATGGGCAGCTTCTCGTGTTCACCATTTATCCTTGTCAATAAATGTTAGCGGCTGTGTTTCTGCCCTGCCGGATGAACGTTTTTGCGCTGCCAATGTGTAACGTAACTAAATTTAGAATCACATCATCTTTCTAGACCTAACCGACTGGGCACCAGAGGCAGGTTATAGTGTTCTGGTCACAGCCTGCCCGGCAGCCTGTGGCACTCAGACACACATAGGCCTCTTCCCTCGCTCTGTGTCTGTCAGGAGAGGCAGCCAGGCTCCCCCGGGGCATTCCAGGGAGCAGGCATGCAGGAGTCGGGACGCAGAACCCAACTCGGGAGCTTTTTACTTCTCTTGGTCTAGATTCTTGTGGTTATAGAGAAAGGAATTCCTACCAAAGGAGCTTCATTCAAGTCAATACATGACAGTTGGATCTATAGGTCAGGCACGGGACCAACGGCTTGTGGCTTATCAGCAAGCAAAACCAAGACCCTGGCGCTAGGAATCCAGATGTTAGACAGTAAGGATAATAAATAAATTGTATGGTGTGTCATCGAGTGAAATAAGCGATGGAAAGAAAAGACAAAGCAGAGGCAGGGAAGTGGCATCAGAAGGGCCACGAGTGGGGACAGGCTGTGGAATGGATGAAGGTAGTCGAGGGGCTTAGAGGAGCTCATATCAGAACCAAGACTTGAAGGTGAGCGTCGATGGGGAGGGGGCAGGAATTCCAGGCAGAGGCACCAGCCAGCAGGAAGGCCCAGAGAAAGGACAGTGCGTGGTGTGCATGAGGGCCAGCAAGGACAGTGTGGCTAGGCTGACTGAGTGAGCGGAGAAGGAATCCGGAGAGAACCAGATGGAGACCAGATGGGATGGGGCCACGGGCCATTGTCCAAACTCTGGCTTTTACTCTGAGCGAGATGGGAGCCACTGCAGTGTGGAGGCAAGGACAAGCATGATTTGACTGATGTTTTGTTTAAGCAAAGTAGTAAACTCCTAAACTCCCAGGCCCCGGGGTGACTCAGAGGTTGGGGCCTTGGGGCCTTGCTGCAGGCTCCCCGCACCGCGCAGGGAACGGAAACAGTGGCACGTGGTTTCAGGCCACTGCAGTCCCGGCACTGGGCCCTACAGCCAGCGGGGTCTTTCCAGCCAGGGCGTAATAGAAACTCCCAGGGAAGGTCTCTGATTGGCTCTGCTTGGACCAATCCCAGTGGCCCGATGCCAGGGACATTGTGATTGGCTTCCCTGGACCACGTGGCCACCCCATCCCGAGAAGAGGAGCTCTGGGACTGGCCACTCGAGCTGGGGTCCAGTTCCCGAAAAGAAAGTTGCGGATTTCCCGGTAGAAGGTGGGAAGGAGAAGAGGCTGGTGGAGGAGAACAACGGTCCGTCGTTGAGTTGCTCTTCCTGGATTCCTCAGGGGGTCCGGCCTGGGGGGTCGGGGGGGATGTATGCCCCACGGGAAGCCCGCAGTAGTCTCTGTTTGCACCGCACCCCTTCCGCAGACGCAGACGCAGACGCAGGCCGCAGGCCGCGTTGCACAAGCACCGCTTGTCCAGGGTGAAGAGACGTGTCCGAGGCCGCCCTGACGCCTGCCATAGGGATCTGACTTCAGAGGTCGCTGGAGCCACAGTAACTTTATCACAGCCCTTGCCCGGGGACGCCCAGCTGGAGAAAGCCCCAGCAGCAGCCACCGAGGTCAGGAGCCAGTGGCCGAGGTGGGGCCGCTTCCTCCTCTCTCTTAAGCTCCTCTGAAGTCACAGACAATTAAACAGCCCCCAGAGCTGGTCTCTGATCCTCAGGAAATGCCGAGGAGGGTGAGCTGGAAGGAGCCACTTGGCGGCTCTCACGAAGCCGCTCCTCTTGGCTCTGGAATTGTACACTGTGACCAGAGAACTCCTGTGGGGTTTTGGGGTGGGTTTTGGATTATTGTTCTTGTTGTAACACAGTAAAGTCACAAATTCTGAAGGTCCATCATGCCGAATTTTTACGTCTATATTCACCTGCATGACCGTCACCCAGGGGTGATATAAACACATTTCTGACCCCCCGGGAGGCCTCCTCCAGGGCGGCCTCTGGGTTTCTCTCGCCTTCCCTGTCATATTTCCCTAGAGCTTCCTGGCCAGGCCCAGACAAGCACCCCCCATCCCCACCCAGTGTGTTGCACACACCATCTCCAGTAGGGCCCACCCCCTGCAAGGGTAGGGGCACTTCTCTTACAGGCAAAGCTCTGAGAGAAGGATCACCCCCAGCAGCAGCAGCACCAAAACAACAGCGGCAGCTTCCACTGGCTGTGGGAGGCTTTAGGGAAATTCTTGGCCAGAGATCAGAGAAGGGCCTGTCCTCCCTGCCAGGTCCTGGCATAGCTGGTTCATTTCAGCAGACGATGAGGAAAAGATTCCTACCATGAAGTCATGCACGTCACTCGGAAGGGTTTCCCCACAAAGTCCCTCTTATTTTTGGCTCCAGGTAAGGGAGGATAGTAATCCACTCTTTGCCCACACTGGTTTTCCCAGCCTCTGCCTGTGAGGTGTCTGGCCGGTTTCAGGAGAACAAGCAGGACAGAGCACGCTGCCTGTCCAAGGAAGGGTGGGTCCCCACGGTCCCCTCTTAGGCTGCCGTGGTCCACAATTTTGGGAGTGGTGTAGCCCATATTCAAACACACAGGCAGAGATAAAACATAATTTAGGACATCTCATACTTTCGATGACCCGTCCCTGATCCTGACCTCTCATTTATCTTATTGGGCTGGGACAACCCGGGCCGGAGGCCCCAAGTTTCAGAAACATGAGGGTAGGTTTACAAGCACATTTTTTTGTCCAGATAATGGAAGGCTTAGCACATAGCCAATGGATAAGCAATCCTTCCCCACCCCACTCCACACCCCCAACCCACTGCCCCAGCTGCAAGGACAGGAGTTTCCAAAAGCCTCCCTCTTGGCAACACAAACATTATCCCCATTTTGAGGAGGAAACTGAGGCTCCGAGGCTCATACAGAAGAGGGCTTACTCTATGCCTGGTGCTTAATAATTAGACCCGACTCCCTCCAGTTCTTTCAATTGCTGTTCTGAGTGACTTATCAGCGGTGTGACCAAAAGCGTTCAGAGAAGGAACCTGCTTGCCCGAGATCACACAGCGGGCGTCACCAAGGGCTGGCTCTAGGAATCAGCGTCAGCTGAGTCTGGTTCCAGAGCCCCTGGCCAGTGTCTCTAACCAACCCCCCCGCCAGTCCTGGGTCTCTGCTGCTTTAGGACTCACCCAGACTGATACTCCTGTCCCTCCGGGCAGGCCCAAGGGTGGAGAAGACACGGAAGACTGATTTCTCCCTCCCACCCGTCCGCCACCCCAGGGCACCTCCTTGCAAAGCAAGAAGTGCTGGCAAAACAAAAGGGACAAGATTTCATGCCTTTGTAGAGGTCCTGCCCCAAACCCAGGAAAGGGGGTGGGGAGGAGGCACAGCCAGGTGAGGATCCGGAAGCAAGAGAGTCAAAGAATCTGAGAGCACAAACTGGTTATGTTTTTTGTTGAAAAGTTGATGGACCTTTTGGGAAGTTCTGTACATAATAAAACCATGTGCCTGGGAGTCTCCCAGAAAAGGACAGGCATTCTCCGTTTCATTGTGCTCTGCCTTACTGCACTTTGCAGATACTATGGGGTTTTACGGTTTTTTGTTTTATTTTATTTTTTAACAAATTGAAGGTTTGTGGCAACCTTTTGTTGAGCAAGTCTGTCGGCCCCACTTTACCAACAGCGTTTGCTTGCTTTGGCGTCTCTGTGTCACATTTTGGTCATTCTCATGATATTTCAAAACTTTTCATTATTCTCATGTCTGGTATGGTGATCTCAGGTCAGTGAGGATGACTCAGGGAGAGCTAGGATGATGGTTCGCATTTCGTAGCAATAAAATGTTTTTAGGGGTGCCTGGGTGGCTCAGATGGTCAGGCTTCTGCCTTCGGCTGGGATCGTGATCCCCAAGCCCTGGGATCGAGCCCCATGTCAGACTTCCTGCTCAGAGGGGAGTCTGCTTCTCCCTCTCCCTCTGCCTCTCCCCCTCCTTGTGCTCTCTCTGTATCTCTCTCAGATGAATGAATGAATACATAAATAAATCTTAAAAAAAATAAAGCATTTTTTAAGGGCGCCTGTCTGGCTCAGTCGGTTAAGTGTCCGCCTTCGGCTCAGGTCATCGTCCTGGAGTCCTGGGATGGAATCCCAAATCTGGCTCCCTGCTCAGCAGGGAGTCTGGTTCTCCCTCTGTCCCTCGCCCCGCTCTCGTGCTCTCTCTCATTCTCTATCAAATAAATTAATTAAATTCAATATTTAAAAATATTTTTTAAATTAAGGTACATATCCTCTTCTTTAGACACAGCACTCTTGCGCACTTACCAGACGGCGGTACAGTGTAAACCTAACTTCCACCTGGCCTGGGAAGTGAAAAAAATCCACTGGAGCCACTTCGTTGCGACGCTCACTTTCTTGCCGTGGTTGGGAACCGAACCCGCAACATCTCCAAGGCATGCCTGCCCAGAGAGGCTGCAGAACACAACAGAAGGGTGCTCTCTAGCTTCCCGTGCTGGCTGTAACCATTCACCTCACCTTCCAAGGCTTAAAACAAGACCAATTTATTATCTGGGAGTTCTGCGGGCCAGCAGTCCAAAATCAATGTCAGTGGATGAAAAGTCAAGGTACCCCAAGGCTTCTTCCTTCTGGAAGTTTTAGGGGAGAATTTCTTTTCCAGCTTCTAGAGGTCCCCTGCATCCTTTGGGTCCTGGCCCTCCTCCCCTTCGAAGCCAGCAGTATAACATCTCCTCTCCTTTCTGACCTCTATTCCTGTCTTTCTTTTCTCCCTACTGCCTCTGTCTTAGGAGGACCCTTGTGATTGAACTGGATTCACCCAGATAATCTAGGATGATCTCCCCATCTCAAGATTCTTATTTTTTTAAGATTCTATTTATTTATTTGAGAGAGAGAGAGCACGAAGGCGGAGTGAGGGACAGAGGGAGAGGCAGACTCCCTGCTGAGCAGGGAGCCAATGCGGGACTCGAACCTAGGACTCCCGGATCACAACTGGAGCCAAAGGCAGACGCTTCACCCACTGAGCCACCCAGATGCCCCTCAAGATCTTAATTCCGTCTGCAAGTCCCTTTTGTCGGGTATGGTAACATCATCCCAGGTCCTGAGGATCGGGGAGTGGACATCTTTGGGGGGCCAGTATTCAACCTACTACAAAAAAGCAAAGTCACGTCAAGGGAGGTATGGCTGCGGTTCCTATGTCCAGGCTGAGTGGGGACAGATGGCACAGTGCTCATGCCGACCACCCGCCCTGACCTAGGAAATGGGCATAAATCAGCAACATCGACCGCCTGCGGCCAGGCGCCGAGCTTTGTCACACCCCCAGAAGGCGGGCACAGCCATAACCCCCCACTTCAGAGATGAGGAAACAGATTAGAACGCATTTAAAAGTTTGCCGGAGACGAGCATCTGGAGCGCGAGGCTGGACCAGGGACACCTCGCAGCGCCCTTTTCGCTTCGCTTCTCCAGCGTCGGGGTGGGGGAAGCCGCGGGCTTGCCGGGAGTGGGCGGGTGCTGTGAGCGCAGACAGGCCTCCCGGCCGCTCTCTCCCCCTCCTCCGCTGCGGGACCCACAGCCGCACGCCTGCTCTGCCGTCTTCCCCAGCGATCCCGCCGGCCCTCCAGGATGCCTCCCCCTGTCCTGGCGCTGGTGAGTGGCCAGGCGCTCCCAGCTTTCCTGCTCTGCGGCACGCTGCTGGTCATCAAGATGTACGTGGTGGCTGTCATCACGGGCCAAGTGAGACTTCGGAAAAAGGTATGCTGCCTGGGACCCCCGATCCCCACATCCCCACGTGATCCCCACATCCCCACGTGCGCTTCTCACTGCCCTGCTGGAGAGGTGTGCGGCTGGGGAGCTTGGCCGGGGTGTTTCCCCAGCCGGAGTGTGAGGGACGGGGGAGGGGTGCGGGGGCGGGGGGAGCTACCTAGGGACCTCTCCCAGTCCTTTGGGATGGCAGGTCCTGCACCTTCCTGTCCTTTTTTACGAGCATTTACTCACTTTCTGGGCCTCCAGGTGGGTTCTGGCTGTGAGTGCGCCATGTCTACCGGGTCTTAGAGAGAAGCCGGTCCGGGAGGGCGGAGCCTGACAGCGTAAAGCCTCTCTCCGAGCTGGCAGTTTCCCAGCACAGGAGATCTGATATTTGGGTATTTGGGTGGAGTGGGAACTAGCGACAAAGGAGTCCGAGAAACCCTCAAGTGGAAATTCCCAATTCACTGGCAAGGGCGCTTCCAAATCCTCTTACAGCCTCCAGGGGCAAGGGCGCTTCCAAATCCTCTACAGCCTCCAGGGGCCGGGTTTCGGCCAGACTCCACTGGAATTTTCTTTTTTAAAAGATTTTATCTATTTATCTGAGAGAGAGGGAGGGGGAGAGAGAGAGAGAGAGAGAATGACAATGAGAATGAGTGGGGAAGGGGCAGAGGGAGTAGGCGAGGCCCATCCCCCGCTGAGCCAGCCCAGGGTTCTTGGGTCCCAGGACCCTGAGATCACAACCCGAGCCAGTCCCATGCTCAACCAACTGAGCCACCCAGAGGCTCCTCCATTGGAATTTTCAAGGAGGAGTTTCCCCCGCAGGGATCCAAATCCCAGAGCCAGAACAACAATACAGAGGCTGAGGTTTGAGCCCTGGGGGGCCGCTGGGCGGGATGGCCCATTCAGAGATCAACTCCGCTCTCACATTGGACAGCCAGAGCCCGAGAAGTTTCAGGCCAAGCTGGCCTCTGTCCTGTTACTCAGTAGAAGACTCGTTTCCAGAAACTGTGTCCCTTTGTCCCCCTTTGTTCAGTTCCAAGGCAAGGCAAGGCTGGCTCTGGCATTGCGTGGGGGGTGGGTTGGACACCCAGGCGCCGGGATCCTGCTGGGGACTCAGACCCAGCCCCTGCCACAGGTGCAGGCGGGCTGCAGCCAAGCAGCTATGGGGGGAGATGACGTCCGGAGGCACAGGCCCACAGATGGCCCCTGCCTTCCCCCTGCCTAGGTCCATCCTGGATGTTGGAGTTCAGGCACCCCACGGGGACAGCTGCGTTCACCCATTGAGTCCCCAAGTCCCTCCTTAGAGCTGAGAGCTCAATCCCCACCGTGACTCTGGGGGAGGAGGCAGGAATGACATTCACCTTGTTTTCCAGGCCAGGACTCTGGGTTGAGAGACCTTCCCTGTGAAGGCTACAAAGCAGGGTTTGAAGCGGGGGGGGTGGGGGGGGGGGACCTGCTCCACAACCTGCCCCGGGGTGGGGAAGTGGATAGAGTTCTCCACAGCTGGGAATAGGCGCCCAGAGCTTCCTTTTTAATGTAACTTCAGAGAGAGAGAGAGACCACAGGAGCCCTTTCTCCCTGGTGGCTGGGGAGGAGCGGAGGAAGCCAGTTTCCCTCTGGTTTCTGCTTTTGTATTGTCAACCAGGAGAGAGCCAGGGAGTCACACCTTGGAAGGGCTTGGGTGGGGGCCCCCGGGCTCCTCCGCCCACCGGCTTTGGGCCTTGGGAAGTCTGGGAGCTCAGTTTCCTCATCTGTCACCAGGGACGTCAGGGTAGTGCCGGGGGAAGGCGGGGCCTGGCTGTAGGACAGATCAGCAATGTTAGTTCTCATTACTTATTAATAGTTGGGGGTAGAAGCCGCATGCTCCTTCGTGGGAGAGCGTCCAGAGCCCTGCCCCACCCCCCCCACCATGGACCCTGAACTCCAAGAAAGCTCCCTGCGGAATGCTAGGACCCCCATCGAAGGGAACCAGTGCTGAGCCATCCAGATCGGTGATTCCAGGACTGAAGGGCCCTTGGAGAGGAATTCTGGGCACGGGGCTCTGATTCTCATTCACTTCTGGGTTGGGGCAGGGGCAGCCCCAGTGGGGGGTGGGGAGGGACAAAGCAGCACTCAGGGGCCGAGGGCCCCAGGTCTCATGAGTCAGAGACGGCAGGAGTGGCCATCAGACTAGCACGGCAGAAAGCCTGCTGCTGAGATCCAGGCTTGTGGTCAGAGGCGCATGAGAGCGGGGCGTGGGCCTGCCTCTGGTGACTGAAGTGTGAACTTAAGTCTCTGCCGTCCACAGACCATTTAGGTGCCCTCCTGGTGCCGGGCATCGTGCAAAAGCATCGTGCAAAGGCCTCTCCAGTTCTCTCCTTCACTCTCTACATAGGAAATGAGCTCCTGTGGGAGGCCGCAATAAGGCTTGAGATGAGGACCAAACCAGGCCCTGACTTGTGCCTCCTTTAAAGTCCAAATAACCTAACAGAAGGTTTAGGACGGAAAAGTTGAGTAGCACTGAGAAAGGGTCTGTGCTGTGCGTTGTGTGCTCGCCTACGTGACTTCCCACACGCCTGCTAAACAGATGAGACCAATTCGGTTGGGGTCAAAAGTTCGTTGCTGGTCCTTGCTGCCCTAGTACAGCCCATAAATGACCTTCAGGTTTGCTGTATCAATACAGAACAATTGTACTGGCATCAGCCATTTGGCGTCACGAGGTCTGCTTATAGTTAAACGTGAAACTTATTATGGGAACTCGTGGTTGTTTAACTAGACACAGGTGTATTGCTTCTATTATCACTATATATATGGCCTTAGTGCTTTGAATAAACTTAGCGCTGTTGGACATCCTCCTCAGTGCTCCTCCTGCCCCCATCTCTTTGTCTCTTAAGTTCTTTTCACCATCCTCTTACCCTCACGTTCGTGGTCGATTTGTCGCGCAGGTCGAGACAAGCTCCCTTTGATTCAGAGTTCCCAGAGGAGTAGCTGAGGCTCAGGGAAGTTCAGAAATGAGCAGCTAGGGGCGCCTGCGTGGCTCAGTTGGTTGAGCATCTGACTCTTGATTTTTGGCTCAGGACATGATCTTGGGGTCGTGACATTGAGCCCCACCTTGGGTTCCATGCTTGGTGGAGTCTGCTTGGGATTCTCTCTCTCCCCTTCTGCCCATCCCCTCACACCTGCCACACACACACACACACACATGCACACGTGCTTGCTCTCTCTCAAATAATTCTTTAAACGAAATGTGCAGCTAGTCAGTACAGACCTGGGGTTCTCTGCCCTCGACTATCAAACCCTTTCATTTCCCTTAGTTCAAAGTCCAAATTCTTAGCGTGCCTCTAGGACCCCAGCAAGTTCATCTTGGGCCTCTGTGCCTTGTTCTCTATACTCCAGCCACACTGGTTCTCTTTTCTTCAAACATGCCTGTCTTTTTCTGACCCCAGGGACTTTGCACATGCTGTTCTGCATACCTTCAGTGCTATTTCTCCAACCCTGCCTTCATCTGCTTAATATTGTTGCATCCTTCAAAGCTCATTTTTAATGTCCCTGCCTCAGAGAAGCCTTCTGACCCCCAGACTTGGTCAGGTCTCCTGTGAACATTCTCAAGGCCAACTTTGTCTTCTCTTTTTTCTTCCCTTGTTCATAGGCAATTCCCTGACCAGACTGTGATTTCCCAAGAGCAGGGGCAGGAGGGCCTTTGCCTTAGTCTATTCTGGCTGCTGTAACAACATAATTTGGACTGGGGGGGGGCTTGTAAATAACAGATTTATTTCTCACAGTCCTGGAGTCTGGGAAGTCCCAAGACCAAGGTGCCAGCAGATTCTGAGTCTGGTGAGGGCCCACTTCTGGGTTCACAGATAGCCATCTTCTCACTCTGTCCTCGCATGTCGGAAGGGGCAAGGGAGCTTTATGGGGGCGTCTCTTTTAATGGGCACTAATCCCATTCATGAGGGCTCCATCCCAGTAATGGGCACTAATCCCATTCATGAGGGCTCCATCCCAATGACCTCATCACCCCACAGAGACCCCCCCCCCCAACCTCCTAATGCTGTCTCCTTGGAGTGTATCTTTCAATATACGAGTTTGCGGAGCACACAAACATTCAGGCCACAGAAACCCTATTCGCGGCGGGTGCCAGCTCTTGGCACATAGCGGGAGCACCAGCAGTCATTCTCGGCTGATATATTCCAGGCTTTTGCCAACCCTGAGGATGCCCTGAGACACGGAGGTCTCCAGTACTGCCGGAGTGACCAGGACGTGGATCGCTGCCTCAGGCAAGTACTGCTAGACCTCAGCCTGGCCATGGTGTGCCCCCTGCAGGCCCAGCTCTGAACCACAGGACCTGGGGGATACCCAGAGGACCCAGGTCTTCCGCCTTCCTGAGCCCCTCAGACAGTTCTGGATCAAATTTCTAATCAGTTGTGGAAAAGTGACACACGTCCATGACTCAGGATTCCAGAGCTGGAGAGGGCTGCTCAGTGAGGACTCCATCTCTCCGCCCCTTGCCTCTGACCTCCGGGCCCTACCCAGCCCTACCCAGCTCTACTCTCTGATAGCCAACGCCAGTCTCTGCACCTTCCCAGCGCCCCCAAAGGGTCAGCCTTCACCCACTGGTCCATTCACGGGGTTGTTCCCCATCTGCTTCCAGCGGGGTCTAGCCCACGGGCTCAGCGCTGTAGGATTCAGGCAGATCGCCCTTAGCTGTCTGACCCGTTCCCCTCCGATGGGCATTTAGTCTGGTCTCCCGTCTTTCTTGGTTATGAACAGAGGGCGTCCAAACCTGTCCCTTTGCCTTCGCGTGTGTGTGTGAGCCAAACCGCAGGATGCATTAGAGCGGTAAGAAATACTGCCGAGTGGTTCACAAATCCTCTTCCACCGCTGGTGTGGGAAAGGTCTCCCCTCCCCCTGCTGCCTCCAAGCTTCCCCTTGGGAGGGGGACACTGCCAGGGCGATGGGCGAAAATGTCCCCACGTCACGTTTTGTTTTTCCTTTGCATTTCTTTTATTTGAATGAAGTTGAACATATCACTTGGTATGCCTAGCATACCCCAGTCGATCAAAAACAATGTTCCTCCTTATAAAAGTCAGAACTGCTGACCATTACAGACAATTTGAGTCCTGTTGCAAACCCCCAGAGGGAAAAAGGGAGACCGGTCCCAATTCTAATCCCTGCTGACATCTAACACTATTTTCACCCAGATTCTCTTTGTCAATGTTTTTCATAAAATTAGGTATGCATCGTTTACCCAATTTGGGGTTGTGATTTTTTTTCAGTTAATATTATTTGGTGAGCATTTTCTAGGTCAGTAAATGTTACTCAAGAAATGGTTCTTTAGGGGACGCCTGGGTGGCTCAGTTGGTTGGACAACTGCCTTCGGCTCAGGTCATGATCCTGGCGTCCCGGGATCGAGTCCCGCATCGGGCTTCCAGCTCCACGGGGAGTCTGCTTCTCTCTCTGACCTTCTCCTTGCTCATGCTCTCTCTCACTGTCTCTCTCTCAAATAAATAAATAAAATCTTAAAAAAAAAAAAAAAAGAAATGGTTCTTTAGAAACAGATGCACAAAAATCCCATCGGAGGAGGCTCGATGTTAATTTCATGTCGCCCATC
The DNA here is from genome assembly GCF_010015895.1 of Lontra canadensis. Classification (NCBI taxonomy): domain Eukaryota; kingdom Metazoa; phylum Chordata; class Mammalia; order Carnivora; family Mustelidae; genus Lontra; species Lontra canadensis. The sequence continues at coordinate 15,084,345 of NW_022631024.1, read as the reverse complement.
CGAATGGTCTATTTTTGGCAGTTGACTCTAGTTCACACCGGCGGGCTGAAGAGTGAGGAGGCAGCATTTCCAGGGGAGAGGGACTGTCTGTGGAGCTGGGGGGAGTCGTGGGAGGATGCACAGCTGCACAAGAGGGAGACAGGAGACAAACATCACACACTTCTCAGTGCATTCCCCTGCATCATGGGCAGAGATGGGTGGGACTCTGTGGTATGAATAATAGAGATTCTTCTATTGAAGGAGAGTGGTTTTTTTTTTTCTCTTTTAGTTGTCTTAGCCATTGAAAATAATTACATACTTGTGGTTTTAAAAAATTACAGAAATGTGTAAAGTAAATGGAGGAAGTAAAATTCTTTATCGTTCCACCCTTTTTTTTTTAAGATTTTTTTTTTTAGAGAGGGACAGAGGGCAGGCAGGGGTAGGGCAGAGGGAGAAGGAGAAGCTGACTTCCTACTGAGCAGGGAACCCCATACGGGGTTTGATCCCAGGATCCTGAGATCATGACCTGAGCCAAAGGCAGATGTGCAATCGACTGAGCCATCCAGGCGCCCCTGTTCCACCCTTTCCAATGTAACTACAGTGTCTAGTACTTCCTGTGAGGTCCATCCGTCCGTCCATCTGACAGGTAATGAGCACTTACTGTGTGCAAGGCGCTGCTTGTACATTAGCGGACTAAAGCCTTACCCATGCACAAATCTATCCTGGTGACCCGTACCCCAGCCTCCCCCTGGTGGGCTTGACTCTCCGGGGCAGAGGAGAAGGACCCGAGTGTCCTTGAGGCAGCAGGCTGCTGCGACAGTGGGTAGCCCCAGCCGGTTCTTGGCTGCCACGGAGGGGGTGTGCCCAGCTTCTCACAGGATTCCGGGATTCTATGTAGCAGAGCTTACTTGTGACATTGGAGTGGTTACATGAGCTTCCAAACACTTGGTTTCTTTCAGTGGCTGTAACCAAGCCAGGGAGAGACCACAGACCCACGGGGGCGGGGGGGGGGGGTTGAGATGTTTCCATCTACGTGATACAATTTTTTCTTCTGATCAAAGTGTCCCACTGTCTACAGTCTTGATGCTCAAAGGGCTGGAATTCAATTCACTTTTTGAGAAGGTCTTACCAAATAATGTTTTATATCCACTTGGCAAGAGTTTATCGGGAGGGGAAACTGCCACGTGACGGTATTTATTGGGCACTAAGCATGCCAGACCTGGGGGTTCCTGGTCCCCTGGGGCTCCTCCTCCCCTTCCCCCCTGACGTCACATAACATCGCAGCGCCTCAGGGGTGCACAGCTCCGAACGGTCACGCATCTCATTACCCAATACCGGAGAACTGGCTGGAACCTGAGGCCACAAGCCCTGGAAGTGGGACTTGGTTAAATATTAGACCAGAGTTCACGGTGAGGATCACCCTTCCGCACAAATAAGAAAGCCCTCAGGTCTTGGTTCTTGGAGGATAAATCTTCCTCTCAGGTTAGTAGCCGGCCAGAGTGGATTCTTGAGCTCAGCTCTGGGAGAAGTCAGGAACCAGGTTTCCGGGCAAACCAAACCTTCTTCCGCGATACCTATCCGAGTCTCCTAGTGATGCGTATTCAGGCCACATCCCGAGTCTGCGCTCAAAACTGCAGCAAGGAAGTATCTGAGTGGCCCCAAAGAAGGAAGACACACACTTGACCCACGCTTTGCTATGTTTCTGACTACTGGTGGGGTGCAGCCCAGATCCCACTGAAGCAGTTTGTCGGGAGACGGGTCCCCAAGTTGCAGTCTGGAAGTCCCGTAGATGTCATCCAACACATTCATTTTGCATCTTTTTTTAAAAAAAATATTTATTTGTCAGAGAGCGAGAGCGTGCACAAGCAGGCAGAGTGGCAGGCAGAGGCAGAGAGAGAAGCAGGCTCCCTGCCAAGCAAGGAGCCTGATGTGGGACTTGATCCCAGGACCCTGGGATCACGACCTGAGCTGAAGGCAGCGGCTTACCCCATTGAGCCACCCAGGTGTCCCTCATTTCACACCTTGTGGACAGTGCCCCAAGGCCCAGGAGCAGGTCAATGGCAGACAGAACCACAGGCTCCAGCCCCGGGGGGTGGCGGGATGGCTGGCAAAACCGAGACGGTAAGATGAGCATTACCAGTCGTGTCCAAGACGAGGCTGGTGATGGCAGTGAGGGTGTCAAGGAAGATGGCAGGTGAATCAGAGACACAGCCCCTTGGGGACAGCAGTATTCCAAGCACTTTGTAGATGCCAACCCCCAGGGCCCCAAGCCGCCTCCCCAGGAGGGTGCTGTTGAGTCTGGTGGCTGAGCTGGTTTCCCAGGCCCTCTGAGCCCGGGCTCTGCAGGGACGAGAGTTTACTTCACTTTATTACCTGCCTTTGAGATGGAGCAACCGTGGACCTGAATTCACGGACACGGCCCTTGTGGGTGGCAGGGAGAGCCAGGGAAGAGGACGGACTGCAGCTGTCCCTGCCAGCCGGGGTCTCCCTCTCCCCACCGGCCACCTGCACCCGTGCCGCTGGTGGCTGCAATGTCCGGGGAGGGGGTGGGGCAGCCTGGAGCCGCCAGAAGTCCCGGCAAGCCCAGTCTCGCAGTGGGGATTGGCTTTGGGTGACTTTTATTTGAAAAAGCAGTTATTATTGGAATGACACGTTTTGCCCAAGCATCTCTCTGGTACGTGACTCCTTCCATGTCTGTCAGAACATATCCGGGCCCGAGGGAGGGGAAGGAGTTCTCTTGCCTCACCTTCGATTTCCCCACAGCTCCCTGCCTTTGGCCCCACTGGTGGCTTCGCGGGGGGTGGGGGCCCCCCACTGTGGTTTGGGACCTACCCAAGGGAGGAGGGACGACAGCTGGGCCAGCGCTGGGCACTGGGAGTCAGAGCCTCACAGCTTCCCTAGTCCAGCCACCTTTCCCCACTCGCTGGTGACCGTGGAACCCTCTGTCCCGTACCCCCCAAGCTGGAGCTAGGAGGTGGGCTCAGCCCCACTGTTTGGTTTTCTGGGGGGACTGCGCCTCCCCGCACAGAGCAGGGTCCCCCACCTGCCATGAACCTTGCTCATCCTACCCTCCTCTCCATCTGCTCCATGGGGTTTGGTGATGACTCTGTGAACAGCCTTCCAAAAACTGACTCACTGGTCAGTTTTTTTATTTTAAAGAAAAGCATCTAAATGAATGGGATTCATCTGGTAGTGAGACTTTCCCTGAAACTTTGTGTGACAAAAATATTCATCCAGGTGGGTCCCCAGTGGTAAGCAGACCACATTCTGGGACACACAAACTCCATTTTTTTTTTTAAGGTTTTATTCATTTATTTATTTGACAGGCAGAGATCACAAGCAGGCAGAGAGGCAGGCAGAGAGAGGGGGAAGCAGGCTCCCTGCTGAGCAGAGAGCCCGATGCGGGGCTCCATCCCAGGACCCTGAGACCATGACCTGAGCCGAAAGCAGAGGCTTTAACCCACTGAGCCACCCAAGCACCCCACAAACTCCATTTAAAGTAGGTTTTCCAAGGGTGTCCCTCCAACCATGTTTGGGGGAATGTTGGGATACCAAGCCCCATTCCCATAGGGTAGAGTGGTTTTAGAGGAAACCCCGCAGTATCCTCCCTCATTTGTACCTCACAAGTAAGCTGAGTTATTTGCTTGTTCAGGGAGTGGGACCCCCCCAAGCCCAGTCTCCTCCTCTTGTCCCTTCCCAGGCCTCCCGCTCTTGAGCACGGGGGAGCAGCGGCCTTCCCCCCAGCCCGGGGAGACCTGCCTGGTGCAGACTTGCTTTCCAGGCCCCCATGGTGGAGATTCAGAAAAGAAGGGCTCGTGTTGGCTCCAAAATGTGGGGACAGACGCTAACTGCCGTGTCCTGAGTTTGGCCTAAGGAAGATCCAGGCTCCCCCGGGTTCACGGAAGCTTGTGTCCACTCTGACTGAACCCCCAGCTCCAGAGCCCAGCCCACCAGACCCCTCTCCTGCTCCCATCCTGCCTTGCTCCCTCTTATGCCACCACGCTCTGGACACTTGGGTCACTTAACTGTGTCTCAGACACCCTACGCTCATCCCCACCTTTGCACTTGCCAGTTTCCCTCCCTGGAAATTTCTTCCGCTGCAGGGGCAGCCTGTGGATGACCCCTTATCCTTCAGGCTTTGGTGCAAATGTCTCCTCCCTGGTCTCTGCCCCAGTCACAAGGCTGAGACCCCTCTGGCACGGGGCTGCCAGTGAAGGCCTCCTTCGCTGCCCTGCGTAGCCCACCCCATTCCCTACGCCCCAGGTCAGCCCTTGCAAGTGGGAGGGAAGCGGAGGACAGTGTGGCTGGGCTCTGCACGCAGGAGCTGCTGGGCCCGGGCCTGGCCTCCTGGCACAGCCTCGGTGAGCAGCCTTCCAGCTGGAAGAGCCTGAAGAAGGGGCTTTGGTCCCAACAGAGTCCTCATGCCTCCACATGTGTGGCCTGGCCTTGGGGGAGGTCACAGCCCTGGTGCCGGGATCTTGTTTATCCTTCGAACAGGCCATCCGTCTCTGGCTCAGTCTCTAATTTACTGGACTTGACCTTCCCACCTCGCCCCAAGGAAGCTGCCCATTAGCAGGAGTCATGGAAAATGTGAACCAACTCTTAGCAGAAGCAGAAGCTGAGTTTTCTTTCTTGGTCATTTATTTATGGCCGGGGTTATACACAGCCCTTCCACTACCCCCGACCCCGCACTGCCGCACAGACTCACACACTTGATCGTTTTAAACAAAACACAGCGAGGAGGAAGCAGGAGAGCATGGATGAAAGGAAGAGCTTCACCGGTGCCCAGCGATTGGTCGGCTCCAGAGAGCGCCTACAGCTCTGTTATCATGATCCTTGAGAGAGGAAGGAGGGTTTGCTGGGGTTTAGGGGAGACTAAGACAGGCAGGCAAGGGTTCCAGACACATGCTCTTAGGCTCAAACCCATGCCACTCAGGAGGGCCCAGGCACCTGCACACAGAAGGGGGGTTCCCTCAGAGAAGCCTGCCCTGGTGGTAAAGGGCATGGGTTCGAGTCTGACCTAAGCTCTGACCGCCCCAGCTCTCAACCCCTGGGAGCCCCACTTTTCCCACCTGGTGTCCAAGGCCAGAGGGGGAGAGGGTGGGGCACGTGGCCAGGGCCCTGTCCTGGGGAGCCCTAGGGCTTGTCACGAAAACCCCAGCCTGCAGCCTGTGGTGGCTACTGGCCCCGAGTGGGGTCCCCTCTCCTCAGCCGCTGTCTCTCCTGCCTCTGTGGTGTCTCTTCGTCCTGGCCGTGAACGGACTTGAGTCTTGCATCCTGAGACGATCCCCCACTGGTGGGGGAGGGGGCCTTCCAGGGCAGGGAGCCCCGGCAGACCCCTGGCTGACTGCCTCTCCTTGCCTTCCCAGAGCCCACCGGAATGACATGGAGACCATCTACCCCTTCCTGTTCCTGGGCTTCGTCTACTCCGTCCTGGGGCCTGACCCCTTCATCGCCCACATGCACTTCCTCGTCTTCTTTCTGGGCCGCGTGGTGCACACTGTGGCCTACCTGGGGAAGCTGCGGGCGCCCACCCGCTCCCTGGCCTACACCGTGGCCCAGCTGCCCTGCGCCTCCATGGCCCTGCAGATCATCTGGGAAGCAGCCCGCCACCTGTGACCTGCAGCCGATGCCTCCTCGGCCACCAGAAAGCTGGCCCCGAGCCGCAGTGACTGTACCTGGGGGACTGGGTGTCTCTTCGAGATTGCGCTAGGCCCCGGGGACCTGGCTTCTTGGCGACCCGCTGAACCTGGGATGCTGGGCACCGTGGGCCTGGGTGTGTTTGCAGAAGTGTGTGCACGTACGTGTGTGTGCACGTGTGCCTCTTGGATTTCGTGGGGGGGGGGGAGTAGCTGATTGGACCATGTGGAGATGTCAAGATGGATAGAAACTCCATCATACTCTAATACCAGAGCATTAAAAACCACGTTTCATCTTTGTCGCTAAGAGTGACCAGAGACTCAGCCCAGGTTTCTAAACTAAAGGACCCGCCAGATCCAGGCCTATAATAAAGGCAGATTTCTTAGATTCACCCCAAAGACCCCGGTTCTGCTTGTTCCAGGGGGGAGGGGGTACTGGACATCTGGGTCTTTAAAAAGCTCCCCTGTGTCCCAGTGATGGCCAGGCCTGGGAGGCCCTGCCTGTTCCCTCTAGAAGCAGGGCCCAGGGTAGGGTGTGGTTTTGCAATGGCTTTTAGGGTGGGAGTTTAGTGAGGTGGGGGAGGGCTTATGTTCCTTTGTGTCCGGTCCACACGGCCTGCGCTGCGTCCCCATTGCTTTAGTGAATTGGGCTCTCCTAAGTGCAGGTGCCCATAGGAGGCGCCCCAGGACAATTCGCTTTTCCTAACGGCTGTCAAGCAAGAACAATGGGGCTTAAAGGACCAACCGCTAAAAGGAACCTTCTGGCTCCCTCAGTATCTGCAAGGTTTGAAAACCACAAATGGGCATCCGCGTGTGTGTCTCCTAGACTCCCGTTCTGAGATCGGTGTGGTTTTCAGTCATTAAATGCAGTGTCTGTCCGGCTCGGCCACCACCTTGTGACATCTTGGCTGCCTGTTCCTGGGGTCCACCCCGCCGCCCCAGGTTGGCCATTTTCGCTGGATCGTTTTATTAGAGTGGGTCAGTTTCTGAAACCCTCACTCTGACCACCGTCCCCGGCGGCCTCCTTTTCCCAACTGCCGCCCCTTCTCCCCAGGATCTGGGGAAGCCCCTGGGCACGTCTCCCTCTCAGCCGCCAGCAGCCCCTGAACTTCTGCCCTACGGGACTGATGGGCCTGTTGGGTGGGGGCCTCATGGGGCCCAAGGGGACCCCGGGCCTCACTAGCGATCCCCAGCTCTCCCTGCCCCCCGCGCTCCGCGCGCAGAGCTGGGGTGGATAACACTGCCCCCTGGTGGCGAGATGAGCGTCTAGTCTCAGGCGGCCGCGCGCGCTTGGAGCGGGATGGAGAGGCTCGGCTCGCTTGCTAAGCCTTGGTCGGGGGCGGTACCGAGCGTCTTTTTTCACTTGATCCTTAAACAGATCCAAGCAGGGAGGCTTTACTGGTTTTTGAAGAGGGACGTACAGCACAGGGAGGAGGAGTCGCTTACCCAGCGTTCCTGAGCCGGGATACGGTTAAGGCCAGAGACCCAGTATGTGTTTTTATACTGTAGTGTTTTCCCTCCCTGAGAAGGAGGGGATGGGGGGACACCGTGCTCAGCGCTGGGCTGGGTGGGGAGGGCATCCGACACCCACGGGAACCTTGTAAACTGGGGACCTGCGTGAAGCGGGTGGTCCCGCGGAGCCCCCGTGCCGTGTCCCAACATTCACCCACCTCTGTGGGATCCTCTTGGCTGTGGTGTGGCCGCGGGGGCGGAAACAGTGTGGGGGGACACAGGGACAGCAGTGACAACCCCAGTGCCAGCACCCTAATGGGGGAGATTGGGCAGTGGGAGCATGAGCGGGGGGCTCCCAGGGGGAGGCAGCCACTGACCTGAGAATGGAGATTAGATGGATTTGTTTTTGGGGGGGTTATCCAAGCTGAAGAAACTGGGCGGCAAAGCTGAGCAGAGCTCAGTCTCTTGGGGTCTTGTGGGTGGGGCTCACCTGAGGCTTTGGGGCCATGTTGGGGACATTAGAGGGGGATCAGTGTAGGTGGGTCTGTGTCCTAAGAGGATCTCCGAGAAAGCCAGCAGAGTGGAGTTGACGGGCAGTGGCCCTTGCTCCCCAAGTGCCATGGACAGCACCCTGCCCGCCACCCGGAGCGGGAGGGCCCAGGGCCGAGGCAGGTGTGAGTGGAGAGCAGGGAGGGGCCCGCCCGGGTGCTGTGAAGGGGCAGCTGGCAGGAGCTGCAGGGGTTTGCAGGGGAAAAGGACACCCAGAAGCCTGTTCTGCTTCTGGTCCTGCTCCCTGGGTGGACACAGTCCAGGATGCAGCGCGGGCTGGGAGCTGTCTCCTGGCAGCTGTCCCCGCGGCTGTACACCCAGGCCCCGGGTCTTCACTGTTGGTTTCTTCCTCCGGACTGTGCACCTCTGGGAATCGGGGGTTCGGGTCCCTGCTGTTTCCTGCTCTGCCCGTGTCCCCAGGTCTGGGAAAAGCACCTGGCTCCTAGGAGGTCTCTACGAAGTGAACGAATGGTGTGTAAAATGAATGTGTGTCTGTGTGTGTGTGTGTACATGTAACAGAGATGGAGACTCAGGACGGCTCTTACCCAGTGTGGAATTTCACGACAAAAAGTGTTTGGGAAGGGTTTCTCGGCACTGGGGACACGGTGTATCATGGGTGTGGGTGGCATCAATGGCTCACAGTGGCATCTGTGGCTCACGGGCTTGCCACCAACAGGTCAGACTGGCTCCTTTGTCATCGCTCGAGATTTTCCTTAATGGCACCTCTGCCCTTCCTCCTGGGGCTCTTGATGGTCAATAACGCGAATTTTAACAGCTCGCTGGTATTCCATCATCCTGGATAACCTCATCATTTATTTAATCTGCCCTTACTGTTGGAGAAATTAATTTTCCAGGCTGCATCAGCATGAGCAATGCCTTCACAGGTATCTTTGAGCAGAAATCTCTGTGCACGTCCATTTCTCGAAGGTCCGTTTCTGGGAGGAGAATTACTGAGTGAAGGGCATATGTTTAAGGTTTGTGGTATATGTTGTCCTCCAAAAAAATGGTTCCAGTTTGGATGGGACTTTAAAAAGAGTTTTGTCAAGTTTTAGGACCCATGTTGGGAAATTTACAAGTATATATACAAGGACCAGAGAGCACCCACAATCCCACGTCCCTGACAAAATCACTGTTCACGTTATGGTTGATTACTTTCCAGATTTTTTAACAATGCGTATTATGCATTTGCATATGATAGGTAATTGGCATAATGTATTCAGGAATCTATGCATATTAGATACATAATATGCATTTAAATGCACATAACACTTATATGTATTTAATATGCATAGATAAAATATACACTATGTATCAGTGTGTGTGCATGTATTTATCTCCAAAAGAGATTGTGGTCATGTGTTTCATCTCTGCTCCTTGGAATGCCTGCCACATGGCCATCCCAGGGAGAAAGGTCGCCCTTCTTGGTATCTGTGCCTGCCAAGAAGATTCTGAGGAACTTCACTTTTTAGAATGTGAATTATGAAAACAAGAGAGTTTTCTTCCCATTTCCAAATATAAAATTATAACATTGAATTATTCTCTTTCAAGCTACACACAACTCCCCCAGACATGCAGAGCTATCTGCTGACTATCTAGAATTTGGCTTCGTTTTTTTAAAAACTTGACCCTTTTTGGAATGCATGTTCAAGGCCACAGGGGAAGAGCCTGAGGAAGGAGCGTGGCAGGGAAAAGGGACTGTCTAGCGGGATTATCTGGAGAGTCTGGGGCAGGGGGTAAGGGGGGATTGAGGCTAGACAGGGAGAGCCGGGCCAGATGGTGGAGCCTCAAACACCTGGCCTGGATGATGGAATGTTGCCGAGAGAGAGCCCTCGGGAGCCACAGGAGGCTTTAGATGGTGGCGGCGGGAGGCAAGATCAAGGCTGGGTTTTAGGGCAAGAAATCTGCCAGTTTGTGCAGAATGCCTGAAAGGAGGTAAGACAGGAGGATCTCCCTGTGGCTTGAAAAATAATTTGAGCAAAGGCTTTGTGTCTCCTCTGTAGTGGGTCTGGGGTTGTCGGGTACGCCATGGGCAGAGGAAGGCCAAGCTCAAGGTGGACAGCCAAGCTCCTTCTCCACCTGTAGTCTTTCCTATGATGTGTAACAAGTTGCCACAAATGTAACAGCTTAAAACAACACCCACTTGTGATCTTACAGTTTCTATAGGTCAGGAGTCAGGGCCCAGCCTGACTGGGTCCTCTGTTCAGGGTCTCACCAAGCTGCAGTCAAAGAGGCCTTTGGGCTGAGGCTGCACCTGGAGCTCAGTGTCCTGTCAAGCTCATTCAAATTGGGCAGAGCCTGTTCTGTGCAGTCAGTTTTAAGACCGACGCCCTCTGCTGCTGGGGGCCGCCCCTCCACAGGCAGTCTGCCGCAGGGCTATTGGGTGATAAGGCCGGCAGACAGGAGAGCATCCCGGTGCTCTGAATCCCTTCTTTCGGGGAAGACCCAACTCTCCTTTAAAGGGCTCACCTGCTTAGGTCAGGCCCACCCAGGATAATCAATCTCCCTTTCGATCAAGTCAAGTCATCTGATTAGGGACCTTAATTAAATCGGCTAACTTCTTTCATTTTTGGTGAAAAGCGAGTCGGAGTTTGCACCCACACTCACACAAGGAGAGGAGACTATCCTGGGGTGAGAATCACGGGGCCATTTTAGGATGCTGTCTAGCCCCTCACCTCTCCTCTGAGGACTCCTTCTGATTTCCATATGCCCCCCATGACCCCCCCCCCGTATCTCAAGCTCAGTCCTTCTACGGTGTGAAAAAAGGGTTAAGAAGCTCTCTAACACTCTTTGCAATATAGACAAGAGTTTTGTGATGACCACAAAGCTTCTGGACCCGGGGGACCGAGGGTAGAGTCACAGGCGGGGAAGGACAGCTCTGGAAAGGGGTCACCGCCTCACAGGGGACACAGGGCGGAGCAAGCACATTTTCCATCTTTAAAGAGCTTTTTATGCATTTGAGACTAGTGCATTGGTTTGCTTGTTCTGTTTCTAAGGTTATTAGCCACAGGACAGAGAATACCAGACAAGCGGATTACAAGCCACAATGAAAATTTAGACGACAATATTTACGTTTGGGTTTGTGTTCGTCCCAGAGTTTTTGCATCGCATGGACGAAATGTGTGCCAAGAGAGATCCAAACGGCTCACTACATCCTGGTTTCCCTCCCCCATGTTGGATTCCTTCTCGAAGTGGGGCTTCGAGATGGAATTACTGGTGGTGACAGCATGTGAACGTTTTCACGACTGTGGGGACATTTTCAGGAAGGCTAGTGCCCCTGTTTACGCTGGGACCCCTGCTGGTGATTTGGGATTTGCTTGTTTCTTTGTCTTTGGAGAGAAGACTGGGGCAGGCACTTGATGGTCACCAGGCTCTGCGCCCAGCAGCGACTGCACAGCACCCTCCAGGGGCGGGTGACAAAGGTGCAGGGGCTGCGCATGCCCTATTGCTCTGGCAGGGAAGGGACAGAGGAAAGAGCCCCCAAACTGTATGTGCTGGGTACCTGGGGCAGAAGATGTGTTCTTGCACTCCAGGACAGGAAGTAGTCTGACTTCCTCCAACACTACTCTGTGGCCCTCAGCCGTAAACACCAAAGTGCCCATTTATAGAAGGGAACTCTGTGCCCACAATCCCATGAGGTAGCTTCGGTTCTCATTACCTGTTGTTAGCCCCATTTTTTTAAGGTTTTTTTTTTTTTTTAATTCATTTAAAAGAGAGGGAGAGTGCAAGCAGGGAGAGCAGCAGGCAGAGTGGGAGGGAGAAGCAGGCTCTCTGCTGAGCCAGAGGCCGGATGTGGGACTCGATCCCAAGATCCCAGGATCACGACCTGAGCCGAAGGCAGCTGCTTAATGCACTGAGCCACCCAGGTATCCCTGTCATTAGTCCCGTTTCACAGAGGAGGAAACTGAGGCTCGCAGAGGTGCCTAGCCCAAAGTAAAACCGGTCTCTATCCCTCAGGTTCTGGGTTTTGCGAGAGCCCAGACTGCCTTTTCTCTTTCTTTCAATCAAGTTCTTTTATTTCAAACAACAACAACAAAAAATAGAAGTGAAGTTATGCAATGTCTTCTCCCAAGCCTGCCTGCCAAATGAGCAGAGGGATTCGGAGAAAGATTCCAAGTTCTCACAGCAGGGGATGGGGCCTTGGGAATCTTATCCTCATGGAAAATTCTATCCCGGGACGGGTGCCCAGGGGGCTGCCCACACAGCCCTGCAATTAGGGGGACACTAGCGACAGCCTCATCCAGGGAGGCTGTCGTGCCCCCTCCCTCTGGTCCCTGGAGCAGCACGTGTAAACGGTTAAGCCGGTTTGTTTTCTCTACCGTGCTTGGGAGGAAGTGACGTTGACATCCTTGCGGTCCCATGGTAGGGCCAGCGCCTCCGTGGGAAACAGGCCCCCAGGTTTTTGTGAAGCTGGTGTTCTTGGGAGCCACCTTCTAGGCCCCAACTTCTACCCAGTGTGACCCCATCTCTGCCGCGGGCCGCCCCGACCTGGCGATGCTTCATGGCACCCTCTCTTTGGATGGGAAATAGCGAGACCGCCGTGGTTCCATCTGAGCGCTGAGCTCGGGCCAGTAGCTGGGCTGCCTGTCACTTGCTTTCGCTTAAGTGCTCCTGTGGAGGATAGAGGCCCGCCTGGCTGCCAAGAGGGCACTGCTCTGGCCCCCCATGGGCCAACGGCCTTCTCTGGTGCAGATTCCTTGGGTGGGGGCAGGAATAGTCAGCCCATAAGGGAGGAGGCTGCTTGGGCCATGATGGCCCCCAGCTCTGGTCTGGGTGGAAGGGCAGGCCAGCATCTTCCCGACACCTCTACAAGGCAGGTCCTGCTTCCAGGATCTTCTTCCTCCCGGGCACCTCCGTGTGCCTAAGCCAAATCCTGGCCACCACCTGGCTTCCCTCATCTCCCTCATCCCATCATCCTGTCCTTAACCCCTGCCCCCGATGTGCTTGGAACACCTCCCAGATCAGCCCACATCGGGTCCAGGCTGCTGCCACTCCTCTCTGGACAGCTGCCCTGGCCTCTGCAGAGCCCTTCCTGCCTCCACTCTTAGTCCTATGGCCACTTCTCCATACAGAACCCGGGGGCGGGGGTGTCCCTCCACCAAGCCAATCCCCTCCGTGGCTCCCCACTGCCAGGATGACATCCAGACTTCTAGATATGGCCACACCGCCCCATCTGAGCCAGATTCTCTCCACCTTCATCGCACACTGGGAGATCCAGCCCTGGAACTGTCCCCACTGGCCCCAAAAGATAGCTTTTGTCTTGCCGCAGGGCCTTCACACATGCTGTTCCCTTAGCCAGAAGCACTGTTCTCCCCCACTCTCCTTGCCTGGCCAACCCTTCGTCCTTCCAGGACGCCTCTTCCAGGAAGACTGCACAGATGCCTCAGACCAAGTTTGGGGCTCCGTGTGTTGCATGTGGCCTCTGCAGCAAGGGACCCCATGTCAGTTCTCTGCTCTCTCAGGGCCCTGGCTCACAGCAAGTGTGTCCTATTTGTTCAGTGAATGAACAGTAAATGGAGGCCCAGAAATCACTGAGCCAAGGCAGAGGCCAAGCTGAGCAAGACAGCAGAATTCCCCCTCCCCATGCCTTCAGCCAGAGCCTGTACCTCCCTCACCCTCATCGGTGCCCCACACTCTCCGGCCGACAAGAGTTCCGACTGTCCAGCCACGAGAAAGTCACATGGTGAGTGTCCTGGGGCTTGTGTGCACCTTGGAAATGAGCAGCGCTCAATGAGCAAGAACCCAGTATCCACGGTGAAATCCCAGACGAAGTACTGGGGAGAAGGTCTCGGGGTGAATGCGGGAGAATGGGGAGGGGTCCTCCCCTCACTCAGACATATCCTTAGCATACCTTCTAACACAGAAATGGGGATTGTCTCCCACATAAAGATTGTTACGAGGCTTTGACCTGTTTGAGGTCACCTAGAAGATGTAGCCCATGGGGCGGGGGACAGCTGGCACCTGGGGCATTTGCTACAGTGTGGGCAGGGCAGACTATGGGAGAAGAGGTCCCTCTGATTGGCTGCATCGGGGTGTGACCACTGTGTCACAACGAGGGCCATCACCAGGAGGGGCTGGTCATCTTTATGCCCTCTGGGGGTCAGGGAGTGCTGTGCTACTTGCTGGGGACTGGTTGAAGTCACTATTGACAGAAATGACTCCGAACTTCCCCGGAGGCTATGCCCCGCAGAAGAGGCTGGAGGGGGCCGGGCAGAAGGGGCTGCCTTCTGGCTACAACCACTCCCTTCACCCTGGTTTCCTGCCAAGTCATGTCATTAGCTGGTGGTATGTGTGTCCTCTGTCACCCGCAGGTATCATCTGCAAAAAGGTGGGTGCACTTGGATAAGGTCTTCCAGTGTCCTTGGCTGTTAGGACCACTCCTCTGTCCTTCGAAGCTGCATGGGACCTCTACTATGCACCCCTACTTCCCAGGTCATTTACCTAGGCCCCAGGAGTGTCCCACACCTTCTGCATGCCCAGAGATAAGAGACTTAATTCCAGCATCTGCCCTCCACCCACAGTCCGGCCAGCCCAGGGATCCATGGTCACCCACCCTGCCCCCAACCATAGGTCAGAGGGGACACTCTCTGCCCAGACAGGGAAGGGATCTGCCCAGAGTCACACAGCAGGGTTTCTCCCAAACACCTAGGTGCCCATTGGGGTCCAGGGCAGGCCTCTGTCCTCCTACCCGACTCCCCACCCGTGGGGCTCTGCTGGATGATGGATTCATTCATGAGAAGGCTCAGACATGAGGGCATCTGGCTTTGGGATGGTGGCTGGTCTGAGCTGGGCCCAGGGCAGGCCTCTTGAGGGCTGCAGGCCAGAGCAGGGCCCCAGAAGGCCAACCACTCAATTGCTTTGCTGACCTTATCCGCCTTCCCTCAAACTTTTGGGGGCTTAAAGTTTTTTTTGTTTGTTTGTTTTGTTTTGTTTTTATTTCTTAAAGAAAAAAGCTTTTCGGTTTTAATACACAAAATAAATGTAGTCCTTGGTGGGCTCCTTCTCCATCTCTGGCCCAACCCCTCCAAAGGTCATGGGCCAAGGTCTCCCACGGCTGTAGACAAAGGGCTCCCAGCATCTCAGCAGCCTCTTGGGCCCAGCAGTCTGGACTGGAGAGAGGGGCCAGGAGAGCCCAATCAGCCTGCCCTAGAGACAGCGGACAGGACAAGGTCACTTTCATGTCTGCCCTCTTGGCTGTTGTTAGACCAGGGAGGCAGCGGGGTCCTGGGGGGCCGGTCATCAGTTCACCGTGGGCACCTGGCTGTGGTGCAGGCTGAACTCCTTGGCCTTGAGACGGAGGCTGGCGATACTGTTGGCCATGTTGACTCCTTGGGTCGCAGGGCCTGGGCCTCCAGGGCTGTAGGGTGGCACCGTGCTGGGGGGCGACAGAAGGCACAAGGACATGTGGCTCTGACCACTTCCAACTGACCACTTCCGGCTGCCAGGCCTGGACCCCAGCCTCTGGTCCTTCTGTCTCGCCTCCTCCCTTGACGCTCCTGGGAAGCCCTCCCCCCAGGGCGGGGCATGGCTGGGGATGCAGGCTCTGGGGAGGAGTCAGAAACAAGCACAGACCCCACCGGACACGGAGCAGCCTCCCTGGGTCCTGCTCACCCTCAGTGCCCCGGCAGGGCCAGGCGCACAGCGGGATGGGGGAGGAGGAAACACACACCTGTTCAGAAGAATGCCTCTGGGTGGGTCTCCCTAGGTAAGGACAGGGCGGGAGAGCTGGCCACCATGGGCATCACAGGGATTCTGACTCCACGGGCCCACCTGCTGGATCTCGCTTCGCACAAGACCAGGGCCCCAGCAGAGCGCCTCACACAAGCACTCGTGTGCACATGTGCTCACAATCATGCAACTCTCGCACACACACCCACACTCATGAGCGCACACACACTGGCCCACGCACTACTCCGCAGACCCGGGCTTCAGCCGCGCCTGGGCACGGATCATAGCTTGTGCGGATCCTGGGAGGGGGCGGGGACTCCTAGGGCTCCGCCCCCTCCTGGACCGGGGTTCCTGCTCTCACCTGTAGGGGGACGAGGCTGTCCAGGAAAGATAATCGGGACTCAGGGCGGTGGGCCGGGGAGCCACGGGCTGCTCGATGGCGGCCTCCTGGCTGTAGGACTTGAGCAGGGAGGCGGAGCGGTTGGCCAGCATGGCCCTCTCGTTTCGGCGGAACTTGGCCCGGCGGTTCTGAAACCAGACCTGGGGGGCAGGGGAGGGGTGTTGAACCGCGTGCAGCAGGAGGCAAAGGGGACCCACGTCCTTTTGGTTGCAGTGCGTGGCCGCTCTGCCACCAGCTGTGGGCTGGCAGCTTCCCCTGTCTGGGCCTCTGTTTCCTCATCTATAAAACGGGGATGACTCTACCGCGGGGTAAGTGAGCGTGGGAGAAAGGGCGAGGGAACGCACGGAGGAACGAGGGCACGAGCACTTCGCTGTTACAAGGTTGTAACTGGAGAGGGGCGTGCTGAGCACTGGGCCCAGAGCTGGCACAGAGCAGCCCTTAACACTTTAACGCGACTTTTTTTTTATCAAAACCTTTCACGCCAGGCACTGCTCTAAGTAAGCGCTTGGCAAATCTGTTAACTCCTTTAATTCTCCTAAGAACACTATAAAAGAGACCCACGTGGTCCTCACTTTCCAGGAAGGCACCTTGAACACAGAGAGGTTAAGTAAGCTGCTCAAGGCCACACCGCTGGTGAGTGGCAGGGCTTGGATCTGAACCTGAGTCCTCCCAGCCTCGGATGCTCCTGCTCTTAAAGGCCTCCCCTCCACAGAGGCTCCGGAGCCCCGAGGGAGAGGTGGCTGCGCGCTCCCACGGTGGGCTACCCGTCCCCCCGCCAGGTGCGCATTGCTCACCTGCACACGCGCCTCGCTGAGGTTGACGCGTCGGGCCAGCTCCTCGCGCACAAAGGCGTCGGGGTAGTGCGTGCGCTCGAACACGCGCTCCAGCGCCTGCAGCTGGCTGCTGTTGAACGTGGTGCGGTTCCGCCGCTGCTTCTTCTTCCGCTTGGCGGCGGCGCCGCGCCCCGGGCTGGGACATTCACCTGCGGAGGGGCCAAGGGTCAGCAGGTGGGTGGGAAGGCCACCCAGGGGGTCACGACTCGGGCATTAGCTTGGCAATTTGCACTGTGTGCTCTCCTCGCGTCTCCCCCACTGCTGGATGGACGGTCCGGCCCCGAGAGCAGGAGCAGATCCCTGGAGTTCACACCTTCCTTCATCCCTTCCACACACATTAACTGAGCAGCTACTGTGTGGTAGGGGCCGTGCCGGGTACTGGAAAGAGCTGGAGCAGACAGGGAGGTAGGCCCCAGAATAAGAGGCCCAGTGATGTGGGACCAAGGGAACACCAGGGTGCAGGAGGATACTCAGCTCTGGCCAGCTATGGGGAGACAATCAGGGAAGGCTCCTCAGAGGAGGTGGTGCTTGAAATGGGTTTTGATGGATGTACAGGAATTTTCCAATCAGATCGGAGGGAGGGAGAGAAGGCATTAGAGGCAACGCAGAAGAGGTGGGAATGACCAGGGGGTGAACAGCCATTATGGCCACATTTCCATTTTATTGAGGGGTGGAACTGGACTTGACTGTTTTTCCGCAAGGGCCCAGTTCATTGCCTACTCCTCCAGGAAGCCCTCCTGACCACCTAAGATCCCCTGCTACACTCACCTCCCCTACACACACAACACCACCAAACTCAGCACTTCCTTGGGCCTCTGATTTTATTAAAAATGTATATTTTAATAACCAAGTAATGTCACTGCTTGTCACAGTAACAGATTCAAATACCAGAGAAGGGTCAGCAGTAAAACAAAACACTCCCCTCTCCCCAGCTCCACCCCCCACACTTTACGAGATGACAAATGTATATTTAAAAAAATTTACAAGCATGAGATCACGCTGAACACCCTGGTGCTTCAACTTGCCCGTTCCTCGATAATATTCCAGACATCATTCTGCCTTGGCACGACAAACATAACCCTCTTTCTGTGGATTGTTCCCCCACACTCTATTTTCTCTCATGTTCTCTCCCTCCACCTGGCGAACTTATTTTTTATTTTTATTTTCTAAGATTTTATTTATTTATTCAAGAGTGGGAGAGGGAGAGAAAGAGAAAGAGAGAAAGAGAGGTCACTAGCGCGAGGGAGGGTCAGAGGGAGAAGCAGACTCCTGCTGAGCAGGGGGCCCGACACGGTACTCGATCCCAGGACTCTGGGATCATGAACTAAGCCGAAGGCAGATGCTTAACCGACTGAGCCACCCAGGTGCCCCGGAACTTATTTTTTAAAGCAGTTTTTGTTTTATCCTTCCAGCATGGCTTTTTGCAAATATAATAAAACATGTATAATATTTTCTCTCGTCTATCAAAAAGTAGTATAGCACATATAGCTCCACACCTCACTTTTTCCCACTTAGCAGGAGAAGCCAGGGATCCCTCCATGCAGTGCACAGAAATCATCCACACTCCCCAAGCACTGGGCTGGGGGACCGCTCCATGGTTTATCCCCCTGGAGCCCTATTGACAGGCACCTGGCGCATTTCCAGTCTTTTGCCACTAAAAGAATGCCACGACGAAGAACCACACGCAGACATGATTTTCTATTTTTTGCCAGCGCATATTTGGGACAGATTCCTAGAAGTAGGATTGCTCGGCCAGTGAGAAAAATGCTAGAGGTGGCCAGAGTCCCCCATAAGGCTTCCCACCAGTGGTGCATGGGAAGGCCTGTTTTGCTCAGTTTGGACCACAGAACATACTGTCAACCTTTTGGAGTTAAGTCCACACCTTGTATTTTTGCTTTCCCAGTTACACGTTCCCTTAACATGCACAATGCTGGGTATTTGTTCTCCCGAGCTTCTAGAATATTCCAGGCCCAACAATGAATACCACTCGATCCCTGTTTTCAAAGATGCTCCCACGTTAGCAGGATTTATTGACTCTCGAGCAACCAACGGATTGGATTTGAGGATGAAGCTTTCCATGAGACTG
This sequence comes from Lontra canadensis, assembly GCF_010015895.1. Lineage (NCBI taxonomy): Eukaryota > Metazoa > Chordata > Mammalia > Carnivora > Mustelidae > Lontra > Lontra canadensis. The sequence goes on along the minus strand of NW_022631024.1, from coordinate 15,065,742 downwards.
GGGGATACTGAATGTGGGAGGCGAAGGTGGTCCTGCACAGGGCAGTGCCTGGGAAAAGGTGACCTTACAGCTGGGTTTGGATGGGTAGTTGTAGTTCTCAGTGGAGGACGATCTTGCCTCCAGGGGACACCCGACAGTGTCTGGAGACATTTTTTTCTTCTTTCTTTCTTTCTTTCTTTCTTTCTTTCTTTCTTTTTTTTTAAGATTTTATTTATTTATTTGACAGACAGAGATCACAAGTAGGCAGAGAGGCAGGCAGAGAGAGAAGAGGAAGCAGGCTCCCTGCAGAGCAGAGAGCCCGATACGGGACTTGATCCCAGGACCTTGAGATCATGACCTGAGCCGAAGGCAGAGGCTCAACCCACTGAGCCACCCAAGCTCCCTGGAGACATTTCTGATGGTCAGGACTGGGGGTGGGAGGTGCTACGGGGGTTGAACGGGTAGAGGCTTGGGCGCTGATACACAGGATGAGGACAGACCCGCACACCAAAGAATTATCTCGTTCACCGTGCTCACGGTGCTGGTCTAGCAGGACGTCCAGGACGATTGCAAACTGCAGGAGTCACATGTGGGGGCGGGGGGTGGCCGGGAACACGAGTGGCCCCAAGGGAGCCGCCTTGTCCCCTGGCCGGGCTCCAGCCTTCTCTCCTCACCCCTCTCCTCCAAGAAAAGGCGAAGATGGATGAGAATGTCTGGTGCCTGCGAATGTCTCTCTGCCCCACATCCCTGTCCCCTGGAGCAGCAAGAAAGCTAAACCAAAAACAAGGGCCCACGAGCTGAAAACCGGGTGGCAATCAATAGCCCGAAAGCAGGACAGAAGTTTCTGGAACACCAGCCATCCCAGAGACGATTTCCGCCCCCTCCAGGCAACGCTGTTTGGGCACACACCCAATGCAGGAGGCATTTCAGCCAAAAAAGGAGACTTTTTCGAGAAGTTTCTGAGCAATTCAAAACGGAGGGCGTTTAAATGAAAACCATTTTGCAGCCTTGGCCCCGCCAAGTGGGCGCCGGAAGAAACTCGGCTCTTTCACCAGTTAAACTGTGTGGTTACTTGGAGCCGAAACCCTCACGCAAAGGCATTTAGCGCCGGGCCCCCCGGCAACCCCAGGCCTCCCACACCAACCCCAGCTGGTCTCCTCGCGGGTCTGGGGTCCGCTGTCTCCGGGGTCACATCATGGCAGCGCCAATGGGGCAAGGCTCGGAAGAAGCTGGTTCGGCCCACGAGCGGTGCCAAGCGTCGCCCATGCTGCCACCCACCGAATCTCTGCCCCCGCCCTAGGAGGTGTTACCCCACTGCACACACGGGAAACTGAGGCCAAGGTTGTCCCTCTGGATTGGAATTCCTGCTGGTCAGAAGGCTCCGCCGGCCCCGGCAGTGGGGGTCTCTTCCCTCGCCCACCTTGCTCCTAGGGAAGGTGACACAGGGGTCTGTTGCCATCTCAGTCCTGGCTCTAGGAGGCCTGCAGGGTCACGGCACCTCACTGGTGTGGAAATGCCCCTGGATCTCCAGCCTGGCCTGGCGGGCGGGGAGAGGTGGGGGAAGACGTAAGTATATCTGTCCATTGGTCCATCGGCACCGCTTTGTTCCAAAGGAAGAGCTCCCCTCTGGGAGCCGTGAGGGACAATGGCTTGCCCGAGGTCCCATGAAGTTCCTATGAGGAGCAGAGTTTAACTCGCTGCAGTGCCCAGAGCAGAGGAATTGCTCCATAAATGGTCACTGTCCTTAGCATTGTTGCTTCTGTGCAAGCAGCTTCGTGCCAGAGGTCAAAGGTGTTTCTCCCCAGGCCCTTTGGTCCCCGCTGCAGGCAGAGGCTGAGAAGCCGCCGAGGTTGAGGACACCTCAAGCAGCTTCCTGCAGGTGGCCCAGGACTCGAACCCACGCGCTGGCCTCTGCTTCCCAGTGGATGTGCTGGATATTTGTGACCTGAAGCTCCCACGTCCCTTTCTGAGACGCCAATTGCGGCAGGCGCGTGTGTCCCCCAGGGAGGGGGCTCCAAGCTGGGACTTCCAAGCACTTGGAAAAGAAAGAAATGCTCACTAAGCCTCCAGCCAGCGATTGCTGGGACCCTGGCTCTTTCCAAGTCAGGCTGTGCCCCAAATCTCCTTTTGTTCAGTAAAAGTCCCACTTTTCTTCAGCCCAAACCTGCCTGCGTTTACATGAGCTGCCCTGGTGCCATTGCCATTACAGGGCTGGATCGGGGGAGAGAGAGACACGTCTTCAGGTGGGGGTTGGGGGGGAGGCCTGCCACGCTCTCTCTCCCTTAAAACCAAATTACTTCGTCCCCGATTACATTACGATACAAAAAAAAAATGACTTGTGCACAGTTTTCTGCCATTAAATTATTTCACACGTACCATTTATTTGGCTGAATGCGGGCCAAAGACATTTAAAAACTCTGCTCTCGGCCAACTGATCGAGTGTTCCTGGCTCCTCTCCCCTGCACCCAGGGTTTTTCTTATTCCGTGTAATTTAAGGGTCTAAACAGTCTGGAGGGAATTAACTGCAAATTCTTCCTAAGACAAATAAACCCTGCCTCTTCGTTTCTGCCTTTCTCAAGCTGTTGAGAGACGCTCTCTGTTTGTTTTTGCTTCAAAAAGTCAGTTTGCGCCTGACCCCGGGGCTGTGGCGAGCTCCAACCCAAATAAATAACTTTTATTAATTAGCATTTATTCTGACCAAATAAGCAGCCCCTCTCCCCCCTTCCAATGTGATCTCTGCCAACACGTTCACAAAAATAAACAGCGGGTCCCCAGGACCTTGATGTGGATTTAACAAATTAACACCGAGGCCTTCGTCAGAGGAGCTCCGAGCGGCAGAAATATTTACAGCCAGGGAAGTCTGAGGAAGGAAGTGGAGGTGGAGGGCCCGGAGGGGCCTTCAAAAGCTTTGGCCCCCACTCCCAGGTCTCCTGGAAGAGATGAGGGCTCCTTGGAAGGACCCCTGGTTCTCCTTTGTCGGGCTCCAGCAGAAATTCTGCAAACCGCCCTGAGCTGCCACGGAGCGCCACTAGGAGGCGCTGAGGGTAATCTCGCGCCTCCTTGAGGGAGAAGGGAAAGGCCGGACTGCCCAGTGGTTAAGGAGGAAAGAGCCCCCCACCCCCCCACCCCCGCTGCCCTCACCCCCGCCCGCGCGCCCGGCCCCAGGCATCTAACTGAAAAATGGGAACAACAAGGAACTCCTCATTAACCCTACACGGGGGCTCTTGGCCTGATTTTGCAGATAAGGAAACTGAGGCTCCCAGGGTTAAGGAACAAGCCAAAGCCATATCTGACTAAGAAAGGCCGGTGCTGGGGCGCCTGGGTGGCTCAGTGGGTTAAAGCCTCTGCCTTCGGCTCAGGTCATGATCTCAGGGTCCCCGGATCGAGTCCCGCATCGGGCTCTCTGCTCCGCAGGGAGCCTGCTTCCTCCTCTCTCTCTCTGCCTACTTGTGATCTCTGTCTAATAATAAATAAAAAAAAAAAAAAAAAAAAAAAGGCCGGTGCTGGGATTTGAACCTGCAGGTGGGCACAGAGCCCAGGCTCCTAGTCCCCCTTGGTGTGGGCCAGCTGTTTCTCCTGCAGGGGCATTTCTTTCTTTCTTTCTTTTTTTTTTTTTTTTTAAAGATTTTATTTATTTGTCAGAGAGAGAGAGAGAAAGATCACAAGTAGGCCGAGAGGCAGGCAGAGGCAGAGGGAGAAGCAGGTTCCCTGCTGAGCAAGGAGCCCGATGTGGGATTTGATCCCAGGATGCTGGGATCATGACCTGAGCCGAAGACAGCCGCTTAACCAACTGAGCCACCCAGGCATCCCATGCAGGGGCATTTCTGAGGGTCTCTCCAGGGGCTTAGGGTCGATGATACACCCAGGAGGAGGGGGACTGAAGTCCGCAGAGGTGTTTCCGGAGCTGGGTGGGGTGCGTGCTGGAGCTCCCGGGCACACAAGCTAGGGCCTGGAGTAGCATGCAGGAGGGAAAGGCGTGCAGGCTGCCCAGCCTATGAGATCTTCCAGGGCAGGGCCAGGGTCAGGCACGGCCCTGAGTCAGGCCAGCAACGTTAGAAGGAAAAAAGGAAGGAGTGACAGGAGGAAGGAGAAGAAACATGGTCCCTGGAGGCCTTCCCGAGGCAGCCAGTCCCACTCCAGCCAGGCTCCCAAGCAAGGGACACAAGAGGTGGTTTCATGTCCAGCCAAGCTGGCCTTGGTCCCGGACACTGAGCGACCAGGCCTAAGAACAAAGGAGGGGCTCAGGTCCTCTGGGGAGATCACACAGGCAGACTTCCTAGCATCACCTCCCTGGAGGCCCCCCACAGTCTCAAGAGGGGAAGATAGGGCTGTCTCTGACCTAGAGAGAAGACAGGGAGAAGCCCAGAGAGGGGCCAGGACCTACCCAGGGTCACACAGCAAAGAAAGCCCACCCTCCTGGCCCCGTTCTTTTCTTGATACATCCCCGGTAGCCAGTTGCCAGAGAAAAGGGAAAGAGGAGGTAGCCCCAGCCCCCAGCCCAGCCCTGGACATGGTGAACACAACAGAAGGACGGAGGCTTTCTCTAGAGGGCCTTTCTGGCTCTACCCACCGGATGCGTCCGGTCCTTGGGAGGGCTCAGGGCTGCTGTCCTGGGTTTGCGGCCTCCTTGAGGTTGGTACTCACATTGGACATACACATCTCTCAATGGGAGCCCTGTGTAAACCGCTCCTGGGCTCGCAACACCTCCTCTCTCCTTCCCTGACTCACCTTCATGTCTCAGCAGAATGTCACCTCCTTCAGGAAGCCATCCCAGACCCCCTGTTGTAGCTGTGTCACCCTGTAGAGTAAATGTGGGGTCACGGGTTCAACAGGGCCTGGAACTTACTATTTTTTTGTCCCTCTGGAACGCATCACAGGGCCTGGCTTAAGGTAAACACTTCACAAATATTTTTTGAGTGTTGAGTAAATGAATGAGTGAACAGCCTGGGACTCTCATGCCCAGACTCCCCTCCCTGCCCCCAGGCCAGTGACCAGTGACAAGGGGGCCGAAGCAGGCTTGGGCTTACCATGGAATCTGGAGGAGACTGGGAGAGGCTCCCAAAGATCCCCTAGAAACCTCAGCAGAGTCCTAGAGGTCTCTCTGGGCTCTGGAGCCTTCCATGCACAAAGGCCACGATGTGCTGCGTATCCTTCCTGAGGATGACCGGACCCCCTCAGAAAACCCAGCGGAGAGGCCTGGACACCAATGGGATCTGCCTTTCCAGACAATGTGAGCTCCTACACACCCCAGGGCCTTTGCCCAAGCTGTTCCCCCTACTTGGGGCACTGCACCTTTTCTGCCTGACACAGGCTTATGTAGTTTTTAGTCTGAGCTTAAATTCCCTGCCCTGAGAAGTGTTCCCAGCCCCCAGGCCAGGTCAGATCTCCTCCTAATAGGCCCCTGGGCCCTCTCCCTCACCCACACATCTGTAATGAGGTCGTTTTCTCTTTTGGGTTATCTACTTTGTGCTTGTCTCTCCCATTTAACTCAGCTCTAGGAAGGCAGGGACTGGATTTGCCTTGTCACCTCTGTATCCCCAGGACTGGGCAAGAAGTTTGGTTTCAGAAATATTTCTGAATGGGTGACTAGATAAATGAAGGAATGTCTCATTCCAGAAAACAATGGGAAGTCCCAACACCCAAAGACAGTTTGCCTTCCCCTCCGAAAGGCCAGACATTGGTTACTTAGATGTGACACCCAAAGGACGCGCAGTTAAAGAAAGCAAGATGTCGTGGACTTCATCAAAATTCAAACTTTGGTCAACAACATCAAGGAAGTGAAAAGAATCATATGTTCTGTAAGGGGGTTGTATTTAGAAGATCTTAAGAACGCTTAAACTCAACAATAAAAAGACAAATCATCCAATTAAAATTGAGCAAAGAATTGGGGCATCCCGGGTGGCTCAGTCAGTTAAGCGTCTGACTCTTGATTTCGGCTCAGATCATGATCTCAAGGTCGTGGGATCGAGCTCCTTGTTGGCCTCCACGCTCAGCCCTGGAGTCTGCTCCAGATTCTCTCCCTCTCCCTCTGCCCCTCCCCTAGCTTGTGCACTTTCTCTCTCTCAAACAAGTAAAATAAATCTTAAAAAAAAAAAAATGAGCAAAGGATCTGAATAGACATTTGTCCAAATAAATAAATGACCCACGGGCATGCGGAAAGATGTTCACCGTTAGTCATCAGGAAAATGCAAATCGAAACCACAAGGAGACACCACTTCACACCCAGGAGATGGCTTGCATCGAAAGACAGATAACAAGTGTGGGCAAGTGTTTGTAGAAATGGGAACCTTCCTGCAACACTGGTGGGAATGAAAGATGGTGTAGCCACTCGGAAAAAGAATCTGACAGGTCTTCGAAATGGTAAACGCAGAGTGACAATCTGACCCAGCAATTCCACTCATAGGTATATCCCAAGAGGAGTGAGACACAGAGACGCAAAAAAGCTTGCATACAAATGACTGTTAATCATAACAGCCCAAACTTGGAAAAAACCCAAATGTCCATCAGCTGATGAATGGGTAAACCAACCGTGGCCTGTCCACACAAGGGAATGCCTTTTGACTGTAAAAAGGAATTAAGCGCTGATTCATGCTACGACACGGACGAACCCTTAAAAACATTACTTATGTTTAAAAATATTATGCTGAGTAGTGGAAGAAGTCTGTGCCATCCATGAAAGGCTGCATAATGGATGATTCTAATTTTAAGAAATGTCCAGGGGTGCCTGGGTGGCTCAGTCAGTTAAACGTCTGCCTTTGGCTCAGGTCATGATCCTGGGGGCCCTGGAATCGAGCCCCAGTTTGGGCTCACTGCTTGGCGGGGAGCCTGCTTCTCCCTTCCCTCTCCCTCTGCCTGCTGCTCTGCCTACTTGTGATCACTCTCTCTCTCTGTCAAATAAATAAATAAAACCTCAAAAAAAAAAAAAGAAAGAAAGAAAGAAAGAAAGAAAAAGATAAAGAATTGTCCAGAAAAAGTAAACCTACAGAGAGAGATCAGTGGTTACTAAGGCCTGGAGGTGGAGAGGGTTGGGGTGGGGAGGGAATGAGGATGACTAAGGGGCACAGGGGGTTTTGGGGGGCTGATGGAAAGGCTCTAAAATCGTGGTGATGGTTGCACAATCGAATATATTAAAAATCACTGAAGTGCACACTTCAAATGGTATGTGAATTACATCTCAATAAATTGTTCTGTAAAAAGAAGTACAGGAAAAAGCGGGGGGAGCAGAGAGAGCCTCTGGGATCGGCAGAGAATGGCAAGGAAAGGAGCTCCCCTGAGCTGGGGTGAGGGGACTCCGGGAGAAGCCTTTGAAAAATGGGGTCATTGGGCCCAATGAGGGCAGCAGAGCCAAAGCTACTGGGCAGAGAATATCTGTGTCCTATTCTCAGGCAGAGAAAAGGGCCATGAGGTCAAGGCCAGCTCAAAGGCTCTGGGTTTCCGGAAACTCCCCTCATGCCTCCCCCAAGGCTTCTGGGTTCCAGGGCCTGACCACCTCTGGCTTCAGCAGCCCAAGAGCCCAAGTGTTCAAATTTCCAGGCTCCTCTGGCCACATCTGCGTCGGCCAGCCTTCTCCACTCCCCAGACCCCGAAACCACCTCCAGAAAGTGGGAGCACCTGGCTAAAGTGGGGCCCCAGGGGGGATGGGAGCCGGGGAGTCATTCAGGAGGGAAAACAGCAGCCCTTGGTTCAGAATTGGGTCTGAGAAGGAGGTTAGCCTCTGTCCGTCTGGTTTGAATCTAAGGTTGGTGGCCAAATGCCAAATTTATTGTAAGACCTACATTTTAATAAGGAGTTGGTATTTGGAGGAAAGCTGCCCTCGTTAACCATTTCCAGGCCAGGGCGAAGTCACTGCTCCGGGCCCAGCGTGGGGTTTTGCCTCCCAATGAAGAGCCCGAGGGCCTCTCGAGGCCTGGAGTCAGCACCTGCTGGGAGTCAGGGTGGGCGCTCATGGCTAGGAAGCGAGATGTTCTCACTCCCCGTAGCTTGGTTCTGCAGCCAACCTGCAGAGGCTCTGGGGTTCAAGCCTGTGACTTCTGTCTTCTCAAGGACTCAGACCTGAGAGGACCTTACAGCCCCTGATTTTTGCAGATTGGGAAAGAGGCACGGGGTGGGGGGGCACTGACCTGGCTAAGGGCTCCCAGTAAGGTGGTGGGATCCCAAGTTCTACCCACGACAGTCCCACCCTGAGGATACACGTTTGCCTCCTCTCTGCTCCCTCTGGGCCGGGGTTGGGGTTGGGGTGGGGGACTTGGGAGCTGAGCCCTGACCCAGCAATTGGGCATGCCTGGGGGCAGTGGGGGACAGGCAACCAGCAGCCCACCCAGAGAGCAAATGACTCCCTCCCCCTCCCCCTCGGGTCCTCAGTTCCACCATCTGTGCAATGGGGCGACAAGAGTGACTATTCCTCCCCGTCAGAGTGGCACAGAGAGGACAGAACCGTCCGGGGCTTTCCTGAGAACGTGCTAAACACGGTGGGACTTTACACAGACAACCGTTCTCCGCACTAGTGTTCTTCCCCGCTGAAACCCAGGTCCTTCCCCTCTTTCGCCAGTGAACCCCTTGTGGAATCTGAGGAATTCTGTGGGCTCTTCCCCCAGAAAAACACAGGTGCACGCACAATTTCACGTGGAACTCGGGGTGATTCATAGACTCGCTGAGTCCTGTCCGCGGACCCCGCCCTGCACAGTCAGCTTCATGGAAAGTCAGGTTTCTTTGGCCCCAAAAGAACCTGTCCCGCTGGGGGTCCCCAGGGGCCCCATCCCCACAGCCAGCAGCCAAGGCTGAGGCCAAGGCTATGGGCCCCTCCTCAGGGGCTCACGGAACCCTGGCTTTGGGACCGCGCTGCGCTCCCCGAGAGGCTGACCTTTAAAGTGTCGCTGGAGGGTTTTTATGACCCACTTGTGAGTTCCAGCCACGCTGGAAAATGTGTTTGAGGCTCGGCTCTGAGGAGCTCCCAGGGCCTTCTGGAGTGTTCAAGCCTGTCTCCTCACCACAGCAGGGCCTGTGGGTGAGGACAGAGGACTCCTCCCCCGCCCTTTCCTTTCCTTTCTTTTCTTTTTTCCCCCCCCCCCCCCCGCATTTGGCTTCCATTTACTCAGCTTTATTACGTGCCTGGCACTGGGTTAGAAAGTCCTGCCTTCTGAAATGCGGAAGGCACCGTCATTAAGCCTTGTTCTCAGTGGGGGACAGTGGGGGACAGTGAGGTTCAGAGAGGTGAAGTAACTGACCCAGGTCACACAGCCAGGCTGTCTGTCCCCAATGCCACCGTTGGTCTCTGGAGGAAAGCGGCTCTGGTTAACCATTTCTAGACGGGGGTGAATTTGCTACTAAGGGCCCAGGTGGCTTTTCTCTCCTGCTGTAGAGCCCCGAGGGCCTCCTGGATTCTGACTGGAACAGAGCTGATCCCTCTGCCCACACTTGCTCCCCCTCACGGGCCCTGGTGCCCTCGAGGCTGACGATCCCCTGCCATGTGTCAGCCTGTCTGTACCCCAGCACCCACTGGTCCCACCAGCAGCAGGCACACTCAGAACCCGGGGCCAGAGCCATCTGCGACACCACTAGCATGTTCCTGCTCACGCCAACCCTGACTCTAGAAAGTCCTCTGCTATGGTGAGCCGTAATCCATCTCCCTGTGGGTCCCCCCACCCCGTTGTCTGGGGGCTCTTCTCCAGAAGGGCTGCTGACACTGGAAGGCGTTCTTCCGATGCCTTTTTCACGCATGACTCTGGGAACCTGCCGGCCCCTCTCGTCTCCCCTGGGGTGCCCGGTGGTGGGACCGGCACCAGATCTTCCTAATTTCTCACAGGGGTGTCCACTGGCAGTTCGCCTCAGAACTTCTGGGAAGCTTATTAAAAATGGACATTCCCAGGGGCGTCTGGGCGGCTCCGTCAGTTAAACGTCTGCCTTCAGCTCAGGGTCCTGGGATGGAGCCCTGAGTCAGTTTCCCTGCTTAGTGGGGAGTCTGCTTGTCCCTCTCCCTCTGCCCCTACCCCCTGCTCAAATAAATAAATAAAATCTTTAAAAAGAAAGGAAGGAAGGAAGGAAGGACAGACATTCCCATCCCATCCCACGGGATTCCAATCCAGGAGTGGGCTTCAGGACAGCAAAGCAGGAATGACACAGCTGGACAGGAAAAATACTGATTCCTGCTTTAGCTCTGCCCTGTTCCATGTGGTAGCGGCTACTCTAAATTTGCACTGATTTGAAGGGTGACCTATAAATCCCGTTCCTCGGTCCGCCTAGCCACATTTCAAGGGTTTAGTAGTGACACGTGGCTACTGGCTCCTACACCGGACAGCACAGACAGGGATTAGTCACCATTACAGAAAGTCATATCAGATGGAGCTGCTCTAGATTTCCAGGTTTTCTTCTCTCTCTCTTTTTTAAAAAAAGGTTTTATTTATTTATTTGACACAGAGTTAGAACACAAGCAGAGGGAGAGGGAGAAGCAGGCTCCCCACTGAGCGGGACTCAATCCCAGGACCTGAGCTGAAGGCAGCCACTTAACTGGCTGAGCCGCTCAGGCGTCCATTCGTCTTCTTCTTTTAACGGAGAGGGAACAACCACAATAAGGACCAGCATTAAAGGACATTTGAGAGGAGAAAAATCATCCTTCACTCCCACCATGTTGACATATCTGTTTACTTTTATTTTGTGGACTTTTTAGCCCATGTCCACATGTATCCAGCTTGCACGTGAGTCCACTTAGAGTGTGCATGAAAATAATTTTCTTTTTTGGATGGGACACTGATGAAAAGGGCAGGATTTTAAGATCCGACATACCTGGGGACAGCATGTATGGTCGCACAGGTTGTGCACTGCACAACTCCAAAGGCACCATCCCCACAGATTGTACTGTAGCTGGAGCCCCCTCTAGTTATGCAGTGAGCAACCCTTTAGACCATACCTGCTTTCCGGAAATAGCTGCATTTAATTTCTGGCTTCACGTTGCACCAGCTGCATGAGCCCTGTGGACAAGCGACTTCACCTCTCTGAGTCTGGTTTCCTCAACTATAAATGGGGACAGCAGTACCTAAAGTGCTTAGGCAATGCCTGGCATCTAGGAAGCACTTGAGTCACTTTGCTATTATGCTGGTGACTATTACGACCTTACGATTTTTTTTTCTAAAGATTTTATTTATTTATTTGAAAGACAGAGATTACAAGTAGTCAGAGAGGCAGGCAGGGAGAAAGAGGAGGAAGCAGGCTCCCTGCCGAGCAGAGAGCCCGATGTGGGGCTCGATCCCAGGACCCTGGGATCATGACCTGAGCTAAAGGCAGAGGCTTTAACCCACTGAGCCACCCAGGCGCCCCACGACCTTACGATTTTTTAAAAGATTGTATTTATTTTATTTGATACTGAGATAGAGTGAGAACACAAGCGGGGCGGGGGTGGGCAGAGGGAGAAGTAGGCTCCCCGTTGAGCAGGGAGACTGATGTGGGGCTCCATCCCAGGACCCCAGGATCATGACCTGAGCTGAAGGCAGACAGTTCACCAAATGAGCCACCCAGGCGTTCCTCTACCTCACAATTTCATGGGGGCAGATTCAGCGAGATAAGGCAGATAAAGTACCCTTTGCTGGCAGTGGCACAGCCCAGGGCTGAGCTTGTTGCTTGATACTCGCTTAATCTCCTCCCTCTTCGACAGGATCCATCCATCTGTGCCTCATGTCACCTAGTGGGGACACCAAAACTGCTGAACTCTTCATTCCCCTCTTGTGGGACATTTAGGTTCTTTACAATTTTTCTCTATTGTAAATGATGTGGAAATGGCTCATCTCTTTGTCCTTCCCCTGGATTTCCAAACCCCGCCTACTTCAGGGTAAGTTCTCACAACCGGAGCCTCCTCTCTGTCAGGACCTCCGGCTCTTTCTGGCCACCTAGTCAGCCAGAACAGGCTCCCCACACAACTGTGAAGGCCGGTTCTCCCAGCACGCTGGCTAAGAGCCAGACTTTGGAATCAGCCTGCCTGGGTTCAAATCCCAGCTTCACTGCTGTGTGACGCTGAGTAAGTTACAACCTTTCTGTGTTTCAGTTTCCCATCTAACAAATGGAGAAAATAATACATCCCTCACAGAGCTGGGATGAGGACTAAGTGAGTTAATGTATATAAAATTCTTTTTTTTTAAAATATTTTATTTATTTATTTGACAGACAGAGATCACAGGTAGGCAGAGATGCAGGCAGAGAGAGAGGAGGAAGCAGGCTCCCCGCTGAGTGGAGAGCCTGATGTGGGGCTCCATCCCAGGACCCTAAGATCACGACCTGAGCCGAAGGCAGAGGCTTTAACCCACTGAGCCACCCAGGCACTCCTATTAATGTATATAAAATTCTTAAAACAGTGCCTGGGACCTCGTTAAGTGCTAAATCATGTTAGCCATTAGTGTGTTTATTTGGAGTCAGGTGGGTCTAGGTTTGAGTCCCAGATTTGCATGTAGTGGCTGTGCAACCTTTTGGCAAGTTGCTTAACCTCTCTGAACCTCATGTTTGTATCTGTGGCATGGAGACTTTGGTTACTGAGAGGCACACTCTCAATAGTTGTAAGACAACTTTTCCCCAGAACCAGTGCACACACACGCTCACACACACACCCACATACAGAACAGGGTCTGCCCTGAAGCTGTCCCAGGAGTCTGTCCTTCATGGATGCTTCCAGAGAAGCTGGGCTGGATCCAGCAGGAAGCCCCGCCAGTCACTGACTGAACTTGTCTCTTTAGTCTCAGCACCTGGCACACGGTAGGTGCTCAATAAATACTGAAAGAAAAAATATATGACCAGCTGAAGGCATGAATGCATGAATGTATGAATGGAATTTGGGTCCCAGGGGAGGTAATCACAATTCTGTGCCCACCCAAATATGTGGAAGACTTTTATGCACTACAGATTGGGATATGTATTACAAGATTTCCTACTTTTCTGACCCTACTATCTGTAGAAACTTAATTTATTTATGTTTCCCTAAATTTAGGGGCGGAGCATGATTCAGAGAAATCCCTTTTCCAAAGGGAAAGGCTTCAACCTAGCTTTGCCTGCACTCAAGGTCAAAGGAACAGGGGCATCATTCTTCTCCGAGGGGAGGTGGGTAGTGGGGGGCTGCAGCCACATCTGTCTGCCCTGAAAGGTGAGGGATGGCGGGACTGGACTGGAGGGGCAGGCAGCTGGTTATCCCGATGTCCTCTCCAATGGGGTCCAGCATCCTCCCTTCCTAAAATTTGGGGACCACTTTGTTCCTTGAGCCTCCAAATGCAAAGGAGATTTGATCCAGAGCCCAAAGTTTGACGTCTGGAGTCCAACAGCCGGGGTTGGCATCCCACCTCTCAGCTCTGTGACCTTGAGCTCATCACTGCTCCTCTCTGGGCCCTGATTTCTTCATGAGCCATGGGATGTGTTCCAACAGGATGAGGGAGCAGCCCCTGCAGCACTGGCCAATGGCCAGAGCTTTGGCCCTCTAGGTGTCACCCCCCACCCCACGCCATCCAGAGCCCCTGGAGATGGTGCAGGAGTCCCCACCCCACAGACACCTAAAGGGGATCGCCTCTCAGGGTTCATGTGTATGTGGCTGACTCTCCCTTCCCCTACTCAGCATCCCAGCTCCCCACTTCCAGAATAAGGAAGCCTGCAAAGCCAGGAACATCCACTCTTTCCACATATCTTCAAAGGTTTTCTATGAAGTACTCTTCCCACAAGTCCGGGAAGGATTGCAAACCAAGCAGACCACCCCAGACCCCAAGGCCCTGGGTGAGGCCGCCTCTTCTGCAGCGGGACTGGGCTGGCTCAGAAGGACACCGCCACCGTGTTCCGTGCTTCCTCTCTACTCTCAGTGTGGCCTCCGTCTTCCCACCCCCAACCCCCATCTTCCTCAACCCTGCTGCTGGGAGGGGTCCTCTCCTGCTGGGAGCATTGGATGCCCTGGCGCTCCGGGGAGCCTGGAAGCCACCAGTGCGGTATGGGTGTGACCGACAGCTCAGCTCCCTTGCTCACCAAAGGACCCCAGCGGAGGCCGGCTGAGCAGGAGGTAGGGGATGGGAGGGGGGTAAGGAGGTGGTCCGGAAGAGCAGGGCACCCCAAGCTGCCCCGGAGGTGGGGGAGGGGCAAGGGCCTGACTCACAGCCTGGGCTGAAGACCACCCTATGGTTGACCCAGACTGGGTGCCAAGCTGCTCCGGGCCTCAAAGAAATCTTTGTTTACCCCGGTGGGTGAAAAAGGCCCCTGGCGAATCCACGCGTTTAAAAGTCGCCAACCCTTACATTTCCTTCGCCCCATTTCCTGCTCCCCTCCCCCCCTACTCTGGCATTTCTCAGTATGGCCCAAACTCCTCATCTTAGGGGAAGCTCTGACTCAGAACTTTAAAAAATCTTACACACCAACTTAAGAAAACAAACTTGGGGGTGGGGGCGGGAAGAGTCCCCGGTCCTAGCGGAGTGGGGGGGGTGGGGACTGGGCTTTCCGAGAAGCCATCATTCCCTCCTGGGGATCGGGCCAGCGGGCTGGGCGGACCCCACCCGGGGAAGCCCTGCGTCCCCGGGGGTCGCTTTCCCCGCCCGGCGGGGCGCGTCGGCTCTCGGCTGCCGGGTGGGGCCCGGGGTCGCCGGTGAGCATCCGCGCGGGTCGCGGGTCGACCCGAAAGCAAGGGGGGTGCCCGGCCCGGCTCGCCAGCCGCCGCCCGCCCCGCCCCGCCCGGCCATGTGCGCGCCAGCCCGTGCGTGCGAGCGCGCCGCGCCGGTGGCGGCCAGAGCGGCGCCGCGGCACATCTGGTTCCAGGCGAGCCCCTGGCGCCTGCCTCGCCGCAGACCCGCGGCCCAGACACACAGACGTTAATAGATCGGCGCGCCCAGCCCCGCGCGGCCCGCGCCCGCCGCCGCCAAGCTGCTCAGTGGGAGTGCGAGGCGGCCGCCCGCGCGGGAGGGGTGGGCGCGGGGCGCGCCGGGGCCGGGGCGAGGCGCCCGCCCTCCCTCTCCCCTTGCAGCCGCCCCTCTGCCCTCCGGCTCCCACACCTCCCTCCCACCTCCGCACCCCCCCTCCCAGCTCCGCTAGGTCCCGGCTTGGAACGACGACTGCCTTTGCCGGTCCCGGGAAGCCAAGTTCACGGAAATCCACCCCCCACCCCCTTCCCAGTTGGCGACAAGCATTGCCAGCTGGCCCGGCGCGCACGGTGAGCCAAGCGCTGGGCTGGGCGCGGCGAGGGCGCAGCGCATCTCCGCGCCCGGTGGCCCTAGGAGACGAGACGCTGCTGCCATCGCCCGCCCGTTTCACAGTTGGGGAGACTGAGGCTGGAGCGGTCACTCGCCCCACGTCACCCAGCGAGAAGGCAACAGGGCTGGCCTTCAATTGGGCGGTTGGACTCCATCATTACTCCCCACCCCCAGGCAGATCCGCACCGGGTTTTGCCCCCTCCTCAACTCCTAACGCACACACTCGGAGCCCAAAGTCACCTAAAATCGGTGGCAACACAGTCCCTTACCGGGGGAGCGCCCTCCCCCCAGACCCCGCCCCCCTCCCTAGAGAACCTTTCCTCAGCTGCGCCCCAGATCCTTTCGTTGAGGTCCTTCGACCCACGCATCTGGAGGCCGTGAGGCTTCTGGGGACTCCCCAGCAATGTGGGTGGATTCTTTCTCCTGGCAAGGTTCCAAGACAGCCCCTCATTCAGAATTTGCCCCGGGAACAGAAGGGTGCACTCCAGGCCCACTCTTGCTCTGGGAACCATGGGAACTGCTCTGCTTTGGAACCTCCTTTTATTATTATTATTATTATTATTATTATTATTATTATTCAAGGGTGTATGACACGACATACTTTTGCTTTTTTTTTTTAAGATTTTATTTATTTATTTGACAGAGATCACAAGTAGGCAGAGAGGCAGGCAGAGGGAGAGGGGGGAAGCAGGCTCCCCGCTGAGCAGAGAGACCGATGTGGGGTTGGATCCCAAGACCCAGGGATCATGACCTGAGCTGAAGGCAGAGGTTTTAACCCACTGAGCTACCCAGGCGCCCCTACTTTTGCTTTTGAAAGGAAGTTATGATCTTTAGAAACTCTCCGGATTCTGGATTAAAGGATCTCCATCTGAGTGGGCTAAAGCGGTCAGAGTGGTCATGGGTTTCTCTCGGACTTCATATGTGCATACATACAGGCATACACACACACTATGCCTTTAACCTCTAGGGGTAAGCACGTGTGTTTGTAAATTGCAAGTAATTTGCTGGCTCCAGGTTAAATTTTAGCATCCCCCCGGCCCCTCAGAGGAGACTTTATAAGAAAACGGACCCACATCAAAGTACCACGCTTGCCCTTAAACGAGGAGAATAGTTTTTGTTTTGTTTTGTTTTGTTTTTTGTTTTATTCTGAGCTGCTCACACCACGGAAGAGTTCTGTTCAGAACTTTCCTGTTAATACCCTCTGAATTCACTTGGGGGGCTTGTTAACCTGGGGCATCAGAAATTCTGGATTTTAGAACAAAACCACTTTAAAAAAAGTTCCTAGGCTGAAGGTAATAGGCTCTGTAATGGCTTTGGTGAATGTCCCGGCGTTGGAAGCCTGTCTTTTTTAATTTTCCAGCCAAGTCTCATGTTAAAAGTTCTGGGCTGGGGGGCTCCCCGTCCCCCACCCCACGCCTCCCCACCCAAAATGCGGGACCAGGAGAAGAGCAGAGTGGTGCAGGAAGGGAGAGGTGCCAGCAAACTGGAGGCTCCTAACCCAGCTCCCAGCCCCTACTTTGCCCTCCTGTGGTGAGACACCCCCCACCCTACCCCCCATCCCCTGGTAAGACATGCTGAGTGGGCCTGGGAGCCGGTGAAGGTCAGGCCACCGGCCAGGACAAACCAACACTGCTTCCAGGTGTAAAAACCAAACCATCAAAGCAAACTGGCCAAGTAGAGCCTGAGCAAGTGATCATGGACTTGGAGGGAAGCCGGTTCTACCAAGCATCTGCCATTTCAGCGTCTTATCTCTCCACCAAGGTGGTTTCTCCTGCTATGAGAGCTGCTGGCAGGTTCTGGTCACTGAGCTCTGTCCCCTTGCCTTTCCTTCCACTGGTGGCCTCCCCTCCCTCCTCCTTAGCCAGAAACCTGTGGACGGGAGGCCGTTTACAGGTGCCCCATCCATTACTCCAGGGTGGGAGGTGGAGGTGGGAGTTCCAGAACTTTCAGGCCCAGGGACTCTGTGAGGCTCTGGCCCCAAGCAAGCCCAGTCACCGGTCTGTGCGGTGTTGAGATCCTCCCCCGGGTGCCGGGTAACCCCGAAGATTGAGTGGTGGGAGCCTTGGCCCTGCACCTAGCCCTCTCTGTGTGGCCTGGTTGCATGGCCCATTCCTTCTATATGGCGAGTCCCTTTCATCTGGAAGCTGCAGACATGCAGAGAGCTGGGGGGTGGCTGGTGAGGGGAAGACCAATGACCCCCCAACCCACGACCCCAGCCAGAGGCTTGGCCCAGCCACAAAGCTTTTGCTTGACTACCAGAGCCATGCCCGGACACCATACTAGTTATCATGATTCTGGAAGGAGCTCCCCCAGCGGCCCTCCATGGAGACCTCTATGTGCCAGCTACTTTACACACAGGACATTGCAGAGTCCTCACGCCTGCAACCCCAGCAAACAGATCCCCATCACTGACCCATCATGCAGATGAAGAAACGGGATCGGAGAGGACTATTAACTTCTTTAAAGTCACACAGCCTATTCATGGAGGATGAATCAGGGACTCACCCCCAGCCCCACCCCATGCACCAGACTTCAGCACCAGAGCTTCTAACCACTGAACCATACTGCCTCCTGGTGGGACAGCATCCATGTTCCTGCTGAGCATGGGTGAGTGTGTGCGTCCCTCCTCGCCCAGGCAGCAGCCCGCACAGATGTCGCAAGGGGCTTTGGGGGGCACACAGACCAGGGCTGACTCTTCTGAACATCTGCTAGTAGCTGCCTGGAACACTGTGTTAAGAGAGTCTGAGGAACCCTGGGTGATTAGCCATGTTGGCCGCGGGCTCGGGAAGGGGGTATTTCGACAAGAAAGTGTTTGTCAATTCTGAGCCTGGCTCCAGTGTCCTGGTTTTATAAATGCAGGAGACAGGAGCCCAGAAAGGAGGCATGACTTGCTCGAGGACTCTGGGAAAGTTCTGAACAAAGGCAGAGAGGGGACATGGTCCCCTCTCAGGGGCAGGGGACCTTGCTCTCCTCTCGGGGCGCTTTCCATCTCAAGAGTGGAGCTGCAACGTGCCACCATCCCCCTGCCCCTTGGCCCCTGACATGTTCTTTTGGGAAGTTTCACGTAGGTCACAGAAGTCCGTTTGGAGAGAGAGATGTTCAGTTCTGCCTCTTCAAGGAAATGAATGAGCAGCAATTTGGCACGACCAGGAAGCAAACCCTTGTCCAGGGCCTCAGTGGAAGCAAGAGAAACCATCCTACTTCCTTTGATGCATTTATATTAGGGACAATGTTCCACCTCTCGCACAGGAATATCACACTGCTAGGTCATGACAGCAAGGCAAGTTTTGCTCCGAGAGAATCATTATCTTTAAGATACTTCTATGACAAAGTTCTTTTACAAAACTAAATTAGAAACAACCTGATTTTTTTTTTTAAATGGGCCAAAGACCTTAACAGACACCTCATCACAGAAAAGATACAGATAGCAAATAAACATGGGAAAAGATGCTCAATTTTATGTGCTGTTAGAAATTGCAAGTTAAGGGTGCCTGGGTGGCTCAGTGGGTTAAAGCCTCTGCCTTCGGCTCGGGTCATGATCCCAGGGTCCTGGGATCGAGCCCCGCATCGGGCTCTCTGATTAGCAGGGAGCCTGCTTCCCTTCCTCTGTCTCTGCCTGCCTCTCTGCCTGCTTGTGATCTCTGTCTGTCAAATAAATAAATAAAATCTTAAATTAAAAAAAAAAAAAGAAATTGCAACTTAAAAGAACAAGGAGACACCAGCACACACTTACTAGAATGGAAAAAAGCCAGGACACTGACGACCCCAGATGCTGGCAAGGAGGCAGAGCAACGGGAACTCTTGTTCGGGGCTGGGGAGCCTGCAGAACCAGACAGGCGCTTTGGAAGAGTTTGTCAGTTTCCCTATGAAACGAACCCGATTCTGAGCATAGGAGCCCGGAGTCAGGCTTCTTGGTATTTACTCAGAGGAGCTGAAAATGTATGTTCACACCAAAAGCTACACGTGGATGTTTATAGCAGCTTTACTCATAATTGCCCAAACTGGGAAGCAACCAGGATGTCCTCCAGGATGCGAGCAGATAAACCACGGTCCAGCCAGACAACAGAAAAGCATTCAATGTTAAAAGAAATGAGCCCTTGGGGTGCCCCGAGGGCTCAGCCAGCTAACTGTCTGACTTTTGATTTTGGCTCAGGTCATGGTCTCAGGGTCCTGAGATCAGAGGCCCAAGTCAGGCTCCGCACTCAGCAGCCGGTGTGCTTGACATTCTCTCTCTCCCTCTCCCCCTGCTTGTGCTCTCGCCCTGAAAAAAAGAAGAAGAAGAAGAAGAAGAAGGAGGAGGAGGAGGAGGAGGAGGAGGAGGAGGAGGAGGAGGAGGAGGAGGAGGAGGGGAAGGAGAAGGAGAAACAAAGAAACAAAATGAGCTATCAAACTATGAAAAGCCATGAAGGAACTTTAAGTGCACACTACTAAGTAAAAGAAGCCAATCTGAAAAGGCCACGTGTCATATGATTCCAGCTATATGACATTCTGGAAAAGGCAAAAGTCTGTAAACAGTGAAAAGGGGTTGGCAGCCAGGAGAGGGAGGAGCAAGTGGAACACAGGATTTTTAGGGCAGAGAAACTATCCTATACGATACTATCATGGGGGATGTCTGTCATTATCTACTGGTCCAAACCCTATGGCCTGGGTGACAATGATGCAACAATTTAGGTTCGTGAATTGTAAGAAACGTACCAATCTGGTGCAGGGTATTGTATGTGAGGGGAGGGGTTATGGGTACTCTCTGTACTTCCTGCTCGATCATGCTGCAAACCTGAAACTTCTCCAAAAAATAATAATAATAAAGTCTATTTAAAAGGGAAAACAAGGGGCGCCTGATGGGTTCAGTGGGTTAAAGCCTCTGCCTTTGGCTCAGGTCATGATCCCAGGATCCTGGGATGGAGCCCCACGTCAGGCTCCCTGCTTGGTGGGGAGCCTGCTTCCCTTCCTCTCTCTCTCTGCCTGCCTCTCTGCCTACTTGTGATCTCTGTCAAATAAATAAGTAAAATCTTTAAATAAATAAATAAAAGGGAAAACAAAAAGGAAAAAAAAATTAACTACAGCCTGTGGTGTGCTGCTAGATGTTTAACAATCGGTCCTCTGTGAGAAGGGACCCTGGATTTATGTTTGTCAGTTTCTGGGGTATAAATACTTCCACCACGGCCAACTTCCAGCTATAACATGACGCCAACGACGTCCAGACTGGGAGGACAGGCACAGAAGCACCCCAGGAGACAGTATTTGCACCATCCAGATACCATAAATGCAAAAAATCTCAAGCCTATAAATCGTAGTCAGTGCAGTAAACTGGTAAGGGGTGAGTTTTCAGTATATATTGCCTTTGTTTTCAAGACAGCTTGTGTCATTGTAACTTTATTTAATTTAACTTTTGAGAACATCTGTCTTTGGCAACTAGCTTCCAAAATCCCGGGCAGTCTCCTGGCGGGCACTCGTGAGGCAGCACAAGCGGATGCTGGCCCGCCCCTTTCTGAGCACCCAAGGGAGGTGGTCTCTGTTTTGCTCATTTCTGTGAATCCCTGTCCACGCGCAGGAGGAGGGTTTTGTCAGCGGCAGCGTCATGGTGTACGGGCCATTCTGGATTTGGAAACCAGATATTGTATGGATGGTGATAGCCCCTGTCTGTCCCCCGAGAACTGCCGCCCTTGTCGGGGGGCTGTTAAGCCCCCACTTCCTGCCCCGTGTTCGCCAGGGTTCAGGCCCTTCCCAGTGATTTGATGCAACCTGTGTGTTTAACAAAAAACCCGCTGAACACTGGGGTCTTTCTAAAGTGACTCATCACCCTCAAGGGTGTGCCCAGAGGGCTGAAAAATCCTTACAAAGAAAAACTCAGATTTCCTACCAATTATCAGGGGAAGGGGGTGCATCCCCCCAAAACAGAGGTTGCGAGGGAAGGGGAGGATGGGTTGGGTATGGTGGGAGGGACGGAGGCCGCAGGGCAGAACTGGGGTCCTCACTGTAGCTGCTCAGCACAATCCCTGGGTGGAGATTTTAAAATAAGAGGCCAAGTCTCCCCCCCCCCCCCGCCCCGCCCCACCAGCCCTCCAGAGTGTGACTCAGGCTCGGAGCCTGGCCATGAGCACTCATCAAGCACTCACACTGTGCAGTCGGGGGGTCGAGAACCCCTCCCTGACAAGGCCAAGTGCATGGTCTTGGGCCATCCGACTGGCCTAGTCGAGCCCCTGTACTGTGGCCACAGGTCACTTAGCCAAAATAAGCCCATTTCTCCACCTGCGAAGTGGCTTGTCCCAGGCGGTAACTGAGGTAACCGAGCATCCCAGTGCCGGGCATAAGGCAGGAGAACGAGACATGCTGGAATCGGTCTACACACGTGTGCAGGGCGCTGAGCCCAATGCACTGTGCTGGGAGACTGACACTCTCATTGATCCCCCTTTTCCGGGCAGGGAAACCAAGGCTCAGGGACAATGAGGACCTGCCCGAGGTCATCCAGCTAGCTGGTTGGCAGAGTCAGGATTCAGACCCGAGCGGGCAGGCTTCCGCTCAGAGAAGACGGGAAAGCTGAAAGAGGAGAGATTTGGAAAGCAGGCGGAGGTGCACTAAGGAGAACAGGAGTGTCTCCCTGTGCCATGGGCCCAGCAGCCCTAAGCCACGGGCCTCTCCGAAAAGAACAAGGCAAAACACCCCTGCCCTATGCATACCTCACCTCCTTCCTGGGAGACCCTCATTGTCCTTAACTTCTGGGGAGTCTCAGCAGACCAGGCACTTTCTGTTCCTTTCTATGAATGAGAAGGAAGGGTTTGCTCAGTCCAAAGCCAGGCGGCCGAGGGTGGTGAGGCATGAACTCTGAACACAAGCTCCTACTCATCCTGCAAGACTCCACGTGAGAAGCCTGGAACGCCTTGCGCATATGTCTGCTTCTGCCTCCTCGTGACTCACTTTCATGCTTGCGCCCCTGTCCCAAGTCCTACAAGGCTGTGAGCTCCCAGCTGCCTCTCTGGGCCCCGTGTGACTGAACGGAGGTAGAAGGAGCAGCTGAAACGTGGACCCAGGGAGCCCTCCCGGCCTTTCTCCTTCAGAGTTGGTTAGACCTCGTCCTGACGTGGATGGTGCATCGTTGAGAAAACAATGAGGTTGAGTGCGCTGTTGCAGGGGTTCAGGGAGGGAAGGGAGGAAGGCACAGAGGGAGAGGGAGGAGGAGAGGCAGAGCGGGAGGTGGGCAGCTCACGCTCTGCGCCTGCACCATGGAGCCTGGGTAGAGGAGGGCTCTTCAAACAACCCCCTCTTCACATCGGGGGGCCCTTCCCACCCTCAAAACCCTCTCACCCACCCTTAGAGACGGTGCAAGGGGGATACGGTTGTTAACTGGCTTCTCAAGAGGGGAAACAGGTCCAGAGAGTCTCCATGCGGCCTGCCCAAGCTTGCCCAGCTGGGATCTTAGCTAGAATCTCCCTGCCCTTAGCTCCTGGGCCATGCCACTTGTCTCCTTCCAAATCTCGAGGGGGTATAATAAGAGGACCCACCCCACCGGGTTGTTATGATGATTCCAGGGACTCGGGTCCAATGACCAAAAGAGGCCACAAATCAGGCTGCTGGTCTGCAGCCTGGGCAAATCATGTCACTGCTACGTGCCTCAGTTTCCCTGTCTGTATAACGCGTGATCCATGGATGGCTGTGAGGGCTCCGAGGGATGACATCTGGAAAGCAGTCAAGATACGGGACCCACAGTGTCGCTAGGGCTGACAAGCATGGCGTGGGCCCTCTGTACACCTCACCTCTCCAGAGGGGGAGGGCTGTACTGGCCAAGCTCCCTGCCAAGCCACGAGGCCCATCTTTGCCCCTCCCTTCTATGAAGCATCCCTGAATGTCCAAGGCCTGGCAGGCTCCCAGGAGTGAGGGAGCAACCTGCTCCCTCACAGTCATATGTCCCCACCCCCTCTGCAGGGGGCTGCGCTGCGGGTGGGTGTCCCTCAGCCAGCACCAATTGAATATGGAAAAGAGTTGGCAACAGGCTGGGTGCATTTGCTTAATTCTCCCCTAACCAGGGCCTGGCCCCCACCTGGGCAGCTCTGATTTCATTAGCATTCTGCTGAGACCCTCCCCCACCACCAGACCCACGAAGGCCCCCCACTCACTAAATCAGGATGCTGGAGTGTTTGCAGAGTGGAGGGCAGGGGAGGAGGGGCTGCTGATTGTGAAGACAGAGTCTGAGGCTCCTGATGAGCCGGGACCTCTTCTTGAGCGAGCAGACGCTGAGCCAGGGTGGGGCACCCTCTCAGATGTCTGCCCTCCCCTGGCACAGCCCCACCAATGAGCGTCTCCTGATGTTTTGTGCCCTGAGTCCCTCACTCTCCTCTCCCTGGTCCCGAGCGAGACCCAGAGAAGAGCCAAAAGGCCAGACCAGTCTGAATCCTGGTCTCAGGACCTACTCCCTCTTCCAGAGCCTCTTCTCGTTCCCTGCCCGCCCCCCACAAACCTCCCACCAGCTGCATTCTGTCACTTCCTGTCTTCGCACATGCTGTTCCCTCTGGCTAGAACACTTTTCCACCTTGCCTTAAAGCCAGCCCAGTTCTTCACCTCCCACCTTAGGCACCACTTCCTATAGGAATACAGTTTTTATGGGTTCCAGAATACACCGTGGAAGGGTAATTAACAAACGGGTAATGACATGTTGGCCACACGTGACGGCATGTCAGCTGAACGACCCAGATCCACTGTTACTCTTCACTGTGCAGAAAGTGCATTTGCCATGGAGGGTTTGATGTCATGGGAGGGGGGCACTGCTACTGGAAGGGGGTCCCATGTTCAGCTCCCCCTCAAGGGCAGGGACCACCCCCTTCTGAAGCTACCTCCATGGCTTCCTGCCACCAGCCTTCAGCCCAGGACACAGACCTCTCAGACTCTGTGGGAGCTGGACAGACCCACGGGGCCAGACAGACACACTCGGCCCCGGAGGAGAGGCGTGCAGGGTCTCAGTGACATAGCAGTCTGTCCCCATGGCAGGGGACAAGATGGCAGAAGAGTGGTCCCAGGGCCAGCTGCCCAGGCCACCTGGATGAGCGTTGGTTGCTTTGAGGGCCATGGTTGACCTGTTCCTCCACTTACAAGGCGGGTGACCTTGGGAAAGTTACTTGAACTCTCGGAGCCTCCACTGACTCATCTATAAAGAGGGCATATAAAGGTCCCTCTGTGTTAGGGGAGACGATACATATGAAGCACGTAAAGCAGGCCCCGGTGGTATTTGGGGGAACTCTTCCTCATAAAGGTAAGCTCTGTGATGCCAGGCAGCGTCTCCCTGGAGAGCAGCCTCCCTCTACCCAGGTCAGAGGGGTTGGCTGAAACCCAACCCACACAACCGCTCTCAGCCAATCAGCACGCAGGTCCTCTGTGATTGGCTCAAAGGTGGGCAGGGACCCAATCCCAGCAGAGCAAGACCCTGGGAGAGAGATGCTGGCTGCTGCATGGTTTAGCCCTGGATCCAGCAGAGCCTGAAGTCCCGCCCTGGATTTTTTAGTGATGAGCATCATGATTTTACTTCCACGTAAGCCACTTGGGGCCGGTTTTCTCTCCGTTGTAGGTGACAGCACTGACTAGCACAAAGCTGGAGCCTCACCTACACCTGGACCCTCGCCCTTGCCCTGGTAGAACTAGAGCAGTGTGCCCCCACTAGGAGAACCCCTTCCCCCAAGTACAGCACTCCAGGGACTTGTGGGCCGGACTTCGTTATCCTGCCTCCTCTGTTTGAGCCCTTTCCCTGCTGCATGTGCTGTCGTGGTCGCGTCTCCCAGGTGATTTGGGATGTGGGTCTTTGCAGCCTGTTGGGGGGGAGGGGCTCTGGACAGCCAGAGCGTTGCATCGTGGGGAGAGCTGGGATGGGAGGGCTCCGGGGTCTGACTCCACCTCTACCCGGTGCTGGCTGTGCAGCCTTGGGATGACAACGCCTGTCTCTGAGCCCCAGGGGTCCCCGTGCTCCTCAACTTGATGGAATTTACTGGCGCTGTAACTCATTACTTGTTTGTGTCATTATCAGCTAATCACCTGTCGCAGGTTGCCTGGAAGCTCCTGAAGGCAGATGGTGGGTGTCTGCCCCGTGTCTCCATTTGGTATGGGGCTCAAGAAATATGTTGAGTAGAAGAATCTCTATTTCTCAGCTGTGAAATGGGAATGTGGATGGCCTTCTGTAAAGATCGGAGGGTGGGGGGAGATGCGTGCCATGAGCTTAGAGGAGCTTCCTCGGGGAGATGACTTGTTACCCCCGAGGGAGCTGCTGGCTCTAGCAATGGCAGTGATGACATGGCAGGTGGCCGAGTGCCAGTCCCTGGCCAAGTGCTTCCAATTCTGCATCCTCACAACCCACGTGTCTGTATCCTTCCTTTGCAGATGAAGAAACTGAGGCCCAAAAGGGGAAACCCTTTGCCCCAGGGAACCACTTGGGCTGGGTCTGACTCACTGGCCCCACTCCGGACCTCTTCTCTGTGGGCACCCTTTGGACACACAAGGCCATGAGGCCCCAGCCCTTGGTTATGAACTCCTTAGAACTGCTGCCTTCCTAACGGGGACCATGGCCCCTCTCAGAGGCCTGCCTGTAGCAGGAGGAGGTAGAGATGAAAATCTGCTGTGCAGAGGACACCGGTTTGCAGAAAGCAGCCGACATTTGTCACAAGCCGCAGAGCCCAAGAAGCTGCTACAGAGCTCTCTAGAACCCTGAGCTTCTCCTGCGGGGCCTCCAGGCCGGCCCCTGGGGGCCAAAGGAGATACAGCCCACCTCTGATCTCCTTGGAATGGGGCTTTCTCAGCTTTTCTCCCTCCTCCCTGCCTGGGGCTCCCTCCCACTCTGTCTGCCCTGTCCACAGACCCACTATTCACTTAGATTCCCATCTGGTTCTGGTTTTTGAGAGGCAGAGGGAGAAGAGGGTTTAGGGAGAAGCTGAGAGCTGGCTCCCAGTGGAGGTAAATCTGGTACCTTCACTTCTTTTCTTGGTGCCCCAAGCTCTGTGCATTTCCCCCCTGCCACCCGCCTACAAACCCAGATCCACACGGAACCTGCTTCTGATGGCCACTTGGACATTGGGGTCCCAGGCAGAGAAAGGAGCCAGCATCAAGATCAGCTTTCCCATGAGTGCAAACACCATGTCTGAACTTGGGATCTGCTGGAGCCCAGGGATCACTGAGTGTGTGTGTGTGTGTGTGTGTGTGTGCGCGTGCATGTGCTTGCGCGTGCATGTGAGTGTGAGCGCGCACATGTTCTCACTATGTGGAAAGAACCCATCTGCAATCCCTGAGGGAGCATATCTGAATATCTCAGCCTTTCTCCCGTAGCCATCTTATCCACAGAACTTCTAGAAGTTGCAATTAATCTCTAATTTGAATTTTTAACCTCAAATGCCACATTATAAAAATAGTTGTGTTGTGTTTTATAGGCGGCATTTGTCATGAAATTATACATGGTTACAGTTTGGGCCGTGGAAAATAAAGCAAGATGCTTATTCTGCCTGGGAGTAGCAGTCCATCCTAGCCAGGCTGGGGCTGTGGCAGATCCATGCCATCCTTCCAGATAGGGGACCCCAGTCACTGGGCAGGGTTGTGTGGGGGTGGGGGGGGGACGCCCAGGGCTGGATAAATGGTCCCCTCTTTGGAAAGCAGAGTTAGGTACCGGCAAAGGCCACTAGAGCTAGCTAGCTCCTGGGGCCCAAAACTCTTGTTCCTAACCTCAGCTCCTTTTCCAGTGGGGCCTTGGGAAACTTCGCTCTCCTTAATTTTTCCAACTGGGAGAGGGCTTAGCGGTCCTGAGCCGGGTGTCTGCCCCCTCTTCCCAAGCGTCAAAGAGAGTGAAAGAGAAAATAAATTGGCCAGATGGGCGTAGCCCTGAGCCCCTGCCTGCCTGATTTCATCAGCTCCTCCGAACAGCCCAAGCTCCGGGAGCTACCGCTATGCCCATTTTGCTGATGCAGAGCTTGAGGCTCAGGGAAATAAGGTGCTTTCCCAAGATCGTCAGAAATCAGGGGTGCGTTTGGGGCCAGAATCCCACAGCCAACCCAGGCACTATCAGCAGCATGCCCTGCCTCCGAGAAGGTGTGGGACTCACTGGACCTCTCTGGGGCCAGCTTTGTTTCTAAACCAGTGCCACCACTGAGCTGCACAGGGAACCAGGGAGGTTGCCCCTGTTCCAGGATCTCGGGCATCTGCGTGGATCGAGCTCCAGCCTCTGATCCAGCATCATGGCGTCCCTTGTCCATCTCCTCCTGGGCAAGCCTGGAGAGCCTGGGTGAGGTCGGAGTGGGCACAGCCCCAGAGGCTCTGGGCCAGCCAGGCTGAGGAACATGTCGAGGACAAGCGTCTTACTGAGGACATGGTTCCCAAGGTAGCCACTCACTTCCCACACGGCGGAGGAAAACTGGCTCACCGACAGAGCTCCCGGAGACGGCCTGGGCGCTCTGGAGACTCCGGACACGCACAGACGAGCAGAAGGCACTCCCGCTGCTCTTAATAATACGATGACATGTCTTGGACCAGGCCTCGCTCATTGGCTCGCTCCCTCCTGTCCCTCTGCTCCTGGAACAGCCAGTCTCTTTCTCACCTCTGAGCCTCTGCGTCTCTTCTTCCTGCCACCTGAAGCACCCTTCGCCACCTCTTCTTTTGGCTCACTCCTCCAGGAAGCCTTCCCTGACCCTCCAGACCAGGTAGGGGGCCCCATTATCTGTCCCCCGAGCGGCCAGGACATCTCCTTCCTGGCAGGGACTGCACCTCCCTGATCCCAGCTGGGACCCCGACATCCAGCGTACACCTGACACGGGGCATGCGCTCAACAAATATCTTTGGAAGGAAGGAAGGAGGGCAGCACCCCTGGGATGCCTCTCCCATCCTTCCTCTTGTGAGACCGACATCAGCCCCTTGAAAAGGTCGCCATCTTGGGAGCCCTGGCCAGCCCGGCCCTGAGTTCACTGCACCAGCAACAGTTGCCTGAAAGACTGACCTCGCTTTTGGCCACTTAGATCTTTGCCTTTCCTTCATTCCTTCCCAGTGAAACCAGAGCAGAGCATTTTTCCTTCTTGTCTCCAGCCATTTCCCGCTTGGAGCCCTGACATTCTCCCTGCCCGGGGTTCCCTGGCTGGGCAGCCGGGTCTGTGGCAGAGGCTGGCCTTCCAGTTAAAACACAATGTCCCTAGGAAACACGAGAGTCCCAAAGGCTGGGGTCCCTCCCCAGCCCCCAGCCCCCGGCCCCCTCTGGCCTCACACTGCCCTGGGCTCCTCCTGCCTGACTGCTAGGGGGCAGGCCCTGCATGAGGGGGTCCTGGAAAAGCCCGTGCCTTCCTCAGGGCGCTGCAGAAGCTTCCGGATGAGAACTGGGTAGGCAAGAGGCATAGCCTCTCCCTGGCAGGGCCCAGGACGCTTCCAGCAAGAGGTCACTGTGGCTCCTTGGCCATCTGGGGGCCCGGCATGGGGTGGCCGGCCTTGCCCTGAGACTCTGGCTTTGGGCAAGTCACTGGGCCTTTCTGAGGCTCAGTTTCCTTATCTGTAAGAGGGGAGCCAGGCAGATAGGAAAGGCTGGGCAGGACAGCAGGCAGCAAGCAAATGACACTGCCGTCATGCTCCACTCTCTGGTCAGGGGCCAGAGCGTGCCTGTCCCCTGGGTTTTTCCCAGCACAATGTCTCAAAACAACACACGTGTGCACCGAATGAATGAGCAAATTAAGGGGTCCCATCCAGTGTTCTTGGAACCCAAGGCAAGGTGTCTCTTGGAGGGGGAGGGGAGGGGGTTGAGCAGTCTCTCAGGGGAAGGCAAAAGGCCTGTTTTCTGTAGATTTGCCCTGAGGAGAAACAGGGGACAAAGTGCCAAGCTGTCTTCTGTCCCGTTCCTGGGATGTCCTTCCGGCCAGCTGGCCCCTTGTGTGGGGTGGCAGCCCTTCCGCCTCCAGGTCCCAGAGAGGAAGCCAGGTCTCCAGGCCCCCAGCTGGGAAGACGTGGCATCGGGAGGCCCCTCTGGCTTCCAAGCCCACAGGGTGAGGGGTGGGGGGCTGTGAGGGGACGTGGGGCCTCAGTGAGGGCCGGGTCAGCCCGTGCTCTCAAGAGAAGCTCGTCCTCCACCCTTAGCTGCAGGGAGGTGGCTGCCTTTCGCTCTGTGCATGTCAGCATCGTGGAAAAGTGGACTGGGAGGCTCTAAGCCTCGCTTCTCCACACACCGTGGAACAGGGGTGAGTCGCTTACCCTCTCCGAGCCTCCATGTCCCGCACTGGAATCCTAACGGCAGATACCCGTGTCCACCTGTACTCGGCTCCAGCACTGCCCTGTGTCTGCACGTCCGCCCTGCTAGGATGCACGGTTCCTCTCCGCCTTGCTGACCCAGGTTCTCAGAGAGAGGAAGAAACCCGCCCAGGTCACACAGCCGGTGTGGACGGTCCCCACGCAAACAGACCCTCGGTTGACCCGTTGTCATCAGCAAGAAGAGAGTCTCTGCCGGAGTGGGGGGTGCAGAGGCAGGAGGCCCAGGAGAGACCGGGACGGGGGCCGGGCTCCCCGGAGGGCCCCGCACCCACTCTGGGGAGGCGGCGGCCAGACCCGGGGCCCCGCGCGGCCTGGCTGCCCGCTGGCTGGACCGGCCGCCCGCATCTTGAGAGCATTAGGGGCTGCTGTTAACAGATGTTTTCTGTTACGTGTTATTTGTTAGTCTAATGAAAGGAGGTGCACTGGCTTTCAAGACCTCGGCGTTCTGCGGGGGTTTTATATGGGAGGCCCGCGACGAGCTCTGGTACAGGAGAGGCCCCGGGCCCCTGCCAGGCGCGCCTGGCGGCTCCCGCTTTGATTCCACGGGTTGTGGTCATCCGCGTGGTAATTCCAGCTCTGGTTAAATGTCACTTTTAATAATGCCATCTCTGGCGTGGAAACGGCTGCACCCATGGCAAGGAGGGAGGACAGACCAGGAGGTGGGATGGGGGACCCAGGGGGCAGTACCTGGGGCCGGCGGACAGCCGGGCCCCGGGGACCCCATGGGACAGCGGTGGGCAGGCAGGATGCTGGGAGGGGGCTTTGGCAGTGACAGGAGAAGCAGAGGGCCCCCCGCCCCCGCCATGCCCCACTGCTGGCAGCTGGAGGGTCTGTGGCAGTCCAGGGGTGCTCACGCTTTCGTGCACAGGAAGATGATGGAGAACCTATAAATGCAGATGCCCAGGCCCTGTGGAGCGTCATGCTGTGGGCTGGGGTGCGGCCCTAGGACATGCATTTCAACTGGCTACCCGGGTGATTCTCATGCAGTGATTTCTGGGACCACGTGTTGACGAACAGATGGTGCAAATTCCCTCAGACCCGCGACAGGCCGTGTCCAGGGCCCCACCTAAGGCCTCCTGGGGAGCAGTGTCGCAAAGGTAACACCCCTGACCTGGTCGGCTCTCAGGCTACAAGGTGCTTGCTCGGCTCTGGGGTGGAAAGGCCCTTGTGGAAGCTTCCAGTTTCCCTGCCCCGGCCCCCCACCCTTTCACTGCCCCACACCAAGGACCGTCCCCCAAAGACCAGTCTGCCAGGCAGCTCCTGTCCACCTCCTGGCCCCCATGCCCCCTTCCACCCCATCAACCAGAAGGTCCCAGCTGCCCCTCCCATGCACGGAAAAGCAGAATGGATCACAAGAGGGACCAAAAATAATGTCTTCCAGAACCTGCTTCGTCTTTTAGGATCTAATAAAAGATATCACCGGCTGTAAAGTGCCCCATGTGGACGGCGCCTGTCATCACGGTGGCGCTCGGAGCCAGGCTGGGGACAGGCAGCTTCCCAGATGTGGGAGGGACACAGCCTCGTAGGGGCAGTGAGAGCATCTGGGTTGTTTAGATTCCACGACTCCTGCCGTCTGGCCAGGGTGAGCTCTGCCCCCACTGCCACCGGCGAGTCCCCGGGTGAGGAGCGCCCTGCTGCGTGTCCCCCTCCCCCAGGCCCTCTCCTGGCCCCTGGAGCACCCTCACTGCTCAGCATGGGAGCAGGCCGGATAACATCCCCCTCTGTCTAGGCAGGAAGCCCCCCTCCCCAGTGGTCTCCTACTCTCCGCCACCTCACAGAAGCCACTTAACCCTTTGGCCCATCCCCGAGCCTTACGGGCTGCTCACCACTCACCAGCTGCCTGCGGCCCCCTGCCCACTCAGAGCCTGGACTTGATCTTTTGGGCCCCGGTTGGAGCCCTGATGAAGGGGCGTGAGTGTGTGGGTGCGGGTTTGGGTGTTGAGAGTGTGCAGGTGCGGGTCAGCGTGTGTTGATGAAGGTGTGTGTGTGCAAGCGACTGGGTTTGTGTGTGTGAGTGTGTGAACTGGGCTGTGGGGGGGGACGGTGAAAGGGTTTGTGTGTGTGTGGGGGTTGTGTGTGCATTTGGGAATGTTGTGTGTGAGTATGAGTGGGTTTGTGTGTGTGTGTGAGAGGGCATATGTGAGTGGGTTTGTGTGTGTGTGTGTGTGTGGGTAGGTTTGTGTGTGTGTGAGTGGGGTTGTATGTGTGAGTATGAGTCGGTTCGTGTGTGTGCATGTGTGAGTGAGAGGGGTTTGTGTGTGTGAGTAGGTGTGTGTGTGGGGTTGTGTGCGGGAGTGCATCTCTGTCTGTGTGTCTGGGAAAACCAGTCCACTATGTGGTCCCCAAAATGCCAGCCCGTGATAAGGTCTTCAATGACCTGCCACAGAATGAGAAAAACAGGGACAACTTGTGACTGTGTTAAGCCAGAAGAAGTCCGGTTTGAGGACCGGCCTTGACTCGGAGACGCCGCGGGGTCTCTCTCGGATGAACGGTGGTGTTTGTGAGTCAGTGGCTTTTCTGGGCAACTCTCATCATCGCCCCCCCGCCCGTGCTTGTCGCTCTCAGCCCCTGGGAACCTCACCGGGGCTGGGATCTGAGGGTGTGCGCAGGTGGCAGCAGCTCGAGGCCTGACACATAGTCGGCCCTCAGAGAAGGGCCCTGGAGTGAGCGAGTGAGTTAGCCTGTGAGCTGAGCCAGACTGGGCAAGGGGGCCGCCTGTCCCATGTTCCCGAGTCAGGGACCCTCCGCTGCTCTCCTGGGTCCGGGAGGCTGCGGACGGGCCTGCATAGGCAGAAGGAGACCATTCTAGATATTTCTAGACAGGAGGGGTAGAGGACCCCCACCCCCACTCACTTCACACCTTCCCAAACCCAAGCTGAACAGACCCCGACAGTGCCTCCCATGGGCCTGTGATCCAGGCCATCCTGCTGAGGGGACCCCTTCGGCGGGCTGCCCCATGGCCCCCTGAGTGCAGCCCACACCTGCCTGGGAGACCAGCACACATCCGAGGGGCTCCAGGGATGGCCTTGGGGAGTAGCAGAAAACAAGGGCTTCAGAACAGGACAGATCTGGGCTGGAACCCTAAATCCTCAGGAAGATGGGACCTTGGCCAGTGGTTCATTTCCCTCCATGTAGAATGGGGATGATGAAAGGACCCACTCCATGCTGGGAGGACAGTAGGGCTCAGGCAGGTAGGTGGAGTCCTGGGGGGCACACGGTGAGCGCCCAGTCAACGAGCCTGTGATGGCCGCTGGCCACTCTCCCTGCGTCCCTGGCACGACCCCTGTCCCTTGTCCCGTCCCACAGCCTCCAAGCCCAGGGCAGCCCCTGGCCAGGTTCCACCCTGATGTGCCATTTGGAGGATGCATTCAGGGGACCCACGGGCTCTCCCTTAAATCACCCCCAAGATTCACTCGCACCTGGGGTCAGCCACCGTCCTTTGGGTCTTGGACACCACGCGAGCCTGTCAAGTTTCACCTTATCCCATCTGACCTCACCTTCTTGCCTAGGACAGGCCACCAAACCCCCTCCTTCTTGTCTTTACCCATTTAGAAACCCTCATCGCGGCACAGGGCCATGTAATAGCCCGACTCCGTGCAGCCCTCCAGGCCTATCCCTTCCTGCCTCTCTGCTCACTTTGGTTTCCCAAACAAATCCCACCCCTCCCTTCCCAGCTGGGAGAACTTGGGCCGGTTGCTTTGCCTCTCTGGGCCTCCAAAAAATAGGGACGACATGTCACTAGTCCTGCCTGACTCACAGGGCAGCTGTGGACATCATCCACTCGGGTCTCACCACACCTAGAGGGACATCCCTGTCCATGGTGCCCATTTCACAGATGGCAACACTGAGTCTCGGGTTGCTTTCTGGGCCTCGAGTGTGGTGTGCAGACAGGTGTTATCACTGCTGCTCCCAAGCTACTTTTCCAGAGTCTTCTGGGAGGGAAGAGAGCTCCAGCCCTGTTGAGCTTCTGCCCATGGGGAAGGGCCGTCGTGGCGTGCTAGCTGGTCCAAGGCTCCTGTGCCACACCCCCAAGCTCCACACAGATCATCTGCATGACCACCCTGGAGCGGAGAACAATGAGCTAACGCAAGGGCCCGGCCTGCTGAAAAAAAGCCGGAGAGGCACCCCTCCCACCAGCCACCCTGGTGGACCCGGCACTTCTCTCCAGCTGAATTCCCCTGGGCTCGCAGCTTCCAGACCTGGTTCCTCAGCCTCTCTCTCAGCCTCCTCTTCCCGCTCAGGGCGGGTGCCAAGGGCCGCCCTCGCCAGGACCCAGACCCTGGAGACTCCATGTTCCTGGGGCATTTTCTCAGCCTGATCAGACCGTGATGAAGGACAGGAGAGGCCTCTCAAACATCTGGGTCCTGCCTCCCACTGTTCAGGTGGGAACTGAGCCCAGAGGATGGATGTGACATGCTAAAGGTCACGCAGGGAGGGGGCAGCAAAAGCCAGGGCTCCTCGCCCATGGAAGGGGAGGATTTACCCTCTCCCTGCCCCCTGGAAATGGAGGCAGGGAAGCAAGAGAAGAGGGAAGAAGAGCAGGTTCGATCAGAAAAAAAGCCCTTCGCGGAAGAAACCCTTCTTGTCTTTTTCCCCCACCAGCCTGTGCTGTCCCGGCCGCCCGCTTCCCGGGCTCCTGCCATCACTGGCCCAGGGGCTGCACGGCCACCTGTCACAGCGAGCTGGGGGAGGCAGGTGGCTGAACCCCGTGGCCAGCGGGGAACAATGTGACGCTTCCTCCCAACATGAAACCTAGAATTGCCACATGACCCAGGAGCCGTTCCACTTCTGGGCACAAGCCCCGAAGAACAGAAAGCAGGGATGGGAAGAGGTATTTGCCCACCCATGTTCACGGGCATTAGTCACGGCGGCCTAGAGGTGGAAACACCCAGGTGTCCAGCAGCAGATGAATGGAGAGCACAACGCACACGCGCACCCTCGCAAGGGCACTGGAATATTCCTCAGCCCCCCAGAGGAAGGAGATCCTTACAGTGGCGGCCACGTGGAGGAACTTGGAAAATGTCATGCTAGGTGACATAAGCCAGACAGCAAAGGACGAATGTCACAAGCTTCCCTTCCATGAGGTCCCCAGAGTTGTGGGATTCACAGAGACGGACAGGAGAGGGGCGGGTGCCAAGCGCAGGGAGGGGGATGCCCAGTGGGTGTTTCATGGGTGCAGAGTTTTATTCAGGGAAGATGAGAAAGTTCTGAAGACAGAAGCTACGGATGGTTGCCCAAAAATGTGAATGTGCTTTATGCCCCTGAACGTGTGCTTAAAAAATGGTACAAGGGGTAAACCTTCCATTGGATATATTTCACCACAATAAATGCTTTCAGAACTTAGAGGCAAGTTCTGCTGAGCCCTAGATGGTCCCTTCAGGTCCTCTGCTCAGACACCGGCCCTTCCCGCCCATCACTGGCAAGGGGAAGGGGCAGGTCCTCACCCCAAACCAGGCTCACTCTCGGCTTCCTGGGCCCCCATTAGCAGCTGTGGCTGAGGGAGCGGCTCTGTGGAGGGAGCCCCAGATCTCCACCCCGCCCACCCCAGGGCTCTAGTCACCCTGGCTCAGCCTGTGCCCCCAGCTTCCGAGCACGGGGCTGCCCTGACTCTCTTGGTCCTGAGGTCTCCGAAACAGGTACCAGCCCTCCAGAGGCTGGGGGCGGAGGGCTCCCTGGCTGGGGGGGACGGGGGGGGGCTCTCCCGCCCAGCCCCAGGAGCTTTGTTTATTTTCCCAGTGTGTCCGCATCCCTGTTTCCGCCCTGCCCACAGGAGGGAATGCTTTAAAGAAAATCTCAGTTATTAATGTGGTTTCTTTTGTTGTAAGTCATTGCAAAGGCACCAAACGAGGGTTTATTTTCCTAACGTGCTTGGCATAGCTCAGCGCCGGCCGCAGACTTCAGCATTTGATTTGGGAGGAACGCTAGACCCCGGTTTGCTCTGAGTCACCAGTGAAGCCACAGCCTTCCCGGCCAGTTCCGGGGGTGCCTGCTCTGGGAAAATCACTGGCAAGCATAGGGTACATCTACTGGTGGCTTTGGGAAAACAAAAGAGCAAAAAATAATAAAAAAAAATTAAAAACGTGAACCTTGCTACCCTGGCAGATTTGAAAATGGATCAATTTTCTTAACTCATGAGTCTCCCCACTGGCCCTTCATTTTTAATACGGGGTCCCCCATCTCTTTGTGATGTCAGTTGCTTTCTTTGGGCCCAGAAACAGCTCCAGAAGCCACACGAAAACCCACTTCTGAGCATGTCCCGATCTCCAGCAGGCGCCAGCATTCCCCGCAGGCCCAGGACTAGGGGGTAGAAGTCGCAGCCCAGAGCCCATGCCTGCTGGCCTGGGGTCCAGAGTCCTGGCACCCAGAGGTTTAGTTGGCCACTTAGGAAAGGGGTCAAGTGATGCAGGCCTGGCTCACTGAGATGAGGGGAGGAAAAGTTCCTTCTCCCCCTCTTGAAGACCTCAAGACTCCGGCATCCATGGTGAGTGTTAGTGGGCGGGGGGCACCTGCCTGAGAGGGAAGGCTATGGAAGGAGAGCAGGGCAGTTGACTTCTGTCCTCTCTCTGCAGGCCCAGACCCAGACGGCCAGCTGAGAGGTTCTCCCAGACCAGCAGCAGCCACGCAGCGCCCCAGTCTCCGCTGCCCTGCCTGCCTCTCGGGGGGTTGGGACTCTGCCTGGCAGCGGGCACCCCTGGCATGCGGCTTGGGGCTGGCCTTGGGGAGATGTTTGATTCTATATAAAACATTTGGATTTCACGGACTAGTGATTTGCTTTCAATCTAAGGAATGAGTATAGGGTTACTGCCTTTTAATTTCGCCAAGTAAGGACATTAAAATCAAACAATCTCCAGTTACTATCCCTAGTTCATAAAAGAAAGATGTTCAAACACCAAAAGTGAGGAGGAAAGATCCCAATATAACCATCCCAAACACAGAGAATCCTTTACACTGGAAGGTGTAGCTTCCTGACGAACTCTCCCTGTTGTCCTGTTTGCTTCAGCTTCCAGAGGCCTGGGGAAAATCTCCCCGGGGGCCAGGGGAAGCACTGAGCTAAATGGCCTTTCCCCAAGCAGCGCTGGGCGGGGGTTCCCAGGTAGGAGGCAGCCGTGAGCCCCTCCTTGAGCCTTCAGCCCTTTGTCACTCACTGGTGAGGGGAAGGAGATGCCCAACTATGGAGGATGTTGCTCTAGCGCCATCCCACCTGCCCCCACACCCAGTGCCTTCTCTGTCCCCAGTACTGGCCATACCCCTGGGGTGTGGAAGCCCCACCTCCAAAAAGGCCCTGCAGGCCTCCAGGGCTCAGTTGAGAGTGGCGAGGCCCCAGGGGGCTGCTGGGGAGGCCCAGTACCCACCAAGCTGCCTGGGGGGCTGCCAGAGACCCCCCCTCCCGGTCCAGGCACTTAATGTCCCCAGTTGGCATGAGCTGTTCTGGAACTCCCCAGAAAAACCCTGGGTTTGGAAATCTTCTCCGCTGTGTCCAAGAGAAGCAATGCCTTCCACTGTCTCTCCCCACGGCTGGGGGCCAGGGTGGAGACAGGCACCCAGCCCCTGGCTAGGACTTGAGTATAGAGAATGCCTGTGCCTCCTTCCCTCCACCCTTGTTACTGCCGCACTCCTCTCTTCTCTCCTTTCCTTTTCTCCCTTCGTTCTTGGCTTCGCCTTCAGTTTGCTCCTCCTCCTCTGCCCACTGCCAAGGGGGTCCCGCATTCACCAGAGCCCTCTCCTCTCCCCTTAGGGGAAGCCAGCTCTGAGCCAGCTGCTCCTCCCAGGAGATCCGAGGTCCTGCAAGAAACTCAGGGGGACAGAGCCCCTCTCCTCCTGAACCAGCAGGCCCCCCCACCTAACCCCAAACCAGACACCTTCCTTCTGCTTTTCCCTCAGGGAAACCCCAGCTCCCGGGGGGTGGGTCAGCCAGCTTCATGCTCACCCTGGAGATGCCGGTCCACTGTGGCTGGTGGGCAGCGGGCGCCCCTGGGAGGGTGCCAGTAACTACCGGACGCAGCTGGCACCAGCTGGGTACCAAGGCACAGCTGCGTGTCAGGCGTGCCTCACGTCCGCACGTGCTCCTGGACCAGGTTTCAGATGAGGCTGAAGTCACCTCCGCTTTCCCTGCACCTTCTCTCATGTGAAAAGCAGGGCATGTGGCCAGCCAGGCGCTCTCTTGTCTGAGACCTGGAGGCTGGTGCAGGAAGTGGGGGTTCCCAGGAGTGGGAAGTGGTCCTCCCTCAGGCCAGGCTGCTCCCTGGGAGCTAGGGGCGGGGACTGTGGTGTCACCCATCCTATCTCCTCCACAGGGTGTGGGTGAGCTGTCGGGACTCCTCTGACCCCCCCAGAAACCAGCCAGGGCCTGGGACCTCGGCTTTATCTTCATCTTCTCCTGCTCTGGCTCCTCCTCCCCTCCCCCTTCTCACCAAGGACTCAGGCCCCTGTGATCCAGTGTGATTTTTCTGGGGGAAAAAAAAGCCACTTGGGTGGGTTGTTTGTTTTTAAAGCCCTTTCCTGATGACCTTTAACCTCGGCAGAGGAGAGAGGCCTAGCTGGCTCCTTCGGCTTGGAAGATGGGGGCCCGGCATCCCTATCCTAGCCAAGGAACCCATCCGAGGACCTAGCAGTAGCTGGGGTGGGATGGGAGGCAGGCGGGCAGAGTTCGGACGGAACCCAGTTGTGTGACTTGGATGCTCTGGCCCTCGCAAGACTCGGTTTCCCTAGCTGTGCGGGGGCAATATAATCACACCCACTTCCCAGGGGACTCGATCCGGCAGCGCGGCCCCGAGGGCTGTCCCCCCACCCCCCACCCGGGCACAAAGGCGGCCCACTTCCCCGCTGTTCCCACGACTCGCGGCGGTGGCTCTGGCCAAAAGGCGGCCGGGCCCCTCCCCGGGGGTCGAGAGCCCTGGTGCCCGCCGCCCACGCGATCACGGGTCACGGTCAGACGACCTCCACCGTCCCGCGGCGCGGCGGGGCCAGCCCAGCAGCCTCCCCCACCCAGCGGTCCCGCGCCGCGCCCGCGCCCCGGGACTCTCTCCCCCCACCCCGAGCTCCCCCCACCGGCCGGCCCCGGACCCCGCGCTCCCGTTCCCACGCCCCCGGAGCCCCGGCGACCCCGGCGCGGCCCCGCCCGGCGCCCGCACTCACCGTCCTGCGGCGCCGCCTCGCTGCCGCTGCTGCCCCCGGACGGCTCCCGCGCCGCGCCCTCCCGCGCCTCGGCCCTGGCCGCGGGGCGCACCGCCAGCCGCCCGGCCGCCGCCACCTCCTCCAGGTCCAGGAGGTGGCTCACCGTGAAGTTCTTGCGCGCCTGGGCGCAGTCGCCGGGCCCCAGCGCGGAGGGCGGCGGCGGCGGCGGCGGCCCCGGGCCCAGCGGCGGCTTGTCCAGGGCGAAGGCGGCGGCGGCCGCGCTGTCCATGCCCGCGAGGGCCCCGGCGTCGCCGGCGCGGGTGGCAGGCGCGGGTCGGAGCGAGCGCGCCCCGGCCGCCCCGCGCTCGGGCCCCGCTGCCCGCCGCCTCCTCGCCCCCCGGCCGCCGCGGCCCGCCCGGCGCTGACGTCGGGGAAGCAAACTTTCGCCCTCCCCTCGGCCGCCTCGCTCGCTCCAAGTTGCTAAAACGCGAGCTCCTCGGGCCGCACGCCCCTTCTTGAAGCGGACCTCGCCCCTGCCTCTCCTCCTCCCTGCGCCGCGCCTCGCCCGCCCCCACCCTGCGGCTGCGGGGGGCGGGGAGGGGGTCCCGCGCCGAGTCCGGCGGGAGGCTGGGGGCGGGGAGAGGGGGAAGGAGGGGTGTCCTCCCTTCACCCCTCCCCCCCCCACATCGTAAGGAGTAGGAAAGTTCAGTGTTTGGGGTTGGTTAAATCCCCCAACAAGTGTGTGTGTTGGGGTGGGGGTGGGAAGCGACCGTGGAGGGATTAGCAGCGCACACACTCCCCCCTCCACTGCCCCTTCCATTCACAAATTCCTCCGCAAGGGTGAAGGGGGGCGACTCTGAGACAGTTGACTGAGGAGAGCCCAACTCCCAACTCCACCCTCATTCCCCCACGCACCCCAATGCCTTCCTCATCTGCCGGAAAGAAGCCGAGGTCCACCTTGGCCACTCTCCCTGCCCCCCCCCCCCCCCCCGAAGCACCCCACTCCCTCCCCCCCTGGCGGGAAAAAACCCAGGGCCCCCCTTGCCCCCCCCCCCCCCCCCCCCCCCCATCCAGGAAGCAGCTCATTCTCAAGCTTCTGGGGTGTAGACACTGCGCGGCACCCCAACACACACCCCTGGTAGCCCACCTCCAGGAAGCTCCAGGCCCTCCCCAAGGAAAATCAATCCGGTAGGAGAGAGTTCTCCCCTCCAGAATTCCTAGTTTACATACAGAGAGGATAGACAGCCAGACGACAGCCAGACTGACAGATGGACAAGGTAAGAGAGAGGCAGGCTTGGGTCTCTGCTCTTGTTTTTGTTTTTCAAGGAAAGCGTGGAAAAGATGCCTCTGGTGGCAGAACTGAGACTGAAAGCCATCCGGGTGCCACGGGCCTTTCCGCAGGCAGCTGCTGGGTGACCTGGCTCTGTCCCTGCACAGCCATTGTGTCGGAGTCACGGCAACAAGCCCACCAGGAGCGGGCCTTCAGGGTGTTCTTTCTGTACTTTTGCACAGAGACCCGGCCCGGTGCCCACCCCTGGGAGCCTGCAGCCCAGCAGACTGGGTTCTGCATGAGTCACATTTTTCCCCCAGACACAATGGAAAAACCCCTAAAATGAGGCTGAGTGTCCCCCAAGTGGTGTCGACCAGGGCAGTCCTCAGAGGTGCACACATGGGCAGATTGAGGGTTCGGAGCTAATACGGTGTTTCTCCCTTGGAAAGCTGCCCCCGAGGAGTGCCCAGTGAGAAAAGCCAGCGAAAGAAGGGGCAGTGCACACGGTGGGTGGAGAGAACCATTTTCTGAGGGACTGAGCAGAGTAGGGCAGCTACTGGCTCTGGGAACTCGCTGGGAGTGCCCCGCCCTCCTGGATCGCCCACCAAGGCAAGAGTGGGGGCTCATCCCAGGAAAAGGGCTGCTGAGTGTCCCAAACAGCTTTGGTGTCAGAGACCAGGTTCCAGGCCCAGCTCTGTCTCATGCTGGCCTCCAGCGGGTCACCTTTCCTTTCCTAACCCCCAACTTCTCCCCCCTAGGTCGGGCCAAATGAAGTACCAGTCTCCTGGGCACTAGGGGGATTCTGCAGGTGAAATCTTGGACCCAAGGCCTAGAATACAGGGAGGGTACTGTCAGTATGGGCCTGTGGACCTGGGAAAGGCCCAGGAAATGGTCTATGTCCCATTCCCTTGGATGACAGATGAGGAAACTGAGGCAGCAAAGGCAGAGGCTCCTTCCAGAGCTTGGAGAACCAGATTGTTTTGTCCAAGCTCTTCCATTGAACAGGTAGGTAAAGTGAGGCCCAGGGCCGAGACGTATAGTGAGTGGGTCTTAGTCACAGCGGCTTCCTCCATCAGCTTCGTCATTCACTCATCCTACACGTACAGAGAGGTTATGTCCTGGATCTCTGTACGATGATGATGGTCTGGCCCCAGCCTTCTGGGTTAAAATCCAGACCTTGATCTTCCTAGCTGTGGACCTTAGAAGTCTCTTTTCACTCTTCCTTTCAGTTATCTCATCTGTAAAATGGGCAATTAGGATAATTAAGTAAGTTGATATAGATATAGATATAGATCGATGGATGGATCAATAGGTCAACAGATCGATCTATATATTGTGGGGAACCTCGCATGCAGTGAGCACTCAGTGTCAACAATTGTCACTTTTAAAACATTTATGCCAAAGGATGCCTGGGTGGCTCAGTCGGTTAAGCGTCTGCCTTTGGCTCAGGTCATGATCCCAGGATTCTGGGATCCAGTCCTGCATCGGGTTCCCTGCTCAGTGGGGAGCCTGCTTCTCCCCCTGCTTGTGCTCACTCTCTCTCACTCTTCCTCTGACAAATAAATAAAATCGTAAAAAAAAAAACAAAAAAAAAAACCCAAAAAAACCCCACCCATTTCTTCCCAGGAGTGGTGGAGGGCAGTGATAGCAAAGTCAGACTCTGGAGCAGCAGGGGGAGGGGACAGGGGCATGGGTTTGGATGTTTTCCTGCCACTTACGAGCTGTGGCCTTGGGGAGGTCACTTACTGGTTCCCTCCAAGGCTGGTCCATCATCTGTACATGGGGATCATAAAGGGACCAACCCAGGGGCGCCTGGGTGGCTCAGTGGGTTGGAGCTCTGCCTTCGGCTCGGGTCGTGGTCCCGGGGTCCCAGGATCGAGCCCTGCATTGGGCTGTCTGCTCAGTGGGGAACCTGCTTCCTCCTCTCTCTCTGCTTGTGATTTCTGTTGGTCAAATAAATAAATAAAATATTTTAAAAAATAAATAAATAAAGGGACCAACCCAAAGAATTCCCGCGAGTTTGGCATTATTATTATTATTATTATTATTACTGCTGTTGCCCTTAGGTTGTTGCTACCTTTGCCAGTCCTGGGGCTGGGGGCCGGGGTGGTACAGGCGTGGCAGAGTGGGGAAGGAGAGGCATAGCCTCTTTCCAAAGCTCAGCCCTCGAGCAAGAGAGAGCTCCAGGCCCATGGCGGCGTGGAAACTCACCCAAGGAAACGCCAGTTAACCCCAAGAGGACAGAACTCATTACCCCAAAGGGATACGGCTAGAAAAGAAATAATTTCCATGGTCATAGAGATCAATGCTGTGATGCTAACTCAGAGCGGGGAATGAGGGGTAAATAGGATCCCGGTTGGGAACCTCGGTTCCACGAGGGCTTATAGAACCAGGCCTGCTCCCGGCAGCTGGGATGGGGAGAAATAAAAGGGAGCAGAGATGATCCCTGCTCACCAGAGAAGATTTCATGGAGAAGGAGCTGATGCTTAATTGGTGGGTCTGTTGGAGGTGGGATCCTAGGTCTGACCATGAGTGGAAGTGCATATTTCGGGCATCTGCGTGGTTCAGTTGGTTAAGCCTCTGCCTTTGGCTCAGGTCATGATCTTGGGGTCCTGGGATCGAGCCCCACGTCCGGATCCCTGCTCAGCGGAAAGCCTGCTTCTCCCTGTCCCTCTGCCCCTGCTGCTCTCTCTCTCTGTCAAATAAATAAATAAAATCTTTTTTTAAAAAGTGCGTATTTACCTGAATCTCAAAAGCTCATGTGCTTTAAAAAAAAGTTAACTTTCTTATCACAGAAATAAGATGTTTAGAGATTTTAGAAGATATAAATAAAATTAAGAAAATAAAAATCACATATATCCCATTGTAAGAGCTCTCTGACTCACAGTAAGTACTCAATATACTTTTTTAAAAGTTGGTTTAAGGTCATAAGAGACTCTTAATCTCACAAAACAAACTGAGGGTTACCAGGGGGAGGGGGTAGGGAGAGGGTGGTTGGGTTATGGACATTGGGGAGGGTATGTGCTATGGTGAGTGCTATAAAGTGTATAAGCCTGACGATTTACAAAGCCTGATGATTTGTACCCCTGGTGCAAATAATACATTATATGTTAATAAAAAATTTTAAAAAATTTTAAAAACCCAAGTTGGTTTAAGGAGAGAGATTGAGGATAATCGCTATATTTATTCAATATTGAAGGCCAAGGAAAGCAATATGACAAGGACAAGTAATGAGCTAAAAATAATTTTCGAGGGGCGCCTGGGTGGCTCAGTGGGTTGAGCCTCTGCCTTCCGCTCAGGTCATGATCTCAGGGTCCTGGGATCAAACTCCACATTGGGCTCTCTGCTCGACAGGGAATCTGCTTCACCCTCTCTCTTTCTGCCTGCCTCTCTGCCTACTTGTGATCTCTCTATCAAATAAATAAAAATCTTTTAAAAAATAATAATTTTCGAGTATATCTTTCTAGCTTATATCTATATTCTAGATAGACAAAGATCATCTTGTAGGTCAAGATATTGTAAGTCGAGCTACAATGTAACCACCTTTTGTAAGTTGCTGACTGTGTCTCGTCCACCACTATTTTTAATGAAAGCCCAGGGATGCATCAGTCCCTACTGTTATATGTTCATACTTCTTTTCTTGATAATAAATACCTAGGATGTCTGGATATGGTAGGCTGATAATAGCCTCCAAAAGATGTCCACCTCATAATCCCCGGAATTTGTGGATTTGGGAGTAGATGGAATTAAACTTGCCTCTCCGGTGACCTTAAGTTAAGGAGATCCTTTTAGATTGCAGGGTGTAATCACGTGGTCCTTTAAAGTAGACGAAGGAGGTAAGGGGGCCAGGATCAGAGCCATACAATGTGAGAAAAACTCACTGGCTTTGAAGAAGGAGGAAAGCAGCCACAACTAAGGTGGGCAGCCTCGAGAAGCTGGAAAAGTGAGGAAACAGTCTTCTTCCCCAGAGCCTGTAGAAGGAAATGCAGGCCTGCCCAGCCCCACCTTAATTTCAGCCCAGGACTCTCTGATCTCTAGGCTGGAAAGTTAATGCATTTTTATCGGTTTAAAATACAAGGCTTGGGATCATTTGTTACAGCAGCAAATACAGACCTCACATCCTGAGTCAAAGATTCTGCCAAAGATTTAAGACTTTTGATCATTATTGCCGGATAGCCTCAAGAAAGGTTGTATCAATGTCTACTCCTGGGTCTCTGCGGCCCCGGTTAGCGTGAGCTGGTTTGTTTGTTTGTTTGTTTGTTTACAGCAATGTCTTTCTGGATTTATTGGAATCAAATAAAACGTGCACGTGAGCAATATGTTCATGTTCTTCCCCGTGCAGCCTGGGGCTGGGATGGGTGACTGACTCACACCAGCGCCATCGCTACTTCCAGAGCCTTGGTGGTGTGGATCAGAAACTTCCGGAAGCCGCTGGATGGTACGCACTTTATTTTCTTGTCGCTCTTATAAGCACATCTGGGCCTCAAGAACTGGCCCCCAGACTGTCTCTGAATCCTCTGGCCAGTGCCAGTTACATTTCATTTTGACTTATCAGTCTCCCTGGGACCAGATGAACTTCTTGGTTCTCTTTGTGATGATCTTGGACTTCACCATGGGTCCAAGGGCAGCATGATGCCTGTGTGTCGACGGCTGCCCCCTCTGTAAGCAGGGCTAAGCCAGAGGGGTAATAATAATTTATTTTCAATTTTGAAAGGCATTTCCTGTTTCAACCTGCATACATTGAATTATTGCTGAAGGTAATTTTTTTTTTTAAGATTTTATTTATTTGTCAGAGAGAGAGAGCACAAGCAGGCAGCGTGGCAGGCAGAGACAGAGAGAGAGGCAGGCTCCCCAATGAGCAAGAAGCCCGACGCGGGACTCAATTCCAGGACCCTGGGGTCATGACCTGAACCAAAGGCAGCAGCTTAACTGACTGAGCAACCCGGGCGTCCCAAACTTTTGGTGTTTAATGACTTTTGCATCTCTCATTTGTAAGATTTCTGTTCGTGGTCACTACCCATGTTTCTACTGCAATGCTTCCCTATTTCTCCT
The DNA here is from genome assembly GCF_010015895.1 of Lontra canadensis. Lineage (NCBI taxonomy): Eukaryota > Metazoa > Chordata > Mammalia > Carnivora > Mustelidae > Lontra > Lontra canadensis. The sequence continues at coordinate 15,020,901 of NW_022631024.1, read as the reverse complement.
GGAGTTATATCAATGTCATTCTTTGGTCACAACAACCTTGGCAAGACAGTTGGCTGTCAATCACTCAAGGACCAGGCCCATTTCACAGATGGATAAGCAGAGACCAGGGATGACATGGAATCCTGAGGCTCTTCCGGGTCACCTGATCGGCCCCAGTGGTCACAAACCCAGGAACCTCTTCCGAAGGAGACGGTTTCGCAGGGATGGCCCACAGAGCCACACAGGCTCAGCAGTGTTCACTCTTGCGCGTCTGGGGAATCGTAAACACCGCAGGCTGATGTGACTCAGACGTGACCAGGCATGACCGTGACAGACGGCAGGGTTCTGTAAATATTGTGTCAGGCTGCCATCACAGCGGGGCTCCCCGCGCATCCCAGACCCCTGTCCACCCCGTGGGAAGTACAGCCAAGCCCAATGGGGCAGGACATCTGGCTCTCTCCCTCAGCTTGCTGCCCAGACTTTTCCCCAAGCCTCAGTTTCCTCCCTGGGGGGATCTCCTGGCCGGGATATCCTGCTGAAGTGACTGGTTCTCAGCTGGGCAAGGGTTGAAATATTATGCCCCTTTGAAAAATGTTTCTGCCTCACCTGTAAATCCAGAGAAAGAGACACTCTCCCTAAGAGAGGGGCTCACATTTCACGAGTGTTTCTGTGAGCCAGGCGATCTACCGACCACACTGTCTTGCAACATCCTCACAGATACCATGCCAAGAGGGGAAACTGAGGCTCAGAAAGCTTACACTCTGTGTCCCACTAGGTTTGTGAGTCTCTTAACCACCGTGACAAGTTGTTCTACGAGAATTTAGGACTAGGAAGTTTAGTGTTTCTCTTGAAGAATTATGGTCTCTTCTTACAAAAGAAAACAACAAAACAACAACAATAACCACAAATATGGGGGTGCCTGGGTGGCTCAGTCGTTAAGCCTCTGCCTTTGGCTCAGGTCATGGTCCCAGGGTCCTGGGATCGAGCCCCGCATCGGGCTCCCCACTCAGCCAGAAGCCTGTTTCTCCCTCTCCCACTCCCCCTGCTTGTGTTCCCACTCTGGCTGTCTCTCTCTCTCTCTCTCTCTCTCTGTCAAATAAATAAATAAGATCTTAAAAAAACCACACACACACACAAACAAACAAAATAACAAGACCTGGCCAACCACTGCATTTCCCTTTTTGCCTTGCCTTTGCGAAGACAAAGTCACAGCAACTTTATCTGCCCCTACGGCAAGTCAGTGTATTACCTTCTCTTCTCTTCTCCTTCCACATGGCATTTTTTAAAAAAGATTTTATTTATTTATCTGACAGAGAGAGAGAGAGAGAGATAGTGAGAACAGGAACAGAAGCAGAGGGAGCAGGAGAGGGAGAAGCAGGCTTCCCACTGAGCACGGAGCCCAATGTGGGGTTAGATCCTAGGACCCTGGGATCACGACCCGAGCCAAAGGTGGGCCCTTAATGACTGACCCACCCAGGCCCCCCCTCTTTTTTTTTAAGGTTAGCCAAATGCAGTCGTGAGAAGAGGGGAAACAAGGAGCTCGACTGTGGTTGGCTGAAACGGAGGTGCCCCGTTACCTCCAGACCAGCTTCCATGTGGCCTCCTGCTTTTCCATTTCGGTTTTAGATTTGGGGGATGCGGTGGCCTTGTGCTGGACACTTTCCAGTGGGGCCAATGGGTCCCTTCAGGTCTCTTCCCCTCTCTGGACTTGGGTTCCCTGGTCTGTCAGCCGGAGGCAACGACAGGGCCTACATCACCGGCAGAGTGGGCCTGGCGCGTGGGAAAGAGTTGACAAACATCGGCCATGGGTGTGAAGAAAAGGCCCTGAAGGCTGACGCCCTGGGGACGTGCTGTCCAGTCGCGGAGCCCAAGCACCCCGGGCCTAGATAGACTCGGACGGGCCGCCCACTCTTACAACAAACACCTCTTCCAAGCCATGGGCTCTGGACTGCTGGGACCCCGGGAACAACCAGTCGGGACCCCTGATGGAGAGCTCCCTCTTGTTACAAGTAGAGAAACTGAAGCTCACAAGGGAAACGACCAATTCCAAACTGGGGACCCGTCTCTCGCCGCAGCTGTCTTCTGGAACACTGTCCTTAGCACGCCCGTCTTGCCTTCTCTGGGAGTCAAGGGAAGGATGCTGGGGGCCGGGGGCACACGCTGAGGCCCAGGGAGCCCTGAGCCTCCTTCACAAAGGCTTCTGGAGCCCTCGGGCCCTGTCCTGGCTCCCTCCCGGGCCCCGCACAACCTTGCTGTGATTACTTTGCGGTGGGTGGGGTGAGGCGTGTGCGGTTCCTCAGAGCACACAGCATGGCGGGGGGACATGTGCCACGAAGGTGGGGCAGCGGGTGAGGACAAGGCGGGGACAGAAGGCAGAGAGGGGGCGGGGACGAGGCTTTCAGCTCACCAGCTTAATTGGGGATATAATAGTTATTATTATTTATAACTTGTTCTTGAACCCACGCCAGGAGAGTGTGTTCACAGCCTGCACAATCCAGGCAGGCGTTAAATAATTAAACCAAGGGCCTAATCGGCGGTGAAACTCCCCATGGGCTTCTACTTCCTTCGTTCGCTGATTGCTGATATTTTGGGGGTGAAATATGACCATTTTTACCATCAAAGAGATCAGAGTTCCAAAGGCAAGAAACGGAAAAAAGGGTGGGTTGGGGGGGTGACTCTGCCCGTTTTCTTTTCCTCTGGCTTAGTGGTCTGGTAAAGTTTCTTTAGACATGCAAAGATTTACACACCTTTCTGCAGGGAGCCTTAAATTACTCCCCAAGTCCCTCACACATTCCCCCTAGCGCGGGAACAGTAAGTCATTGAAGGATGACCAGACCTCCCCATAACAGCTCTGGCGGCCTTTGAGAAGGAGAATGTCTAATGACTTTTTTTGAAGTGGAGGTCAAGGTTTTTTAAATAAAACAATCTGTATTAACGCAATTTCCTTTTTAGCTGTAGCATTGGATTCCCTGCCCCCTTTTTGGGGGATGGGGGGGAGGCAGGGGTGGGGAAGGGCATCATTTTTCTCCTGCCAGACAATATGTCCCTAATGAGATACATTTATTTAAAACTCTGTATATCATCACCCTGTCAGGGCCGGCAAGAGGGACCCCGCCGCCGTCTCCCTCTGTGTTTGTTTCAGATTAGCCGGGCCCCTGATGGCCTGTGGGCCACTGTCTCCTGCTCCCTTGGAGTCTTGACCAAGTTGCATTTTGTGCCCCTGACCTGCCACCCCACCCCCATCGAGTCACCCGGATCTCAGTACAGCCCTTCGGCCTCCTTGGGTCCGTTCCCTTCCCCAACACCCACCTGCCTCTCCCCAGGCTCAGGGCCGCTCGCTTGGCTCCTGGAGGCCTTCCTGCCCGCATCAGGTGGAAATACGGAATTCCAGTCCCAGCTCTGCCTTCAACCCTGCACAGTTCCCCCAAACCTTCCCTTCTTCATCTTCCAAATGGGGCTGACAAGAGCAACCCACTCTCCCTCCCCCTGGTGTGACCCCGAGACTGTAGGAAGGTTCTGCCGGGCGTCCCTCGCATGTGCTTGGTCTCCAGCTCCCAGTACGTGTCACTTGTAGCCGCAGCCCACGGTCACCACCACTGTTACCGCTTCCCCAGACCTAGAGCAGAGGCTGCGGGCAGGATCGGCTGGACCCCCCCACCCCAGCTCACAAGCCAGCTGCACCTGAATGCAGGGCTCAGTACCCCCTCTGACATCTTTTCATTGAGTGCCGTCTGGTGCTGGGGCCGGGCTTGGGCACAGGGATAGAGCAGTGACCCAGACAGCCCAGAGAGAGAAGACAGAGAAGCAGCAAGATCTGGGGCTCATAAGATCATGGCCAGGAGGAGGCAGGGAGGGCTTCCCAGAGGAAGGAGCACTGAGTGGACTCCTGAGGCACAAGCAGGATCCAGCACAAGAAAGGGGGCTGGGATCTAGGATGCCCTAGCAGGGGCCCCAGCCTGTGGGGAGGACCCACAGAGCCTCCCACCTGACTGGTTCCAAGGGACCTGGGCCCTGCAACAGCATCCTTTTTGGTCTCACTGTGACTCACTTTCCCTTCCCTGCCAAGCTCTTGAGCTTGAATTACATGATCAACTCCCCTGCACGCACCGAGGTCATGAGACACCCCGTTCCACAAATGTGTGCCTCGCTCCTTCCTGGGCCGGCTCTCAGGGATGGGCCTGGGGCTTATCTGGGGACAGGCCAGTTCCCACCCTCAGGGTTCACAGCCTGCAGAGGGAGAGGGAAGTGGATGTTGGATGTGAGTAGGACTTCAGCATCCTGAGGTGGGGTGTGATCAAGGGATGCCCCCCCCCAACACACACACTATGTGGCCTATAGGGAAGAAGCTGGGTTTGGGGGTAGGAAGGGAATTACCCCGGAGTTTGCCTGCCGAGAGCAGGGGACCATGTTCTCCCACTACAGCCCCGGCTGGCAGGAGCCTCTGGGAGCCTTGTTTGGGCCTGAGGGCTCTGGGATCCGACAGGACGGGGTAGGCTTGAGATCAGGGGCAGGTTTAATGAGCCAAAGTGGCAGAAAGAGGGGACAAGGCCCTTGCCGATGGCTCAGTCATGGGGTCAAGGGTGGGAAGCTACCCACGCATCCCCACACCTATGAGTACCCACTCTGGCCCAGCTCAGGGCAGGAGCCTGGGGCCTGGAGCGTCCTGCTCCATAGGGACAACTGAGACACCACAACGCCTCTGCTCCTCCCGGACCCAGTGAGCTTCCTGCCGACCTTCCACGCAGCTGCCTCTCCAGAGCCCAGGCCCATGTCTGGCACCGGTGAGCGTGAAATAAATAGCCACTGAATGAAGTAAGAGCCATCAGAGGGGCCCGCACAGCCCACCTAGATGGCATCCAGACAGGCCTGAGTTCGAGTCCCTCCTCCTGACACTGCCATTCGTGTGCCCTGTGACCTTAGGCCAGTCCCTTCCCTCTCCTCTGTAACTGGGGGATCCAGGCTTCAGGGTGTGGGGACAATTCACCCCACAATGGATGTTTAAAGCAGGCCAGGGCCTTCATAATTGCTGGCTGCCTGAGAGACTCTTGGCCTGGTGTGCTGATTTCTGGAATCCTCTGGAATTACTCTCTTGGTCCACAAAGTGGGCCTTTACCTCTTATCACTGCTCACACCTCCACAGCCAAATCTCAAGGCATAGCCTGGTCCCACACTCCTTCTTCCCTGGCTCTCCCACCCCATCTCCGTCTCAGACTTCATTTCTGTTCTCTCCCCTCGGTCTGTGTCCCCGCCTGTGGTTTTCTCTCCGCCTCTGCCAGGAATCCTGTCCCAGAGGAACCAGTACTCCAGGGCTCAACTGTGTTCCTTTTACGTGGTGAGATGGGAAGAGGGAAGGAGGGAAGGAGAGGGAGAAAGAGAGGGAGAGAGAGAGGGAGAGAGAGGAGGAAAAAAATCAAAGCCCACATATTGGTTCCAGATGTGGTCTTCTCTCATAGCTTTCTCCAGCAATTTAATTAAATTCCCCCAGACAGCCAGGAGGGTTTCTTAATGATCAAATTTCCCGGCTCCCCTCCTCGAGCGGGCCCACTCTGTCTCCCTGACGGATGGCCGACCAGATTCTTCCTGCGTCCGCTCTGCCAAGCACGGCCAGTGGGGGTGGAGTGGAGGGCTTTCTGGCGGGGGGGGGGGGCACGAAGGATGCTGTGCCCGCCTCTGCCCTCCCTCCTTCCCCCAGGGCTCTGAGCCCTCCCTTGGCAGAGCCTGACCACGCCTGGCTACAATGGCTGGAGGGGGCCCACTGGTCCCTTCCTTTGAGCTCTCTGTCTCTGGGCTGGCCTACCAGGAACCGAGGCCAACTGGGCACCAGCCGGCCTTAGACGGGACAGTCTCTGAGATCAAGACTCTGGGTTCATGGACCAGCCAGAGATGGGGCAGGCTCAGACCTCCTGGGGACCTTCCCCACACCCCATTTGGCTCAGAGAGGGCAAGGCCTGGGCCAAGACCACACAGACCCGCTTGCCAGGGACAGGAGAAGCAGAGACAGGCTGACCAGCATTTACAAGGTGAGGATAAGCCAGGGAAAGGCCTGGGTGCTATTTCTTGGGATGGTTCCCCCATGGAAAGCTAAAGGTCACTTTCAGTAGGCCCCCGATTTCTGGAGCAAGAACGCATGGAGTCAAGCCCCAAGACCACCACTGTCTTGTGTAGATGGGCCAGTGAGGCTGAGAAAGGGCCAGGCCAGAGCCTGGGCCCCAGAAGGCCTCCTGTCTTGGGGTGAGGGGCCTGAGGGACTGAACGTTTGTGTCCCCCAATTTCATATGTTGAAGCCCTAACCTCCAAGGTGATGATGTCAGGAGGTGGGGTCATTGGAAGGTCATGAGGTTCAATGAGGTTCGATGAGGTCATGAGGGGGAACCCCCAGGATGGGATCCGCGCCCTTCCAGGAAGAGGAAGCGCCATCAGCGGCCCCCCCAGGAAGAGGGGAGCCCCTAGCAAGACAATGGCCACCTACCGACTGAGAGGTGAGGCCTTGGGATGAAACCTGCCTTGCTGGCATCTTGGCCTTGGACTCCCCTGCTTCTAGAACTCTGAGAAATAAATGGCTGTTGTTTAAGCCCCTCAGGCTATGGTAGTTTGTTATGGCGGCTGGAGCAGCTAAGACAGGCTCCAAGCGCCTTCTCAGCCTGTCCGCCTGGGCTTCTGAGGCCCTGAGGACTCACCTCGTCTGGAAGAGTCTGGCACCAGGACCGCCTGGCAGTGTCTGTGTGGAGCGGGGACCATGTCAGGGAGCTGGCTGCCCTTGGAGCAGGGTCTCTGGCCAGCAGGGGCAGGGTTCATGGGAGTCAGGGTCCCCAAAATGCTCCTCAAGGCCTCTGAGGGGAGTAGACGGAAGGAAGGAGGGGACAGGAGAGTCCTCCCCAGCCCAGCCAAGATCCTACCACCCACTCCTCCTCCCAGCCTCCCTGTCCCTCGGTTTCCCCCCTGAGCGCACAGAGGGTTAGGCCTCTGGGAGCAGAGAATCGGGGCCTTGTCCTTCCAAACAGGGCTGAGCAGGCTCAGGTCATGAGGGTCGGGGGTCAGGCTGGGGTCAGGGTGTAGGGGAGGGGGAAGGAGAGGAAGGGAGAGGAGGGTCAGCAGAGAAGTGCAGACCAGAGGAAGCTGGGGAAGGAGGGGGGCTCCGGTCCCTGCCTGCGGTCCCATTCCCTTCACAAATACCCCCAACCCTCCATCCCCGTGCCTCAGTGCCCTTGGGACGTGCCAGGGGCTGAAGCTGGAGGCTGTCCACCAAGTAGAGAAAAGAATATTCCTTGTGGCGGATTGCCATGTTGTCCAAATATCTCGCTTTATGGAAACTCAGCCAAATCAAAAGAGGAGAAATAAAAGGGGGGCCTTTCCCCCACGTCCCCCTCAAGGGCCTTATAAGGGACCAACCTGGCTGCTGAGAGGGGTCTGGGGAGGGGGAAGGTCCTGGGAATGGGGCAGGACCAGCCCTTCCCCGGGGCCGCCCACCCTCCGTGGGAGCGTGTGCGTGAGAGAGTCACAGAGGATGTGCGTGTGCATGATGGCGTGTCTGAGGAAGTATGCACTGGCGTGAGAGAGGCGGTGTGTGTGAGAATATGTTGGCGTGAGTGTGACGGTGTGAGAATGTCTTGTGTGACCAATGCACACGTGTGAGCGTTCAGGACGACGTGAGGGTAGGGGCATGAGTGTGTGTGAGTGTGAGAGCAAGAGTGTGTGAGCGTGTGAGAGCCGGGGGTGGGGGGTTGGCAGGCGTCCTGAGCAGGGGCTCCAAGGTCAAGAGCCAGGCTCTGGGTGTGAATTCTGACTGGGTTCCCCGCCCCCATCCCGGGAGCTCACCGGCCCCCAGTGGGCCAGTCCGATCTCTGAGCCTCGGACGATGATGCGGGAATCCTGCTCCTGGGTGTCATGACTCGTCAATGAGATCACGCACATTGAGCTTCTAATCTAATTCATGGGACACAGGAAGTACTCGACCAAAGGCTGCCGTTGTCCTCCGTGTATCAGTCACGGTCAGGCTGGGCCCTGTGGTGTCCCAGAGGACCGGGGAAGTAAACGAATGATGTGCTAATCCAGGCTGGGAGGGCCCAGAGGAAGGGGACTTGGGGGCCCTCCAAGGCAGGTGATCTGTATGCTGGGAAGGTGACCTGTGTGCTAGAAGGAGCTAGATTCTGTGGACAGAGCGGGGCCTGGCCCTGTGCTCACGGCCTGCCCTCCAACTCTGGGCACACGAGGACTGTGCACGGCCTGATTCCCTGCCTGTGGCTAAGTGAGCGTCTTGAGTCTCAGGCAAGATGCTCATTAGTGAAAAGTTCGAAAATACACAGAAACACAAAGGAGAGCAAAGTGCCCCAGATCCCAGCACCCAGGAGCAGCCACCACTAACATAGTATGTGGCCCTCAACAGCGAGCCCTGCTTAGGCACCCATGCATACATGGGTACACATACAAACACCACTTTTCCCTCAGTGGGAATCATATAGTACCTACTATTCTCTGACTCGCTTTGTTGAACTGCTGTAGGGCAGAATCTTGTGTGAAGGGTGCTGGCTATTACCACTGTCGGCTGGACAATTAGAGTCTAAACTTCTCCCCTTGTATTTATTAACAGTTTTTCATCCCTTGAGACCCACTCGTGCATGTCCTTTGCCTATTTTTCTGGCAGTGTTTTTGCTTTCTTCTTGTTGATTTTTATAGTTCTTTATATATTAAGGTTATCCCTCTCTGTACATTGGACAGGCAGAGGGACTTCCAAACTCCCTGGGGCAGGGGCAGAGCCAGCCAGAGTCTGAGCATTGGGTGTTTGGCTCCAGAACCCCCAACCTGCCTGGGAATCCTGGAATTCGGTGGCAGAAAGTGGCTAGGCTGGCAGGGCAGGGAGAGGCAGTGGCAAGGAAAGAAGAGAGAAGGTTCAGAACTTAAATCAGGGGCTCTGAGTGACAGAGGCTTAATGGGAGACAGATGGAGGAAACAAGGTTGCCCTTGCTGACAGGAGGGAGGTCAGGGGTCAAGGAGTTTTCTAAAGACAGGAGCCTGGGTGACAGGCAGGCGACAGGGCCTGGCTCCACAGTGTGCTGCCCAGGGGCTGTGACAGAGCAGGGAGCAGGGGTCAGCCTCTTACTCCTGCTTGCGCAGACCCTCTCAGGCCCACACCCAGAGGAGCTGTGGGACACTCCAACCCTGAAGTCCAGATGTAGGGTAGAGCACCCCACCTCCAGGCCTCAGTTGGGAGTCTCAATCTAGCCGTGCAACATTGGGCAAGCCTCCAAACCTCTCTGAGCCTGTTTCCACGTTTGAAAAATAGTATAATACCATCATTTACTAATGGGGTTTATTGAGATTAGCCCAGTGCTGGACACATCAGAAAGGCTCAGTAAAGAAAAGCTAACTCATCACTGTTTCTTTACTGGCTACAAGACAATTAGAGTTTTCTTGTTGGCAGAGCCCACCAGCGACATCAAGGACCTCTTCATTGGCTTCGAGACTCTCAGAGCTGAAGGGCCTTCAGGTAACAGGGGAGGAACTGAGACTCGGAGACCAGAAGGGACCTGCCGGGGTCACCCATCCGAGCTGTCTTAACTGTGTCCTCCAAAGACACATGTTCAAGTCCTAGCCTCTGGTACTTTTGACTGTGATCTCATTTGGAAATAGGGTTTTTTGTTGTTGTTTTGTTTTGTTTTTGCAAATATAATCAAGTTAAAATGAATTCCTACCAGATTAGGATGGGTCCTAAATCCCATGACTGGTGTCAGTTAGGAAGGACAAGGAGGGGCGCCTGGGTGGCTCAGTGGGTTAAGGCCTCTGCCTTCGGCTTGGGTCATGATCTCAGGGTCCTGGGATCCTGAGAGCGTCTGGCTCTCTGCCCAGCGGGGAGCCTGCTTTCCCTTCTCTCTCTGCCTGCCTCTCTGCCTATGTCATCTCTCTCTCTCTGTCAAATAAATAAATAAAATCTTAAAAAAAAAAAAAAAAAAAGAAAGGACGGACAAGGAGATTCGGACAGAGACACAGACACAGGGAGGAAGGGCAGGTGAATACTGAGGGGCACAGAAATGGGAGTGGAACTATCACAAGCCAAGGAAAGCCTGGGGCCCCCGGAAGCTGGCAGAGGCAAGAAAGGAACTTTCCCTAGGGTCTTTGCACCAAGCTTAGTCGCTGCCTGTCGACACTTCCATTTCAGACTTCCGGCTCCCAGAACTGGGAGGGAATCCATTTCTGTTGTTTCCAGCCGGCTGGTCTGTGATGCTTTGTTATGACAGCCTTAGGAAACGAGTGGAGCCATGCAGAAACAAGCCTCAGCCCAGGTGGTACCCCCAGGTCTGTCCTGGACCCCATTCTAAACAGGCTTCCTCCAGTTACTCACCACGTGCCCAGAGGCGCCCCAGTCCCCTGAATCAAATGGGAAGGGCTGAGAAGCCCCTTGGGTTGCCTGTTGGCTGCTACACCACTCAGGACCTTGGGATCGAGAAGCAGGGTGTGGACCCTTAAAATAGGGGTAGACATGCCCAAGCATCCCCTCCAGGGTAACCCTGGGGAGACTGAGACATACTGAAGCAAGTGCCCCATTCTGATACTCGGTGTTGCCAGATGGGAGTTTGGGCCCCGGGTACCCAATCTTCTGATTTTACAAGATAAAATGGAAAGCTCCATATCAGTGTGGGCAGAATTTCCCAATGTCACTCAAGAAGACACCCCTTGGGGGATCCGGGTGGCTTAGTTAAGTATCTGCCTTGGACTCAGGTCATGATCTCAAGGTATTGGGATGGAGCCTTGCATCAGACTCCCTGCTCAGCCAGGAATCTGCTTCTCCCTTTCCCTCTGCCCCTCACCCTGCTTATGCTCTCTCTCTCTCTCTCTCTCTCAAATAAATACAATCTTAAAAAAAAAAAAAAAAAAAAAAAAGAAGAAGGAAGGAGATAAAGGAAAGGGGGAAGAAAAGGAAGAAGACATTTCTTTCCTGGAGTGAGAACCCAGGCAGGCATGTACTGGGAGCCATGGACTGGGGGGTCTGCAGTCCCTTCTGCGGAGCCCAAGCTGCCCACCCACCCCTCCTTCTGGCCCTTCTAGGCAGTAGAGGCAGAGGCAAAAAGGTATTTTGAGTGCCCGGTGGGGATTTTTATAGCTTGTCATTTGATCTGCAGACAACCTTGTAAACTTAACAACAATAACAGCCAGCAATGAATTATGCAGCCCCTGCTGCCCGCTGGCCCCTGCTGCCCCCCTAGAGCCAGACCTGGGGGGACTGCTTTGGATTGGCTTTCTTGGTGGATCTGTTCTGCTCTTGGTGGGGGAGCTGAACAGACACATCGGATTGTCTTCAAATGCCTTTCTAGACCTTTTCTCCTTCACTCAACAGCTCTCATCTCTGGCAGGTGCCAGATGGGAGAGACTTCCCAAGGGCGCATGGAGTGGGGCGGTGGGGGGCGGGGAGGAGGTCAAGGCGCGATGCCAATGCTGGGACCTCCACGCCTCTTCAGAAAGGACTTTCCAGAATCATGAAGACATCAGGGCTCCGATGTGGGGACTCGAGGTGGTTGAGGTTCCAGTGGATGGCTAAGGAACGATGCCTAAACCCCAGAGGGGCCCCAGGCTTGGGTTCCTTCCTTGTAGACTCCACGTCCCTGACACTAACAGAGCTCTTAAGCCAAGATCTTGGGTGGGTGCGATTACCCCCGTTTTACGGATGAGTAAATTACAGTTTTTTGAGTCCATCAAGGCAGAAAAGTGGAAGGCGCTGGCAGCCCGCAGGGCCAGGAGCTCCAGGGGACAGAGAGTAAGGAATTGCCCCCGCCGCCTAGGGAGCTGGTGGGCGTCCACTCAATGTGGGGGTAGGCGAGAGCCAGGCGAAGCCGGAAGGAGTCCGGGTCGGATCCGAATCCAGGGAGCTCAGCAGCTCCTGGGGTTCGAGTCACCTCCACCGCCCGGGGAACTCGGACAGAGGCCGGCGGAGCTCGGACGGCGCCCAGCGGCCGCGGGCGGGATCGCAGGGCGGAGCAGGGCCGGGCCGGGCCCGGGCCCGGGCTGGCAGAGACGGGCCCGCCTTGGGCCGGGATCGGGTTTGCCAGGGTGGTCTGCGCCCTCCACTCCCCCGGGGCCGGCCTCCGGGTTACCCACAGCTCACTCTGGGGGCGCGCCGCGGTCCTCCGACCCCATAGGGGGCGCTGTCGCCATCGGTGGTTTCCCCCGGCCGGCGCGGGCCGGAAGTGCTAGGGTCACTTCCGGCGCGGAGAAGAGGGGCGGGCGGTGGGGCGCGGGGGCTGGACCAGCAGAAGCCGGGTCAAGCCCGTGGCCTCCGAAAAGCGCTCCGTCTGCTTCTCGGCCTTTCCCAAAGGTGCGGGCGCCTTGCCGCGCCCCAGGCCGCCGCGATGCCGTTCCTGCACGGCTTCCGGAGGATCATCTTCGAGTACCAGCCGCTGGTGGATGCGATTCTGGGCTCCCTGGGGATCCAGGACCCCGAGCGGCAGGAGCCCCTGGACGGGTAACTAGCTTCCTTGCCGCGGGCGGGCCGAGCTGGCGCTGCTTCCCTTGAATTGTCACCACAAGCGTGGTGGGGGTGGGGGTGGCTGTGTCCCCAGTGGACAGGTGAAGGGGCAGGCGGAGGCTGGAGTTGGGTTGCTTTGAGCGGGAGCCCCTGCACCCCGCCCAAATCTTGCCTTTTACAGGGCGGAGGGTGCTCCAGGCCCGGTCAGAGGCCGGGAGGGTGGAGTGCGGGCAGGGCCGCCGGCCTCGGTGCCCCACCCAGTGCCCAGCGTGCCTGCTGCGGGTTGCAAGGGAGCAGGGTGGAGTCTGCGAGGGCCTCGGTTTTTACCCCAGAACAGTGCGACGATGAGCTCTGTAGCCGACTTTGCATTTGACGACAAGAACAGGTGTATCCCCGCACCTGTGGGAAGGGTGTTCAGGGTTACAGCAGTGAGCTAAACAAAACCCCCAGCGTCGGCGATGCTTATGCTTCAGAGAGACATGAGCGTGAGTCAGGTGTATGTACAGTCGGTGTCATGGAGGTAAGAGCAGAGGAAAGCGGAGGCAGGGCTGTGTGTCTGGGATCCGTGGGAATTTCAGAGGCAGTGGGTACTATGCGTGTCTCTAGGGACTTCGGTGGAAACAGGCTTGCTTCATCACTGCTCTGTTCACTTGGAGGCGTGTTCTGAAAACAGCGTAAGGTGTTTCCTTCACTTGGAGGCTGTTCTGGGGCTGCGAACAGGGCAGGAAAGCGGGTGCTACATGCCCTTTTGTAGTTCCAGAATTTTTGCTTTGTATCCATGGTGCCCTGGGCATTCTCCCGGGCTGGGGAAAGAGATGGAATCCTGCCCAAGCAGTAAGGATGGCATCTTGATCCCTGTAATTGAAGGGTTGCAGACAGGTGAGGCTAAGGGCAGTGGGAAGCATTGGTGAGGAAGGGAAGCCTCCTCCAGAGGAGGAGGTGGCGGCCTTTGAAGGAGCTGCGACCAGGTTCACGGAGCTGTCTGTGGGCCTGAGCTTTAGGGGAAAGCCACAGAAGTTTTGGAGGTCACTGCTGGCGGGCAGGTGGGGTGGGGGCTGGGGCGTGAAGGGCCATGTGTGCGCTCAGCCTTCTGGGGACCGGGAGGTTAAGCGTCTCTGAGTGTGAGTAGGGGCAGGAGGGCCTGGGGGTTGCCTGGTCTGGTCTGGCTGCCCTCGGCAGCTCAGGGATGCTCATTGTCAGGGGAGGGGGTGTCAGTGTCCGCTTCCTGCTCTGGGCTGCAACGGTTCCCTTCAGGCCCAGCAGCACAGCTGTGTGAGGCTTTGTGCCCGAGCTAGGGGCCAGATTGTCTGGGCAACTTGGGAGGAGGCTAGAGACAGCCCCAGTTCTTTCTTAGCAACCCGAGGAGTCAGCTTGAGTTAAAAGATGCAGCTTGCTCTCTTGCAACCACAGGCCTTTTCCAGAGACTTTCTGCCCCACAGAACCAGGGCCCTACCTTGGGAGGGGGGTGATGACAGCAGGAGACCACCCACCCACAGGGTGCCCAGGCTAGCTGGTCCCACAGCTGCCCCTGCTACCCCCCACCAACCGACCCACCCCTCTGCTGCCCCAGGCCCGGTTATGTTGCCAGCGAGGAGAGCCGAATCCTTGTTCTCACTGAGCTGCTGGAGAGAAAGGCCCACTCTCCATTTTACCAGGAAGGCGTGAGCAGTGCCCTGCTGAGGATGGCGGAGCTGGGGCTGACCCGGGCGGCCGCCGTTCTCCTGCGCAGCGGGGCCAGCCTCAACTTCGAAGGTCAGTTGGAGCCCAGAGGGGCTACGGAGGGACACGTGGCTTAAAGTGTGGCTCTGCCTTTCTTGTTCTCTTGGGAGCTGCTTCCCTTATTTCCTCCGTGGGTGGTGACTGAAGAACCCCATCCCCCTGTGGGCTTTTGAGGGGCTCTGACCCCCCTGGTCCGAGAGAAAATTGGTCGCTGCCTCCACCATGTGATTAATCAGCAAACTTTCCCAGCTAAATCTCTGCTTCTGTGTACGTGAAAATGCGGCTGCTGGCACTGTGCCCAGAGCTCAGGGAGAGCAATTTTCTGCCACTTATTCTGAGCCATCTCGCGTTTCTGCCCATGCCACAGGGAAGGGGACAACACAGAAGCAGCGCTGGGTGTAAATCGTGGCAGGGCGCAGTCGGCTTCTAGGCTGGAGGTGCCAGGGGATGGAGATGGAGCCATTCTCCTTTCCTCTCTGGCTTTCTCACCGGGGAGGGCAGGGTCAGCCGGGAGATGGGCAGGGCTGACTTGTGACCAGTGCGGGTCCTTGAGCTGACACGGGATGTGGCCAGGCCTGCCTCGGCTCCCATGTGAGGACTGGCTCAGAGGCCACTAGGCTCTTGGAGGGCAGAGGAGGTGAGGGGCGGGGCTGTTCTGAAGTCTGTCATTTGGAGACTGGCTTTGAGAACGTGGCTGTTACTGCCCAGCTTCAGGAGCCGTCAATTGGGGTCCCTCTCCCAGCAGCCTGAGCAGAGGCACCCAGTCTTATGGTTCTGTTTTACAGAAGAGACTCAAGTCCAGACAGAGGGGCTGCCTGTCCCCCGGGACCCTGCCCCATGTCTGACTCCAGTGCCTGTGCTCTGGCTCCTGGTGGAAATGGCTCTGTCCTGACCCCTCATGGTGCCAGAAGCCTGGGTCCCCTGTGCTGGGAGGGCTGGGGCTGAGCCGGAGGCCAGGTGGAGACAGGCAGGACTGACACAAGCCATGTCTGTGCCTTCAGACCCTGTCACGTACTACACGGCCCTGCACATTGCCGTCCTGCGAAACCAGCCGGACATGGTGGAGCTGCTGGTGCGCCACGGGGCTGACATTAACCGGAGGGACCGGGTAAGAGCCGGGTCTGGCCCACTCAGAAGCAGGGATGTGGTGGGGTGGCCGTGAGCGGCCTCCCAGGCCCGCAGGTCCCCAGGCCTACTGTGCTGTGCTTTCTTGGCTCAGATCCATGAGAGCAGCCCCTTGGACCTGGCCAGTGAGGAGCCCGAGCGCCTGCCCTGCCTGCAGCGCCTCCTGGACCTCGGAGCAGATGTCAATGCGGCTGACAAGCATGGTGGGTGCCTTCCCCCGGGAAAGCAGGCTGCCTCGGGAGGGAGAGCCAGAGCCCCCCAAGAGGGTAACTAGGCCTGATGACACAGCGCAGCCAGGCCCATAGGTGCCTTTTGCTGACCTGCAGAGGCTTTCAGGAAGTGATGCAGCCGTTGGCCCCACGCCAGCCCCCTGAGGTCTGTCTGTAGGGGGAAGTAGGGTGTGCATGTGGCCAGATCTCTGGGAGGGTGAGCCACTTCTTCTTGGCAAAGACTCAGCCCGGATCTCAGGTAGCGTCTGAGTGTCCTGAAAAATCCCACCTCTTCTGCCCATTCTGCTCCTGGTTTTGTGTGGTTAGAAAGAAGACCAACCGCCAATCACCTTCAGCCTCGGCTGAAAGGTCGATCATTTTTAAAGTTCACTTTCGGGGGGCACCTGGCTGGCTCAGTCAGTAGAACACACAACTCTTGATCTCAGAGTTACAAGTTCAAGCCCCACGTTGGGTGTAGAGAGGACTTAAAAATAAAATCCTTGACAACAACAAAAAAATGAAGTTCACTTTCTCATCCTGAGTGGCTTCCTCTGCACCTCTGGGGTTGTCCTGACCTCGGCTTCCTGGTCCCCACTCCCCCTCCTCCTCTTCCTTCTGTAGGAAAGACCGCTCTGCTCCACGCCTTGGCCAGCAGCGACGGCGTGCAGATCTACAACACTGAGAACATCCGGCTCCTGCTGGAAGGAGGTGAGGCTCGCCTGTGGGCCGCTCCCAGGCCTCTCCCTCCCCTCCCCCCATTACACAGGTGGCCTTCCTTTGCAGGGGTTTAAGACCTCCTGCCATCTTCTCTTTTCCTGACTGGCTCTCGCAGGGGCAGATGTCAAGGCCACCACCAAAGATGGGGACACGGTGTTCACCTGCATCATCTTCCTGCTTGGGGAGACCGTGGGAGGGGACAAAGAGGAGGCCCAGATGATCAGCCGCTTCTGCTTCCAAGTCACACAGCTGCTGCTGGCGCACGGGGCCGACCCCAGCGAGTGCCCGGCCCACGAGTCCCTCACACACATCTGCCTCAAGGGCTTCAAACTGCACTTCCCGCTCCTGCGCTTCTTGCTGGAGTCCGGAGCTGCCTATAACTGCTCGCTGCACGGGGCGTCCTGCTGGTCCGGCTTCCACATCATCTTTGAGAGGCTCTGCTCCCACCCGGGCTGTGCGGAAGACGACAGCCACGTGGACCTCCTGCGCAAAGCCGAGACCGTCCTGGATCTCATGGTGACCAATTCCCAGAAACTTCAGCTGCCTGAAAACTTCGATATCCATCCCGTGGGCAGCCTGGCAGAAAAGATCCAGGCCCTTCACTTCTCCCTGAGGCAGCTGGAGAGCTACCCTCCATCCCTCAAGCACCTGTGTCGCGTCTACATCCGGCTCTATCTTCAGCCCTGGCCCGTGGATGTGAAGGTCAAAGCCCTGCCTCTGCCCGACAGGCTGAAGTGGTACCTCCTTAGTGAGCACAGCGGTACCACTGACGAGGACATCTGACCACCCCCGGACCGAGAGAGCAGGGTCTGCGCGGCTCAGCCTGCTGGCGGATTTTGGCACCTGCGGCAGCCTTAGGGGAGAACCTTCTGGCCTTCCGTCGGAAGGTAGAGGTTGGGAGATGAAACTTGATCCTACTGTGTACCAGGAAAGCCAGGTGGAGCCCAGCAGCCCACAGTCACTGCGGTGGGAAGGGGCCCTGCTTCTGCAGGGCGACTGCTCCCTTTCTGTTTGGCAGAACCCCCCCCCCCCCCAAGTCTCAACAACGCTGAAAAGGGACTGGGTTTAGACTTGGGACGAGTGTACACCCTGTTCTTCTGCAGGGAGCATCACGCAGGGTAGCTCTCTCGGTCCTCTGAGAGCCGCAGGAAGCTGGTCTGTCTTGCATGGGGCCCCACTGAAGCCAGAGGACGTGTGCTGGGCCTGTGGGGGCGCAACCCCGCTGGGTCCCATCACTCCCGTCTCTCCCCACGCTAGATTATTAGGTCACTTGGAGAAGTGCTGCCGGTGGGCTAGGGAGAAGGCTAAGCTGACCCTGCCGCCTTTGGCCGCTGTGGGGACAGGTTACCCATGGCCTGGCCCAAGGCACGGGACTGGAATCCGGTGGCAGCTCGGTCTGTGCCAAACCTGGGATCTCAGGGGACGTGCCTTTCGCTGAAAAGCAATCCCGTGTGACCAGGGACAGTCCTTTTCAAAATGTCTCGTGAGGGGTTCATCTGATGATGAAAGCTACTAATACTGCAAGCTGACTGCGGTCCATGCCACACCTTCACGAAGCCAGTTCCGTCTCGTGGGTCCTTGTGAATTGTGTGGATGCTGGGGAGGCGAGCTGAGGCAACTAAAGGATATGTTATACAGTAAAATCCTGCTCTTGGCCTTCAAGGTCCTCGTATGACATTTTGGCCCCCTCCCCGCCCTTCCCCAGCCTAGGACCAAGGCTCCCACTGAGAAGAGCTGAGAGGCATGAGGGGACGGCAGCATCTAGTGGGGACAGTTTCCAAATAGCACCGCACTGCAGCCCCAGTAAAGAAGAGCACCAGTCCAGACCGGCCAGGGCCTTCCCAGCACAGGAGTCACCCTTTTATTTTTTGATGAAAATGTTCACCGAGGAGGAGCTGTAAGGCACAGCCAAGAATGAAGCCGCAGACTCCCTCGCTGGAGACCACGGTGACGATCACGTCAGGGACACCAGGGCTCATCACCAAATAGGCCTCAGCACAGGGTCGCCCCCAGCAGCTGCAGGCTCCATCGCCCGGCTCCTCGCCTCCCCCCGAGGGGAAAAAGTCCCAACAACCGAGAGTTCTCTTCCTCTTAAGGCACCCAGGCCTGTGGCTGGAAGGCTGGGTGGTGGAAAGGGAGAGCCAGAAAATCTCCGCTTCTGAGGGGATCACTGTATTCCCACATGGGGAGCACCAGGGACCCTGGAGTCCCGCGGTCTGCACTGTCCGGTCTCCACCTCTCATGGCAGCAGAGCTGGGCTGCAGCCTCAGTGCTCCGGTCAGGGGCGCCCCTCCCCACTGGGTCCCATTAGGCCTTTTGAAAAAGAGTCTGGCGGCGGGCGGCAAACAGGTGTATTTGGCAGTCTCGGTCCATATGCCCAGACCATCGCTGGGGAGCCTCTGGGTCTTGCCCGGCTGCCAGCCCCCCACCCCACACTGGTCCTTTTCTTCTGCCAGGCCCTGCTTATCTCAGGGCCAAGCTATAGACGTGGTAGATCTCATCAGGGAGGTTCTCCTGGCGCTCTTGGGCTAGGAGGCTGAGGCCCGCGCTGCGGACGATCCTGTGGACCACCTCGAGGTCCCGGCACACGCTGCTGTCCACGTCATCCAGGATCACACCCTCCTGCGCCATGTTGTCTTTGATGACAATGATGCCGTTGGGGCGCAGACCCTGCTTACAACGCCGCAGGAACTCAGCCAGGTGCTGATCAGTCAGGTGGCCTGGGGACAGCAGAGGCTGGGGTCACCAGGGAGGGAGTGGAGCCAAGCACACACACTCCACTGGCGTGTCTCTCGATCTCTGCTCCGACTTACCAAGCTCTGTCTAAACACATGGGGCCTCCCCAGCGCTGGGCAGCCCAGAGATGCTTACCAAGTCCCATTCTGTGTACGAGGAAGCCAGCTCAGAAGTCACTCACCCAAGGGCTGTCACAAAGCACAAGCTGGGACCGCACCCTGTCTGGGTGACTTCTGGGCCCTGTCTGACACCTACGCTCCAGCCATCCCCCCTGCCCTGAGGCCTGGATTAGGGGTTCTTACCAACCCGTTCCTTCCCTAATTAGAACTCCAGACCGGCTCTGAGGGACCACAAAGGACAGGGCCAGACCCAGCAGGGCTGCGGTGTCTGCTGTGGAGTGGGTGGCCAACTGCGGGTACGGTGGCCTGCCCGCCAGGTCAGCGGCCAGGGAAGAGCACCCTGCGTGTGCTGCGGGGCTGAGCGGGTGCAGGATGGGGCGGCAAGGCATGGCTCCCTCGCTGTGAACAGTGGGGATGGCCAAGGCTTCACTTTCTCCTCTTATTAAAAAACACTTTTAAAACTCTGTCCACGTTCTCTGAATGCAGTTATTGGTTGTTTACATTTTTTCAACAAAAAACTGCACCTGAGTGGGTCATAACAGTACTGACAGAGCCCAGAAGGCGAGCCCGAGGAGGATTTGGAGAAACCCCCGCGTCCCGTGTGCTGCAGGAGCGCTGGCCGGCGGCCTCCACGGACCCGGAACCGGCCTCTGCAGCGGGGGGCATGCGGGAGGTCTGTGGAAGGCCAGAGGGCCGCGGAAAGCTCACCTATCACCCACTGGATCCAGATGACATCGTAGGAGCTGGGCTCGGGGCTGAAGTCCTGGAGGCCACAGCAGAAGTAGTTCCTCACCCTCTTGCCCTCCTCTCCCAGGTATGTCCTGGCTTTAACCAGAAAGTCTTCCGTCACGTCCACCATGTCCACCACTCTGAAGAGTGGCAGCAGCAGCCTCTTGGTGATCCTACCTATGCCGGCTCCGCAGTCCAGGGCGCAGGAGGTCCCCGTCTTGTTTGGGCCTTCCTGAGAAGCAGGGAAGGCAGAGGCTCAGTAGGGAAGGCTCAGAAAGCCCGAGAAGGGGGCTGTTCCTCCCAAGCTTCCAGTTACTCAAGTCAGGAGTGGGCACAGGCCGGGGGCTGGCACGGAGGTCGCCCATGGGTAGGACCACAGACATTCCCGTCCTGGGCCACACGTTCCTAAAATGCAAGCCAACAGCCACTTAAAGGGGATTAACGAACAGGTGCACTGATCTCTCACGACGCCCCACTAAAACCAGAGGATGAACAGAAATGAAGCAGTGAGAAAACAGGCAGTGGTGATTTCCACCGATCTGAGAAGGCCGCAGACAGCGGGTGGGGAGACCCCCGCAGCGTGAGGGGAAGCACTAGCCTCTGATGCTACACGCCAGCCTGGCACAGGGGGCAGAGCAGGGGAGGAACTAGGAGCCTGCCCTCCGCAGAAGAGCCGGCGCCCACGGCCCAACAGCCCGCAAACACGGCAAGACCGTGAAGGAGGCACCCCTGACAGATCTGAAGTTAGAGGAAGCCTCCATTCTGGTCCCGGGAGACCCGGCACAGCGGCCAGCTCCCCCACGTGGCAAGCCTGAGACAGAGGCGCCCGTCCGCACGCCACGCCACGCCACCCCACCCCACCCCACCCTCAAGGCCTGGGGGGCTGACACCAACCAAGCACCCAAGGCCCCGCGATGGCTCATGTAAAAGGTGGCGCCCTGTGCAGACCAGGCCAGGCCACCAGGGCCACGTCCTCTGCTGCTGGACGGCGCGCCAGACCTGCCTACCCTCAAAAACCTCTGCAGGAACTTCCGGGAGCTGCTGATGTCGATGCTGGAGATGTGGCCGTACCCCCCGAGCATGCCGTCCACGGTGGGCGGGACTTCCTTCCAGTACGTCTTGGCCTTCGAATAGAACTGTTTCTCGTCTTCTATCACTTCACTTGTCATGCTGTCACCAGCCAAGGCAGCTCAGGCGCCAAACAGCAGCAGCTGAACAACGAAAATGAGCAAATCAGCCAGGTCGAGGGCGCCAGTCTCACCCCATGCTTCACAAGGTCACACAACCCTGCCTGATGCAGAGAAATGTCCGGTGTCCCCAAAACAGCTTCTATCCCTTGGATGACGGGGCCTCCTGTCTTTCGTATTCAAGTCATTCTGCAAAGTGACCTTTGTATCAGAGGAGGGGACCCAGAGTCCTGGGCTTCTAGTCCTTTCCTTATTGGACACGACACCTGACCTGAAGGCTTCTAACTCTAAAGTATAGAGAACCCCCAATTGACACTTGAGGAAATGGAGCAGGAAACCCCAGGCTCCTACCGCGGATGCTCCGCCTGATGCTGGGAGGGGTCTGGGGAGCCCACTCGCCTCCTGCTCACTCGTGAGCACAGAATGGAGCTCGCTGTGGGGTCTGGTCCTTGGTTAGCAACGTGCCGGGACTGGGTACCAGGCACTGTGCCAGGAGGCAGGCAGACAGCTCCACACACACACTGGCAACCGTTCGGGGCCACAGACATGTACAAGATGCCAGCACAGCCCAGCCAGAGGAAGCGCTCCCCTGCGGAGTCAAGGAAGGCATCCCCGAGGAGGTTGCCCATCAGCTGAAATGAAGGACGAGGAAGAGCTCACTAAGCCAACGGGGAGCGCCCACTCCCTCCAACAGGCGTGAAAGGCACACAGAGAGCACCGGTGACTGGAAACACGGGGTGGGGGAAGGGGACACATTCGGGATTAGACTCCCCGCTAAAGAGCAGTGAGCTGGAACTACTCTAGGGTTAGCAGGAAGTGACAAGAGACGTGTGTTTCTGCAAGACCGTCGGCAGCTGTGGGGGCTCTGGGGCAACAGTGAAAGCAGACACAAGAGGGTGTTACCATGACAGGTGGAGGGGCAGCGACAACGCAGGAGCCAAGGCCTGGGGGAGGGGGAGGGCCTGGCAGCTGCACACCCAGCCAGCCCGGCTGCATCTCTGCCCTGGGGCACCGGCCCCACAGCACCATCCCACCGCAGGAGCTGTCCTAGTTGCCCCGAGGCTTTGCTGAGATACCATCCAACCCTCAGGGAGCTTCCAGTCCAGTGGGAGCCAGAAACGAGTGGCGCCAACTAAAACACAAGGCAGAAAGGGTGAGGACGCCCACTGAGCCCAAAGTACTGTGGAAACTCCAAGAACGGAGCACTCTCTTCGGAACGGCAGACAGGGCAGCAGCCGAGAGAAGGCTACCTGAGCCAGACCCTGAAAGATAAAGGATGCTGTTGGTGGTGGGGGGCGGGGGTGCCGGCACGAACAGGATCAGAGGAGCAGGGCACGTGTGCCACCCAGAAGGCGCTACTGATGATGGCCTGGGCTGGCTGGAATGCAGACAGAGGAAGAGGGTATTTATGGGAGACGAGTTTAGACAGGCAGCCTGGGCCTGGATCACGGGAGGCCCCAGTGACAGGCTGGGGGCCGGGGGTTTGGCTTGTGGGTAATGGAAAACCAATCAGCTGAGAGTTTCCGAAGGGCCCAAGGTGTGCCGGGATGTAAGTGGCGGTGGGAGCACCGGGCAGAGTGGGAACAGAGTGGGACTGGCAGAAGCCATGTGGCATTTGGGACAAGAAGCAGCGGCGTTGTGGGGAGACAGTGACAGGCGCACACTCGCATCACAGGCTCTCAGCTTAGGGCTCATATCCTCAGAGGCCCTTCCTGTCCAGCCCAGCTAAGGGGGCTTCCTCCCACACCCAGATCTAATCCCCACGCTTTCCTGCCTTCAGAATGTGTATTTCTGTCTGAAATTACACCATTTACTGTCCAGCCTCCACAGGATGGAAGCTCCAGAGGCGCGACCTTGCCTTTTTGCCACTGTGTCCCCAGCACCAAGCCTCCCTCAGCGCAGGGTGAAGTCCCCCAACCCCCCAGGAACACTGTCCACGACTGTGCTCCCGGGGTTTCACTTCCATCTTTATACCACTCCACTGGGTGCTAGTTAAGCCACTGACTCCCGGAACACAGGGCGACACAGAAAGCTTCATGTGGGACCCTGGGATCGCGCTCAAAAACACGTGAGAGACCCCCAAGATGGAGGAATGCCTTAAAGGTTTCTTCAAGAGAAGTCATCAGACAGGAAACAGGAACGTGCCTTGAGGACAAGCACATAGCCCTTGATACATAATTTAGAGACTGACTATAAGGAGAGAAGGAGAAGAGATGAAGAATTCTCATTAGCCACGTTGTGGCTCATTGTCACTAGCCCCCATGCACAAATGTACTCTGAACTTGTCCTAGAAGACAAGGAACCTTCCAGAAGCAGCAGGCCCACCTCAGCCCAACAACTCAGGATGCTCCTCACTGATGCAATCCTGCTTCCGCCACGGTCAGTCCTTTCCAGGGAACCCAGCTAGCCGGCGGGGAGGAGGAGGGCCCTCCTCCCCGTTCCCTGGCTCCTTCCTGGATTTGGACACTGCTCACCAGCAAGGCCACACTGGTCCTCCGAGGAACCAGAAGAGAAGCGACAGCATCTCCATATCCTAGCAGGTCCAGTTCTTAGATCTGTGACTGTCATTGCTTCCGCCCTCTAGAGCCCTTCTATCGTGTGGAGAGAGTCCCCCAATCCCCCAGCTCTCGGGCTGATGTTCCAGCTTCCGCGTCCAGGAACAAGGGTCTGGGACCACAGTGAAGGCGACTTCCAACTACCATGTCAATCGAAGGGCCCTCTGGGGTAACAGGCAGGTAACAGGGGGCGGCGGGGTGGGGGCTGGTTCTAAATACAGCATCCCCTCACCCTGGCTCGCCACCATGTCCCACACCAGTGTCCTAGCACCTGAGGCTATCCCCCACACCCCGAAAAGAGAAAGGGGCACACTGCTCAACGAGAATGAACGTTCACTCCCACTCTGAGTCACACAGTAAAGCAAAAGGATGCAGAAACCTGCCCGTGCCCAGGAATCCCAGCTGCAGTAGCGTGGACATCACTGTAGCTCCCTGCGAGCTGACAGGAAAGAGGGCCACCGGCCTGAATGTCACCACGGAGCTCAGTCTGGGGGCTGCCCACCCCCGCCGACAGGCCCCACAGCCGCCACGCCACAGCCTCTCCACCATCACCCAGGAAGGACGGCGTCAAAGGCAGCTCTTCCACTCGGCACTCAGACTCGAGCTCGGCAACACTCACCTGTCCCCATCACTGCCCACCAGTCTCGGCAAACTGCTGGCTCTGTCCTCTTCTCTATCTCCCCACTGGCCTGGGAACCCCTTGGAGAACAGCGGCAAGACCCTGAGGTGTACCGCTGTATTTCTCTTGCAGTCCGTGTAGGTTTCAACAAGAAGTTCACTCTCCGTGAAATGAACAGAGGGAATGTGGGGCCCTCCCCGGGCCGTATGCTGCCCGTCTGCCTTCGTTCCCAAGGAGGTAAACTTCCTGGGGACAGGGACGTGGCCTCATTCCCGACTAGCCCAGCACCAGACACGAGGTGGGGGATTGGTCATTGGTTGCCAAATGAACCAAAGAATGAGCTTTGCGGGGTTACATTTTCCACTTTTAAGAAAAGCCTACAAAAATCCAACCATGGGGCGCCTGGGTGGCTCAGTGGGTTAAGCCTCTGCCTTCAGCTCGGGTCATGATCCCAGGGTCCTGGGATTGAGCCTCGCATCGGGCTCTCTGCTCAGCAGGGAGCCTGCTTCCCCCTCTCTCTCTGCCTGCTTGTGATCTCTGTTAAATAAATACAATTTTTTTTTTTTTTTTTAAGATTTTATTTATTGGGGCACCTGGGTGGCTCAGTTGGTTAAGCGACTGCCTTCGGCTCAGGTCATAATCCTGGAATCCCGGGATTGAGTCCCACAATGGTCTGCCTGCTCGGCAGGGAGTCTGCTTCTCCCTCTGACACTTCCCCTTCTCATGCTCTCTCTCTCTTATTCTCTCTCTCTCAAATAAATAAAATCTTAAAAAAAAAAAGATTTTATTTATTTATTTGGCGGAGATTACAAGTAGACAGAGAGAGAGGGGGAAGCAGGCTCCCCGCTGAGCAGAGAGCCCGATGCAGCGCTCGATCCCAAGACTCCAAGATCACAACCTGAGCCAAAGGCAGAGGCTTTAACCCACCGAGCCACCCAGGTGCCCCAATAAATAAAATCTTAAAAAAAAAAAAATCCAACGATTCAAAACGTTAACACTGAAGGCCATTACCGACAATGTAATTTTTCTGCTTTACCAAAAGCCTTACAAGATGATTTCTTTAAATGTCAAGGTCCTCTGAATAATCTAATTTACAAGAATTCCACTTACAGGCAGATTCTAGGAACAAGCCAGGGGAGGAATATCTGGGCCAGGAAATGGCAAGTCTAATTTTGACATTTGTTCCAACAGCTGAATCATTAGTAAACATGATTCCTTGGGGCTCTGTCTATACTTTGTCTCCCGGTATCCAGACAGACTGGAGCGGGCAGGAGGTCCCTAGGAGTCAGAGGGAACAGTGGGGTTGTCAGTCAAATAGCACTAAGTCCTCCTCTACTCTGCTCAGGATGTGGTGAGAAGCTACCTGGCCGCAGGGGAGGTAAAGGGCCTGGGCACAATCTGGCTTTGTGTGCGTTCTTGGCTAGCTTGGACCGGACGAGAAGCCCTTTGCTCCTGGACTCTGCTCCTCAGCAGGTGGAACATGTCGTGCTTCATTCACTGTCATCTGACCACCTCCTCTTCCCCTCCAAGGTGTTTAGGGGGACAGGTGGGCAGCCTCCCCAGCTACTACTTCTCCCAGGATTCACGGGAAAGAACGGTGTTTCAACTGTCACCGTTCATGCTTTGGGGAGGCATCACACCCTCTTCATTTACCAGCCTCTAAGAAAAAGTCTGGAAGCAACAGGAGGCAAGAGCCTGCCTGAAATTACCGCCTCCCTCTTGCAGCCTGCTGGACAGGGCCTGTTGGCCCGGATCTGGGACAGCAGCTGGACATATGGGAATGGCAAGGTGCTCTATGAGAAAGAAAAGGACGGAGGAAGTAAAGAAGACTTAAAAAGGCAGGGGGCGGAGGGGAGATGGGAGTGTATAAAAACAAAGGCTCTGGTGGAGTCAAATGAACCACGTTTGAATCCTGGCTTTGCTTCTCTCTGGCTACGTAAGCTCATATAAGACACTGAGCCTTGGTTAAGTAAGTTTATCTATGAAATGGGAACAGCAACGTTGACTTTACAAGAACACTGTGATGATTAAAGGTGGGTGTGAAAGCATCAAGTGATCTGTACAGTGGCCGGCACTGTATTATCTCAAGTTTAGAAATCTCGGTCAAATGAGATTTTCATCAATTCTCTGCCAACTGTACGGGTCAAGCGGGAAAAATGCAGTGAAATGCCTTATAAACTTCAGTGTGTTAGACACGCTTCAGGGATTATTACAGTGATGCTGGGGGTCAATCCAGCAGACAAACGGCTCTGCAAACCTGCGGGAGAGGGGAGTGAGCTTCCCACCTGTGCAGGCACAGAAACGCTGCAGAGATTCCGGAGACGCTATCTTTGTGACTCTATGGCTTCTGGTCCCCACCAAAGCATTCCATATGTACCCCAACCCTTCCCCAGAACCCAGCTGAGGGACAGAAAACCATTCTACTGAAGGAGTGATATGTCTTAACACACATACACACAGGAAACCAGGAACAGTGTAAGGAGGGAATCCGGACTTCTTAACACAGTCAAGGCCCAAGTCCTCCAGGGGCTCATCCCCTCTCTCCTGGCAATGACCAGACCATCTGCAAGACTGCCCCGCCGCGCCGCACCGCACCGTCAGGGCTCTGACACCAGCTGTTTCTATCCCAGAGAGACCCTACCAGTGATGGGCAACAGAGCCGGGGCCTTTCGTTCGACATGGCAGCCCCTCCACAAACTGGCTGACCTTGGCTCCAAGGGCTCTAGGCAGCGAGCTGTCTTCTAGGCGGCACCAGTGTCCAGCCATAACTGGGGCTGGGTCCAAGGTGAAATATGATAGCAACTCCCACGCCACGAGCACTACTCTGTGCCTGGCTCTGACCTGACCATTTTACTGCATCCTGACGCCTACCTTCGGAGTGCGTGCTCTCCCTAATCCCCGTTTCTCACAGGGGAAACTGAGGCTCAGAGAGGGAAGGGTCTAGCGTACCGCCCCGGGACGGCGCGGGGGAGTGCCTCGTCCAGGATCCCGGTGCCTCGGCCTTCCTCCTCCACCCGCCGCCACCGGAGGCCCAGGTCGGACCACCCCGGAGCACACACACGTGGGGGCCCCCGGCAGCTCGCGCCGGGTCACGTGACGAGCTGGGGCCTCAGGGCACCGAGGCAGTTGAGGGCCGGGGCCTCCCTTCCCCCGCCGGCCACAGCTCCCCGCTCCGCCTCGCGCTACTCACCCCGGGCGGGGGCTCCCGGGACCCGGGAGAAGAGGATGGGAAAGAGGAAGGGAAGTCGGCGGCAGCGGCGAAGACGAACCCACAAGACCACCACCAGCTCCGTCCCAACACGGACAAACGCGACACCTCACGGCGCGCGCTGCCTTTGTCCATATACGTCACTTCCGAGCGCCCGGAGGCGGGGCCGAGGCTAGCTCCGCCCCGCCACCGGTTCGCTCCGCCCCATGGGCGGCTGACCTCAGTTGACTTTTGGGTCCCGGGAAGGACCTCTCGGATTTAAAAGAGCCTCAGCTCCAAGCCTGTCCTGTCTCCCGCACGCAAGCGGGGCGGGTTAGAGGCTGAAGGCTGGACTTATAAAAACGAGCGTTCTGTGGCTTTTCTACTCGGTAAAAATGGGCGGGGGGAAAGCCTTATTCTACAAATCGTACCCATAACAATTTGCATCTTAAAATAATATACAGATCCAAGAAAGAAAGAAAAAAAGAAAGAGAGAGAGAAAGAGAGAAAGAAAGAAATGAAAAGAAAGAAGTACCTTTGATAGTGCCAACGCACTGTTACCCCAAATGAACGAACAAGTCCTTGAGGTTTCCATTCCAAAAATCCTGCCCTCTTATAGGCTCCTCCCATGTACAGAAAGTTTGGAGGGGTTTCGGAAACAACCGTGATGGACTCTGAGTTTGCCGGTGGGTGAACCTTCCAAACCTCAGTCTCCTCTTCTGCCAGTGTTAAAAGTGTCGGATATTGCAGGTCGAGACTTCAGCCCTGTGCCTGCTGGGGACTCTCAGTAAATAGAGGTACTTAGCCTAAGCTCATTTTTCCTAAACTGACGCCCTGGTCTTAGGTTTACAGTGTCTTCCTCTGGGCTTAACACAAACAGGAGGTTTTTTTGTTTGTTTGTTTTTTGTTTTTTTTTAAAGATTTTATTTATTTATTTGACAGAGATCACAAGTCGGCAGAGAGGCGGGCAGAGAGAGAGAGAGAGGAGGAAGCAGGCTCCCTGCCGAGCAGAGAGCCGGACGCAGGGCTCGATCCCAGCACCCTGGGATCATGAACACAGGAGGTTCTTAAAAGTGTGTTTGCTCGGGTTGCCTGGGTGACTGAGTCAGTTAAGCCTCTACCTTCAGCTCTGGTTGTGGTCCTAGGGTCTGGGATCAAGACACACATTGGGCTCCCTGCTCTGCGGAGAGCCTGCTTCTCCCTTTTCCCTCTGCCTGCAGCTCCCGCTGCTTGTGCTCGCTCACTCTCTCTCTCTGTCCAATAAATAAATAAATAAATAAATCATTAAAAAAAAAAAAAGTGTGTTTGCTCTAACGAAGTAAAAGCTATGGGGGGTGGGGGACAGCTGACTGCTGTTGAGTCCCCCAAATCTGTTTACGTATATAGTATATGGCATCCTCTCCTGAGTACTCCAGGTCGGACTTGCTTCCCCTGGCCTGGGCCCTTCTCCCAAGCTTCATTGTCCATATCTCTAAGGGAAGGGGTAAGTCCTGGACAATTTCAGTTGCTGGGTGTGTCTGTAATCTTCCTTTGGAGGCAGCTCTGAGCACAGCTCTTTTAGGGTTGCCCCCAAATCCACCCCTACCTTTGTTTTCCTGTCAGTGGAAGAAATGTCCCTTCCCTCCATCTGGACTCTGAGGCCTTTCCAGATCTGGACAGCCCCGACCTCAGAGCCTCTCACATCTCTGAATTCCCAAGCCTTGCACACAGTAGTTGGTCAAGAAATGTTTGCAGCTGGCAAGAGCTGGAAGCCTCCTTAGAAATCATCTAGTTAGTCCAGTGTTTCTCATCCATTTAAAAAGAAAAAAAACAAAACCTCACGTATTCTTAGAATAAATATAAAACATGGGGGCACCTGGGTGGCTCAGTGGGTTAAAGCCTCTGCTTTCGGCTCAGGTCATGATTCTAGGGTCCTGGGATCGAGCCCTGCATTGGCTCTCTGCTCAGCGGGGAGCCTGCTTCCCCCCCTCCCTCTGCCTGCCTCTCTGCCTACTTGTGATCTCTGTCAAATAAAAAAGTAAAAAATCTTAAAAAAAAAAGAATAAATATAAAACATGTTCACTTTTCCCACTCAATATTCTAACTTCCTAAGGAGGTATGCCTTTGCATCCCTCATTGAAGAGCACTTGTGGAGAATGGATATATCAGCTACGATGCCTCCTCCAGGCAGACTCCTCAGATTGTAACAGGATACCATGCCAGCAAAACTGCTGGTCCAAACAACCCTTCTCCCCACTCAAGTGTCACAGTACAAGCTTCTCCCCCTGCCTCGTCCCAGCCAAGAGTCACAGAATGAAGCCCCAAGAATGGACAAACTCATCCAGCATTGCGTAGCAAACAAAAGCGGAGCCTGGGTTTGAAATTGGTTCGCTTAGTTTCCAGGCCCACTGCATTCTTACTGCCCAGCCTTCCCGAGGAAATTCTACTTCCAGAGTTGCCCAGCCCGAACTTGACCCACCCGGGCCTCCCAGATCCAGAGAGGGCAGTGGACCCCTGGGCCCTCCGCCCTTGGCTTGGGCCCAGCTGCCCTTGTCAGGTTTCCCACCACCCCACTGTGAGTGCAGCCTTGACTTCCCGAGTACAAAGCCCCACCTTCGTCTCTAGGCCTGAGAGCCCACCGCTCCTCACATGGCCTTGGGTGAGGGGCGGATCACAATGACCCTGAAGAGGCCCAGGAGGCAGCAGGGAGGGTCCACCAGCAGGACCAGCCTGGGAAGATGGGCTCTCCCAAGGACCAGCCCGCCGGTTAGGGGGCTCTAAACTCAAGGGACCTTCTCTAGATCCACCCGAAGTCCCCCGAGGTGAGTGTGACACCAGGAGCCAGCTCAGAGCTGACGACAGTCTGGGAGTGGGGTGTGATAGGGAGAAAGCAGGCTCCAAGACGCCCCCACCCCATGTCAGAAGCTGGGGGCAGGCGTGGGGCTCTGTCTCCCAAAGGCCAAGTTTGTTAAAAATATGTGTCTTGGGGCTCCTGGCTGAGTAGTTCTGGTTAGCTTGCCACTCTTGATCTCAGGGCTGTGAGTTCGAGCCCCACATTGGGGGTAGAGATTAAAAAAAAAAAATCTTAAAAAGAAAATATGTGTCTTGGCCCCACCCTAGACCTACGGAGTCAGAATCTGGGGCACCGGTATTTTCAACAAGCTCTCCACCCAAGGGGCCCCAGCAGGACTGGGCAACTGCTGGGCAGTTCTCTCCTTCCAAACTGGTTCCAGGTTTCCTAATTCCCAGGGGAGCGCTAAGGGCCTAATAGGACTTGAACACTCCGATGGCTAAGTCACAAAGGGACAGGTGCTCTGTTATCCCCATTCTACAGGTGAGGGCACTGACAGAAGTCAGTCAGTTGGCTTGTCCAAGGTTGCAAAGCTAATGAGTAGTGGGATTCGGACTAAATCCTAAATAATAATAAAATTTTAAAAATAATAATAGTAATAGCAGCTAGCCTCTGCTGAACACGTACAGCGTGCCGGATACTATTCTAGGCCATTTACATGTGCTGGCTCACCTAAACGTCACAGCAACTCAGAAAGGTGTGTACTCTTACGTGACCATTTTGCAGGTGAGGAAACAGAGGCTGGGCGAGCTCTGGCCTGAAGCCACTCGCTGCCGGACGAAGCAGTGGTGTTACCCCCAAAACTACAAGGACCTCCCTCCGGGCACTATGGCCTGGGGGCTGACCTATTCCCTCGTCTTCAGGTCGCACGGCACCCCCGTCACCCCCAACTGGCGTGAGGATGCCCTGAGCTGAGCGCCGGGCCAGACATGCCCCGGCGTCCCCCCAACCCCGGGGCCCAGCAGGTGGAGCCCCAGGGGCTCCCCGGCGACGGCGCTTGCCGAAGGAGAGACCCGCTGCTGCCCAGGCTGCCCCTGCCCCAGCTCCGCCCCGTCCTCGGCGCGGGGTCCCCCAGCGGCTTGAGGGCCTCGGAGGGCGGCGGCGCGTGGTGGCCGAACGGGTCCTCGCACCCAGACGTGCGGCACCCCTCGCCGCGTCTACCCGCCCTGCCCACCCTGGCCCAGCGCGGAGCGCAGAACCGGACAAGGCTGCGGTCGCTCCTGCTGCCGCCCCTGCTCCTGGCCCGTGCGCCCCGGGAGCTCGCGCCCCGGCGCCGGGGGCTTGGAGAGCGCGAGGATCCCTGCAGGGGCGCGGCCAGGGAGGCCCCGGACTCCCTGCGCGCCCTCCTAGGAGAGCTTCTCCCCAGCAGGTTCCGGGAGTTCCTCCACCACCTGGGGGCAGAGTGCGCGGAACCCCGGCCGCCGAGTGAGGCCTCTCCAGGACTCCCCAGGGCGCGGGGCGGGGGCGGGGCAGGCGCGGGGCGGAGTCGTTTCCGGGATGGATGGAGCTACTGTTAGTGGGGAGGGGAAGGTCTGGCACAGTCCCTTGAGGTTGGGTCTGCCATTGCCCCTGTTGTACAGTTGAGGAAACTGAGGCCCAAGCTCTATAACTAGGAACAGCCTAGTAAGGACTGTCCCCAAGCCAAGGCCTATAGCTGTTTCCACCTCCTCCTGGCTCCCAGCATCCTGGGCATCACGACCAAAAAGGAGTGTGTCAGAGCACAGCCACCATGCCCCCCAGTGTCCCCACTGTCGGTTCCTTCCAGACCTGCGGTAAGTGTCAGTTACCCGCTGATGGGGACAGGGTTGCCAACAGGGCTCTGAGGATGGCGGACCCTGACCACTCATGCCAGGTGTGGCTTGTTTGTCTTCAAGGGGCCAGTCATCGTACTTCCAGAATAGTCTTAAGAAGATTTTGCTCCATCAAATACCTGCCCTGGGGACCCTGAGGAGAGATCACTCACAATTCACCCTCAAGAAGGCCAACCAGTGAGTTACAGGAGACTGGCGGTAGGGGAATGGGGAGAAAGAGCATCTCTTCTTTTCTTTCCTCTTGTCGTTCACCCATGAATTTACCCATCTGTACACTTGTATATCCGTCTATGTGTCCATCCATGAATCAGGAATTCTTTTTTTTTTTAAGATTTTATTTATTTATTTGACAGAGATCACAAGTAGGCAGAGAGGCAGGCAGAGAGAGAGAGGAGGAAGCAGGCTCCCTGCTGAGCAGAGAGCCTGATGTGGGGCTCGATCCCAGGACCCCGGGATCATGACCCGAGCTGAAGGCAGAGGCTTTAACCCACTGAGCCACCCAGGCGCCCCTGAATCAGGTCTTCTGACAAACTATTTATAATACATTCATGAATCCACCCATCCATCTGTCCATCCATCCATCTAACCATCCATCCATCCATCCATCTATCCACTTACCTATCAATACATAGATCTGTCCCAGAGTAGGTCTCCTCCCAACCTATCCAGGATTATCCATCAACATGTATGAACCCATCCACTCATTCATCAAGTCTTCTGCCAACATATTCATAGTCCAGCCGTGAATCCATTCAGATATTCCAGCTCCCATCACCTATCCATCCTTGCATACATCTTCTCTGTGAACCAGGTCTTCTACAACCCATCCATGAATCTCTCTATCCATCCATCCATCCATCCATCCATCTAGCCAGTCATCCTAACCACAAACTCCAATGATTCTATCCATCTATCCATGAGTCCAATGATCGGTCATCTACAAATCCTTCCATGCACTTGTAAATCCAGGGTACTGTCCATCTATAATTTTTAAAAAGATTTTATTTATTTATTTGACAGAGAGAGAGAGATCACAAATAGGCAGAGAGGCAGGCAGAGAGAGAGGAGGAAGCAGGCTCCCTGCCAAGCAGAGAACCCGATGCAGGTCTCGATCCCAGGACCTGGGATCATGACCTGAGCTGAAGGCAGAGGCTTTAACCCACTGAGCCACCCAGGCACCCCCATCTATAATTTTGTCATGAAGCCATCTACGAGTCCATATACAGAGGCAATCATCCACCCATCCATCCATCCACCCATCCTCCTAACTTCCAGTCCTTCTATCAGACCTTTTCATTAACTCATTCATGAATCCATCCATCCATCCACCCACCCAGTCTTCCATCCTTTTACCCATCCCACCATTCATTTGTCCGTTTCTTCTTCTAGCTTTTAATAGGTTTTGTTATAAGTCAGAAATCGGAGGAAATAAGATAAGGGATGGAGGTAGAAGAGCCTGGGCATTAGAGCTTCCTGGGCCTCAGTGCCATAGCTTTAATGAAGAGGAAAAAGAATGCAGAAAAAACTCCTCCAGCATTAAGAGGGTTAAACTGAGGTGAACTGTGAAGAGCGTTGCCCACGAGTTTAAAAAACAAAGAGAGTAAACACAAGACATACTTGCCATCCCTTGTCCTTCTGGACCCATGGCTGACAATACTATGTGATCCCTGCGTTGTCCCCCCACTGGGCCTTGAACCCTCCCTGACACAGTGCTCCAGGCAGACACCACCGATGGCTCAGAGAAGGCGCCAGAAGTGAAACACATTTGCCAAGCCAGGAACTTTAAATCAATCGAATCAACAGACTACGTCTCACAAGATAGAATAAATAAAAGTATGGAACTCATTAGCTCAAATATGACAAACAGCAGGGGTGGACAGAGTCATGGTGTTTCACATTTAAGAACTAATACTCGAGCACCCCATGGTGGGCAAGATCCCCTGGTAGGCCCTGCGGGAGGGGCACCAGGCTACGTTGGAATAGGCTCCAGTAGCCTCTGATAGCAGAACTGAGATTTCAGTCCCCTGGGCAGAGCTGGGGTGCACCTGTGTCTGGCCCCGAGGCCAGCACAGACCAGAGGCTGATAAGCAGACAAGTGTTGGATCCCTAGCTCCCAATGCCTGTAACCGTCTGGGACACCTCCCGGCTGCCTGGCTCTTTGGTGGGCTGATGAAAGCGTCACTCATGTGCCCACAGAGACATAAAGATGTAGTCAGAGAAATGGATGCAGGGATACATCAATATGTGTGTCCTTAAGGTGGAACGTGGCATTTCTGAATAACAGAGCCATGGATGGATCAAGCAGGCCCTCTTGCAGCCTTGCCCTTGAGGCTGAAATTAATAAATGTAACGACAACAGAATGCCCTTTACTGAGGGCGGGCCCCATGCCAGGCCTTGCACGAGATGCCTCCCGTAAGTTATTTCATACTTACCAAACTTTTATCAGGGGGCTACTATCACGCCTACACTATATCATATATAGCTGAAAGGGGAAAACTGCAACATGGAGGACTCAAGTGTGGTCTCCCCAAGTTCACGTGCCTGGAAAGAGGCATAGCTGAGACTGATGGTTATAAGAACAGTTTGAAGTTACAGATGCTTACCCTGGGCAGCCCACAGCCTGGGTGCAGTGTTATGGCATCCGGTTCATCTCGCCACCCTGTGTGGCGGGCACAAGGATGATGCCCAGTTTACAGATAAAGAAACTGAGGCTTCAAAGAGTTAGGATGGAAACCCAGGCCTCCTTGACTCTCAAGTTCATATTCTTCTCTCTGCTGAATTATTTGGTATATAGGATGGTCAGCTCTGGAACTAAGACTCAAATCTTAGCTATAAATAAATAAATAAATAAATAAATAAATAAAAATTTAAAAAAAGAGAAAAGAAAAGAAAAAGAAAAAATCTTGGCTCTACCCTTTACCGGCTGTGTGACCTTGGACAAGTTGCAAAACGTCTCTGTGTCGCGATTTGCTCCTCTGTAAAATGGGACTAATGATCATGTTTCCCAGGGTTGTGTGGGTGTCATAGGCTGAGGCATGGTCTGTGCGTGTTCTGTGGCCCGGCGGGCAGGCAGTACTCCCCAAAAAGGCCAGCTACTGTGGGTGTCAGGATACACAGCAAGCTCTGGTCCCATGGTTATGTGTTGCAGGGCTGGGGTGTGGGCCTAGGGGCTCAGGTCCTGACCCTCCCCTGCCCCTCTGGTCACTCTCAGCAGGCCCCACGGTGCGCCGGCCCCCAGGCTCAAGGCCGTGCTCTCCCACAGCTCCTCGGGGGAGAGCTCAGGGCAACGTAAGCGGTTTTGCCCCTTCCGAGTGCGATTCGCTGACGAGACCCTGCGGGACACAGCGCTCCGCTACTGGGAGCGCAGCTGTGCAGGTAAGCGGACAGCGCGGGGAGCCTCGGGCCTCCAGAAAGTTCCAGCTTGCAGTCCGGAAAGCAGATGCTTCGGCTCTGGGTCCCAGGAGTCAGGGCTGGCCTCCAGAGGCCAGGAATTCACTGACCTTGCCCAGACGGCACTCGAGCTGGCTTCTCCAGAGTATCAGGAGGGTCTCAAAGACCAAATAGAGGGGTCGGAGGTTCTGCAGCAGTGTCCCAGCGTGGGTGGCACCAAGGAGCAGTCACCGTGGAGGCCACAATGGCTGCCCATGCCTGGCCACCCCCGAAGGCCTTCTCACTGCCACTGGTTCCCAAGCGCCAGATCTGCCCACCTTAGAACAGGCACGCACAGCCTCCCGACTCCCACATCTGGCCCCCTCCATGGCCTATGGAGGCTGAAGAAGGTGGCAAGTCACCTAAAGCATCTTCCCATATACACCAAGGCCTGCCCTGCTGAGGAGATGCCCAGAAAGGTCCAGAAGATCAGACCTTCTCTCTGGGGGAGGCTGGCACTGGCTGGTCCAGCAAAGAAGCTAGGAACCACCAGGCCCCGGTTCTGAGATGCAACTTTGCCCTCGGCTCCTTGGGGATTGGATGTGGTGGTGTCTGCTTGGCACAGTTTCCAGTGTTTTCTGAAGTGGGTGTCAAGAAGCAGGTGGGAAGAATGCGTGTCCTTGCTCTGGTATAACCTTTACCAATCCCCCCCGCCCCGCCCGTTTCTCCATCAGCCTGGCCTCTTCACTTCTCGGGAACTGGCAGCCCCAGGGCTTCCAAGAGCTTCCATCTGTTTATTGACCAACTACTGTGTGCAGTTTCAGGAAACGTGGCTGCTCCAGAGCCTAGTTGTGGGTAAAGCCCTAAGATCCAGGATCTTTGCTGATTCAGGAGGGACGCTCCCTGGGCCCCTGAGGGTCATAGGAAGTTGGAGACAGAAGCTGCAGTTTTGTCCCGTGGCTTGTGGTTTGACAGGCAAGCCAAGGCTTCCCAGAGCAGGTGACACAGCTGCGGAGGAGAGAGACCTGGGGGCCCCCAGGGGGAGACCATTCCGTGGGAATGGCAGCTGGCTAGCTCAGGAGAGAAGACTCCATGTGGGCCAGTGGCCACAGGAGCTGTGGTCACGTCCCAGGGCCCCAGAGCGGGGCTCTCGGCTGACCGCTCCCCAGCCCTTTCCATCCTGAGACAGCCATTGGGGAGCTTGGGGTCCCTGGCCAGCCAGGAAGGCAGCCAATCGGGCAGGAGAGACTCCGAGCCCCCAACCCCTGCAGGATCTCACCATTGTCTCTGGATTTCCACAGTGGCCTGACTGGCCTTCCCACTATGGGAAAGGAGGCCCATTGGGGCTACAGCAGGAGTGGGTATGTGGCGGGGGGTGGGGGGCACAGTTTGGGTAATAAAGGCAGAAACAGTCACGCAAGATAGTTTTAAAACCTGAGCCTTCTCCGGAGGCAGCCATCAGGCACTGGGGAGCCTTGGGTTGCCATGGAGACAGGGTTCTGCCCGGCCTTGCCTGCCAGAGAGGGAGGAGGGGAGAGTGGGGGTGCTGGCACCCACCCCCCGCCCCCCCAACAAGGTAGAGATCTTACTGGAGCCCTCTCTCCTCCAGTCCGGCAGGGTACCACCGAGAATGGGCTAGCTCCCCGGTCAACATCGGAACGGGTGCTCGGGAGCGTCAGGAGATGACCGGAGAGTTTGCCCAAAACCCCGTGTGCAGGTCCAAGGAGGAGGCCATGGCCAACGTCTCGTTCGGCTGGGACTGCCCCGGCCTGTGAGGCTTCGGGGAAGGGGACAGGATTCAGAGGCACTGCCAGGAATCCCTCCTCATCCTGTAGACGACCCCATCCAGCAGTGGGCAGGCGAAGGGTCACAGGCTTGAGGGATCTGCCAGCCATGGGTGGACGGGGGATTCAGGGGCCATGCAGCTCACAGGCTCCTGTCCCCCGCAGGTCCACCCAGGAGCCACCGGGTCACCTCCCTGAGGATGCCTCCATGAAACGCAGCCTGTCCGGCATCCCCAGGGCCACCACACGGAGGCTGCGAGGTGAACTCCCAACCTGGCAGGACACGGATGACATCCTGGGGCTGGGAGGCCATCGCCCTGCTCCTGGGGCCAGACACTGGTGAGCACCTGCTAGCAGCCAGCTGCCCGGAGAACCCCTGCGCAATGGGGCGGCGGGGTGCCAGATGAGGCCTCCCTGCACGTGGCTAAGGGCTGGGCTCTCGTGCTGAGCTGGGTCCGGATTCCCAGCCCCATCCTTGCAAGCACTGGGGTCTTTAGGGGGTTTGCATCCCCTCATGTGTACAGTGGGGCTGAATCCAGTGCCTGCCCCCTTGGACTGGGGTATAGAATCCGCCCCCCCCCAGGGCCCAGGGAGACTTGTTTCCGGCCCAGACCCCCCAACCCCTCCCCTAGCCTGCCCCACAGCATCTGGCAACAGCGGGTCCTCCTGGTCTCTCTAGGAATCCTTCCCGCCCAGCTTGGAGCTGCACCCAGTCCTGAAGCCAAGCTGCCCTAAGGGTTACCAGCTCCTCCTGCCTTCCACAACGCCACAGGGGTCTCCCCGGTGAATGGCTACTGGAGCCCAGGCCCATGCACGGACACGGGCCAGGGGGTGAGGAGAAGCCTTTCTCACCCCCCAAATAAACATGCATTCCAGATGGCTGGGACCTGCTACCATGTCCTACCCCACAAGCCTTTCTGGGTGCCAGGTTACTTGTCTCCAGGGGTCCTGGGCCAAGGAGAGGGAAAGGACAAAGTCATGGCTGGGATGAGGCTGAGGGTTGGGGACAGGCCATCATCAGGGACCAGGGCTTGTTCTAGGTGAACCCCTCTTCTGGAAGCGGGGAGGGCCTGCCATACACTTTGAACTTGGGACCAAGCCTCTGTCAACCTTGATCAAGCCACACCTGTAACAGGCACCTGTCCTGAGCCCGGGCCCCAGTTCCCTCTTTGACTGGAACCAAAGCCTACTTGTTGACTTCTGTCATGGGATGAGGGTGTCCAGACTCCACGGGGTGGACAAACGTTTGTCTTCTGCATTCCCCAGGTCCCTGGAGGGCAAGCATCCAGGGTGGGTGGGGACCAGATGTTTCTCTCCTAGTGGTGGCAGAAGGAAGGGTGGGCAGTGTTCAAAATCACATCGGGTGGTGACAAAAGACCAGGTGGCGTTGATCTGATCGCTGCACTGACCCAGCATTGCCAGCCCCACACCTGGGTTTCAATCTCCCGGACAAAGTTGAAGCCCCCCTCTCCTCTGTCCAAGCAACGCTTTGG
This sequence comes from Lontra canadensis, assembly GCF_010015895.1. Lineage (NCBI taxonomy): Eukaryota > Metazoa > Chordata > Mammalia > Carnivora > Mustelidae > Lontra > Lontra canadensis. The sequence goes on along the minus strand of NW_022631024.1, from coordinate 14,982,278 downwards.
CCCCAACCCCTCGGCACACCGAGGATCCGGGTCTTTATCGCCACCTCCTGGCCAGTGAGGAAACAGCCACGGAATCCACACCCAGGCACCAGGCCGAATGAAAGGGTGAGATGGGGGAGCTGCTGGGCGGGGGCAAGGCAGTGGGAATCTTAGGGCCAGGAGGGTAGTGAATGGGGGAGGATTTGTTTCTGCAGGGGTGCTCTGCCTCCAGAAGAAAGGCCACAGATCTAGGCAGTTTGGAGAAAGTCTGTGGGGGATGGGATGGGGGCAGCCCTCCAACTCCCCTTCCCGGGGGACTGGCTGGGGTTTCGATCCCAGGGACGGCTCCCCACCACCCCTTTTTCTGCGCTTTCACTACCCCCCAACCACCCTAGTATTTCCATTTCCTGGAGAGTCTGCGGGCCTCAGAGGAGGCCGGATTCGGCCGCGCACCCACCCCGGTGACCTTGCGCCGTCCGCCTCGCCCTCTCCGAGCCTCAGTTTCTCCTCAAGGGCCGCAGCGAGCCCTCGCCCCGCCGCCTGCTGCAGCGCCGCCAGGCGCCCACGCGGGGGCAGTGTTGGCCTGGCTTTGGCGCCGCCCTGCGCGGCGGAAACTTCTCAGCCTCCAGCTCCGAGGTCGGAAACTTTTCCCCTCGCGCCGCGCTCCTGTCTCCCGCCCGCGCCCGTCTCCCGCCCGCGCCCTCCTCCCGACGCGGACCCGCGCCGCCGCCTTCCACCTGCCCCGGGTTCGCGGCGGGCCTGGGGGGACAGCCCCGCTCCCCACCCCCCAACTTCTTCTCGCTGCTTTTTGTTGCCGTTAAAGCCAAAAACTACTAAGTGGCGATCGACGAGCCTGGAAATCGGGGTGGGGTGGGGGGGCGCGACCATACTCCGCGACATGTGGGGTGGGCGAGGGGCGTCCCGCTGCGACCTGCACCCCGGGCCAGCCCCTCCCGGCCTTCCTGCAGCCTCGCCGCATCCCCCCCCCACCCCACCCCCCGGCCCGTTCCCTGCGCGCCAGGCTCTTCTGCCGTGGCCTGCTCGCCTCCCTTGTCTCCCCTCTCCCTCCTCGACAACATGGATTCTGTGTCGAGAGGACCTTGTACGTGGACCCTGAGCCTCCCATCCGGCCGCTCACAGCGCGGACACCCAGGGACACGGGCCTGCAGGCCCACTGGACGCAGGTGCGCGCTGGTGCACACACACACCACACACGGCAGAGAAACATCCGAGACACACACACCATCAGACACACTGTACGGACCCCAGAGAAACACACCGCACAGAGACGCCGCACACGCACACAGGGACCCACAGCACACACAGCTGGAAGCACCTTCATGTACCCTCCCAGCGCCCCCAGTGCCCTCATTCCGGGTTGTCTTCCCCGCTGCTGTCGGTCAGCCATGACCCTGGGCCTACGGAGGGTCCTTGAACATGGGTGAGCAACAAGGAAGGTGGGAGGGAGCACTGCATGGGAACGGACCCCTTTCCAGCGGTCCCCAGGTTCTCAGGCTGTCACTCCTCCCTGACAGCACCCAGGGTCCTCTCCCCAGGGTCCCAATAGGGCCCTTTTTACTGGTACATTTCCACTCAGGGCTGGCAGCCCCTCCTGGGCTCCAGGCAACAGCATGTCAGCCTGTTGGGAAGGCCAGGAAAGTGGTTGTGGTGGCTTCTTGGTGGCTTCTGTTCCCCCATAACCTCCGCTACCCCACCTCACCCCCAACGTCCCCCTATGAGGGGGTGCGGCATGGCAGGTGTACTCCCCCCTACCCCTGCCCATCCCAGCTCTTCTGTTCCTGTCTGCCATCTCACCCTGAGCATTCATATCCCTGAGTCCCACTCCTTCCCTGAACCACTGACCCCGCCCTGGGCCCTGTGGAGACCTGGGCCAGGTCCGTGTGGGTAGTGGGGGCTGGGTCTAGCTGGTGCCTGACAGAGAGGGAGGAATGACTCCCTACCCAGGGCAAAAGGAAGTAATGGAGAGGCAAGAAAATTACCACTCCTTCCATCGGAGTGCTCCCTCCCTGGAGAGCTTCTCCGGAGCTCTGCTTGTTGATCTGGACTCCAAAGGCCAGAGAGGTTAGGGGGATTTGCCCAGGCCGGCACAGACATGGGAGCTGGAGCAGAGACTAGGTCCCCCTGTGTCCCACCCCAGCGTTCAGCTTTTCCAGCTCTTCTCATAAGCTACTCTTACTATAACCATTCGTTGTGGAGGGAAACCAAGGCCCGTAGAGGTTAAGCTCTTTCTCAAGGTCACACAGATTAAGAGTGGGGGTCTGGAGACTGACCCCAACATACAGCTGTGCTGGGTGGGCTCCCTCCTCCCCCATCCCCGGGGGCAAAGTGGGGCGATCTGGAGGACCCTTCCTTCCTGGGTCCATACTCCAGCACAAGGGGCACGGGGCAAACCAGGGCAAAGTCAGGGAGAGAGAGATTTCTTTGGTGCAGGGGTGGGGGTTGGAGCTCCGGCGGCAGAAACTGCCTCACGGACTAGCCCACTTTCCTTGTGCGGCAGCAACTACCGTGTGCTGTGCACATGCTGGGCCTGAGGCACACAAGCAGGCACCAGAATGACCACCTCTGCTCCCAGGGGGCCACCGTCTGGTGGGGGACATGGACTCAACGGGGCAATCCCAGGACAGAGTGTCAAGTGTTATGGTGTGAGGCCCCGGGGCTTTGGGAGCACAGAACAGGGGACCCGAGCCACTGCCTAGGGCATGGGCGGGGGGACATCTGGGCTCTCAAGGCCAGGAGGTGGGGGCATGGTGAGACCTGGACAGAGGAACAGGAGGCGAGGATAGGGGGGTGGTGACTGCCACCGTTCTTTGCAGCCCAGCTGCCTGGGGGATTTGGGGCAAGGGGCTTAGGAGGGCTGTTGACTAGAAAGAGGGACAGTCTGGTGTCCCCCAGCCAAGAGGGGCTGCCCACTACTCCTTCCCATCCCTCTGCCTTTGTCTGCCATTATCTAAATCCCACCGCCTGTGTCCTCCCCCTCCCCAACATTTCTGCCTCTTTGGGTCCCTTTGTCATTCTCTTCTAAATATGTCCTAAGTGACAGATGGTCTGCACCTTCCAGGGGCTCCTGTGGAAGGCCATCAAAGCCCTCCACAGAGACTCTGTATGCTGCCGCCTCCAAGCAGCCCTGTGTAAGCCTCGACATCCCCAATAAACAGCCTCAAGAAGCAGGGGTGACCCTGGTGGTGATCATTGTGCCTCAGGGACCCACTGGGACCGGTGCTAGGTGCTGGGCAGAGTCCAACCTGGAAGCAGGGACTGGACCCGCCAGACTGGGCTCTGGAACCCAGAATGGTTCCAGAATGGTGAATGGCGGCACTGAGACCCCAGAAGTAGTAGCCAGGAGCTGCCTGCCTGCCATCTCCCATCATGGGGCTTTGGGGACCACTAATGACTCACCCACCAGGATTTCCCTGGTTTATTGCTGCACCTGGCAGCTCTGGGGACTGCGGTGACACCCCCAAGCTCCCAGAGAGCCCCCCACTGGGCTCTGGGCAGACTTCTAGCTCTCCTGGCTGCAGCGCCCTGGCAAATCCCCCAAAAGTATCTTCCTACAGGAACCTGTCAGCCCAGGCACTTTCCAGCCACCTTGAGGACCCAGACTCTGTTCTCCAGGGAACGATGCCTTCCCGGGTCGTCTCAGGCTCGTGGGTGACTTCTAACAGCCACAGCCATTCTGTAATATTAACTAGGGTGAGCAGGAATCCACATGAGCTGAGCGTGCACCCAGGAATCCCAGAGGAATCATGACGGACATTACTGAGCTGGTACCACAAGCGGATGAGATCTAAAGACTGCCAGTTTTATTTTTTAAGATTTTATTTATTTATTTGACAGAGATCACAAGTAGACAGAGAGGTAGGCAGAGAGACAGGGGAAGGAAACAGGCTCCCCGCTGAGCAGAGAGCCCGATGTGGGGTTCCATCCCGGGATCCTGGGATCATGACCTGAGCTGAAGGCAGAGGCTTGAACCCACTGAGCCACCCAGGTGCCCCAGGACTGCCAGTTTTAAAGCCTACTTACCCAGGAAGGAGGGCACTGCTCTATGATGAGGGAGGCATTGCCCCAGCCCAATATTACAGATAAAGAAACCAAGGCACAGAGAGGGTAAGCCACTCTCCCAGGGTCACACAGCTGAGCTCCAGAGAAAAAACCAGTGATTAAGTGCGGTGATGGGGGAAAGCACAGGCAGGTGTCCCAAGAGCACACAGGGCAGCCACCTTCTCCGAGGCTGAGTTTTTTCCTCCTCCTGGAAGCTGGCTCAGATTTTCTCCAGCCCAGAGGGCAGGGCTGTAGCCCACATGCACAGGTGGCTGTGGCTGGTAAACTCTGCCACTCCTCAGTTCCCCTGTTTTTCCTTCCTTCCTTCCTTCCTTCCTTCCTTCCTTCCTTCCTTCCTTCACAGAACACACGAATTGAGCATCTACAGATACCAGGCTGTGTCCTGGGCTCTATGAACAAGAGAGACAGTGTTCCTACCTCAGGGAGCCCCTGTCTTGGTGAGGGAGATACAGAGGGGGCTGGCTTCCCAGATGTGTGACCCCCGCAGGAGAAGCGTCCTGTACCCCGTTTAATGGTCTTCTGGTGTCATCTGGAAATTGTCAATTAATTTGAAATAAGGGGCCTCGCATTTTCATTTTGGGCTGGGCCCTGGCTAATTGTGTGGCTGGTCCTGGACACAGATACTAAACTGTGCAAATGGTGCGTGGGGGCCACCTAGACTGTCCAGCAAGAGGAGGTAAGAACCACCAGCAGGTGCACTGGCTTGAAGGCAGGACTCTCCCACCCCCACCCCCCACACAGGTTGGAAGGCTTGTGGAAAGTTCCAGCTGGCCGGGCAGAGTGAGGCTGGGCAGAGAAGCAGATCCTGGGAGATGATGCCAAGGAGTGGGCTTTGTCCTGACCCCAAATCCCTGTCATGGGTCCCTGGATCTCCTAGGGCAGCCCCCTGGGGGCTGGGTCAGTGTCAGTCAGGAGATTGGGACCAGCAAAGCTCCAAAAGGACTTAAAAAAAAAAAATACCCCTGGGGTTGCTGAGTGGCTCAGTCGGTTAAGCATCTGTCTTCCATTCAGGTCATGGTCCCCAGGTCCTGGGATGGAGTCCTGAGTGGCTCTCTGCCCAGCGGGGGGCCTGCCTCTGCCTCTCCCTCTGCCTCTGCTCATGTTCTCTCTCTCTCTCAAATAAATAAATAAAATCTTAAAAAAAAAAAAAATACCCCTGTGTCTCTGACTGGCTTGCTAGTGTAGGCATAGGGCATAGCATGGACAGGCACAAACCCCAAACCCCTCCCAGCCACCCCCACCGGCCCCGGTCCCTCCCACTCGGTAACCCCATTTCCTGGGCACCTTCTTGAGATATTCTGTGCACATACAAGGAAGCACAGACAGGCCTGTATTTTTCAAGATTTATTTATTTATTTGAGAGAGCGCAGGAGCAGCGGGGGAGAGGGGCAGAGGGAGGGAGAGAGTCTGTGCTGAGGACAGAGACCGGCCGAGCTCCATCTCACAGCCCTGAGATCACAACCTGAGCGGAAACCAAGAGTCCGACGCCTAAGCGACTGCGCCACGCTGCCGGCGCCCCAACATGCCTCTATTTTGATTTTACAATGTCAATCTTACCTGCGTCCTATTTTGTACACACTGTTTTGCACTTAGGGTTCTCACTCCACAATCTGAGATGTCATCGAAAGCTCTTTCAAGGTCATTTAATTTTATAGATGAAGAAGTTGGGACTGAGTTTCACCCAGGAAGCGTGGGTGTTCAGGTCACCCACGCACAGAGCCTGGCCTTGGCCATACACCCACACCTCCCCCACAGCCCCTCTCCTGTCCTCATGGCCAGGACGGCTTCAAGGGGTAGGGGGTATTGCGTGATTCCCATTTCTACAAGGCTCAGAGAGGTAGAGTCACCATCCTGGGGCCACACAGCCCAACTCAGATAGGAATCCTCAAAGCCACACTGCCTTCTAGGAGCAGGGTCACCTTCCGCAGGACGGCTCTGCCCCCTGACAATCCCCCTGCCCCCGATGCCAGATGGGGAAGCCCCTCACTTGGGCAGGTAAGAATTGGGCAAAGGACCTTCTTGCCTCAGAAAGCCACCAGAATGGAGTCCCAGGAAGGCCAGGAGGGCGGGGCTGGGTGGGGTGACCTGCTGGGGGCAAGGCACTGAGTGAGGATGCCTGCCCCCCCACCCCCCACCCCCCACCCCCGCCCAGGTCCCAGCCCTAAGGCCCTTGCCTGTCGTCAGGGAGGGCTGGCATCAGCTGGTTTAATGCGCCTGGGGCTGTGATTCAGCATTTGGGTTCCAAGAGTTATTTTTATTGTGTTTTGTTTATTCAGAGCCTTTGAAGCCTGTTTTTTAGCCTCCCGATCCTAGAGAAAGGAGCTGGTTTGGGTACAACTGTGCAACGATGTGTCGGCCTGAGAAACAATTCTCCCCAAGTCAGGGGCTCATTGTCCCTGCACACACGTGCCCCCCCCCAGGCGTGGGCACCCGTGGGGGTCTGCAGGACAACCTACACAACCTACCACCCACCTGCGACCAGGCAACAGGCAGCCCCTCCGAAGTTGTATGAAGAGGGGCCCTCCGGGCCCAGGGGAGGCTGTCAGTGCTGGCTCAAGGGTGCTCAGCTTTTGGAGGGTCATGAGACTGTGATGAAAGCTAAGGACCTTCTCTGTTCCGAAAAACGTACCTACACACAAAGCTTTCCAGTCGATTCCCACAGTTTCTAGGACCTTCTGAGACCCTCTCCCTTCAGTTTAGATTCCTTCCTAAAGGAATCTTACTGTCTGCCTTTTTCAGGGGCTACACTATGGGCCTTCTCATTATTATCTCATTACCTCCTCATAACTGAGGCACAGAGAGGTTGGGTCCCTCACCCAAGGTCACACAGCTCACAAGTGGCTAAGCCGAGATCTAGGCCCAGCCTGCACTCCAGTCCAGTCTGCGCTGCTAACCTAACACTGTGCGTGCACGCGCGCACACACACACACACACACACACACACACTGCCTAGCCTCTGAGTAAACCTGTGGGTTAGACCCAGAGAGAGACTGGGCTGCAGAGCAGCCAGGTTAAGTGCCTGGGCTTGGGGTCTGTCAGAGCAAGGTGACTGGGGTCCAGAACTTTGTGAGGGTCAGCTGAGCTGAGACCCACTAGGCAGGGTTGCCCAATCTGGGGCCTCTTGCTGCCCTATCCTCCTTCCCTGATGGAGGGAGGACAGGGAATGGCATGACCTCCATGGGCCTTCCAGGCTGCGATTTCCAACATTTGTGGAGTTAAGACCCTAATACTATTTTTCAACAGCTTTTGGTGCTTTAATAGAATTGAGGGTAAATCTAACTTGCAAATTTTCCCTTTTGATCTCCCCTTTTCTTTCAGGAGCTCCACAGAGCAGGGTTTAAAACAGGAGGACTGGAGACAGCTCCCACCTCTCTCCTGCTCCCAACCAGGGTTCTCCTGAGGTTGGAAGTCCTGGGGTGGTCATTGTGGGCTGGACTCCTGGTCACCAGCTTTGACTCCCACTGCTTGCCTCCTCTCCCCACATCCAGCACTGACTTGGCCTAGGCAGGCTCCTCCATGCCCCAGATACTGCCCCCTCTGCCTCCCTCCTTCCCACCACCACCACTCTTGCAACAGGCTTCCGGCTTCTTTACTCTTCTGAGCCAAACACCTTCATGCCTCAGGGCCTTTGCACATGTTCCCCCGTCCGCCTGAAATGTTCTTTTCACCAGCTTCACTGACTCCTACTTAAGCTCAGGTCTCAGCTTAGATGTTTCCTCCTCAGGGGAGCCCTCCAGGATCAGAACTGAATAATAGTAACACTACTGGCACACAAGGAACCTTTCTCAGCAGGCCCTGAACTCAGGGAGCGTAGGCACTCAATAGGCTCCAACACACAGCCAGCCACAAGGGAGGCCTTCAATAGATGCTAGGCAAGAGGAGGGGATCCTCTTTCTGAGACTCTTCCTGGTGGGGTCTGTGCCTCAGTTTCTCTGCCTGTGAAACGAGGTGGGGTGGGGGTGGGTCACAGGCCCGCACTTGCCATGTGATGATTTTCTGAGGCTCCCTCTGGGTTTCTGGCAAGGATCACACTCATTTCACGGTATTTGACTTCCTTGATTATCTGATTTTCCAGGGAGGAATTTTAAATCTCTGGATTGGGGTGGCATCTGCCTGATACCCGGGCACCCGTCCCATCCCACCAGCCTGAGTGCACCTGGCATCCTGGGGAGGCCCATTAAAAGGGCCCCTCTTGGCAGATAAGGCCCTGCCCAGAGAAGCCCTTCAAGGGCTCTGTGACTGTGTGGGTTGGCCCCCTGGGGGTGGGAAGAAGGTGGCCCTGGTTGTCCCCCTCTCTGCCACCAAAGCTATCAAGGCGAGCACTGGGGCTCGGGAGCCAGACAGACTGTGAGCCAAGTCTGACTCTGTCATTTCCCATCCAGTGTGGCCCATCCTTCACTTCTCTGTGCCTCCGTCCCTCTGTTGGAACAGCAGGCACAGAGCAGCACCCCCCAGCTGAGGCTCAGGTGCTGACTCAGCGGGTTCCTGGCCTGGGGCTAACACAGTAAGTGCTCTGGGGGTCAAGCGGTCTCTGCCTTTCTAACCACGCCCCACCCGCAGTGGCTAAGACTCAAGTCCCTGGAGCCAAGAAACTAGGTCCATCCCCAGCCTTGCTCCTTAGACGGCTGCGTGACCTCCCGGTGTCTGCTTCCCCATCTGTAGAATGCGGGTGATAGAGACGCCGTCCCCTGCTGCCAGTGCCAGATCAGTGTTTGCTCTCGCTATCCCCAGCCTGGCCTCACCCTGCTCGGTGCCTGTGTTGTGATCAATACTGCGACAGCGGGCAGGAACCGCGGAGGGCGGAATCCACGGAAACCAAGTGCATCCTGTCCACCGCGCCTGCGTCTGATTTGGGTTTCCTGGCTGTGGGACCTGGGGCAAGTCGAGTTCCCTCTCTGAGCCTCAGGCTGCTCGCCCGAGAAAGGCTGTTCTTAATCAACCGCACTGGGTGGCTTATGGTGGGAGAGCCTGTGGCCATTGTCATTCTTACTGCTGTCACATCAGAAAGTAGAGCCATGGGGCGCTGGGTGGCTCAGGCGGTTAAGCGGCTGCTACCGGCTCAGGTCAGGATCTCAGATGCTGGGATGGAGCCCGCGTCGGTCTCCCCGCTCAGCGGGGAGTCTGCTTCTCCCTCCCCCTCTGCTCCTCCCCTCTTGGGCGTGTGCTTGGTCTCGCTCTCTCAAATAAATAAAATAAAATCTTAAAAAAAAAAAAGCGAAGTAGAGTCGTTTCGCAAGAAGGGATGCGTGCAGCCTCGACGGTGAAGAAGGACGAGCAAGGTCGGCTCCCTCCGGCTTCTGGGAAGAGGAGGCCAGAGGGCAAGGCCGGCTCAGCCGGGAGCGGGGGGCGGGGACGCTGCGGGGGGGGGTCTCTGAGATCGCCCCTCTTTGGGGGGCCGAGTGGGAGCAAGGCGCAGGTGCGCCCGGGCCGGCCCCGGCTCCCCCGCCCGATCTCGGGGAGCCAAACTTCCCGAGTTTCCCCGAACGCCCCTCCCAGGAAGGCCCGCGCCAAGGCCTCCGGGGCAGGGAAGGTGCCGGAGGCGCGGAGGAGGGCAGGGACTTGCCCGAAGCCACACAGCCCCGCCCGACCCGGCGGCGCAGCTCGCAGCCCTGCTCGGACTTGCCCAATAGGGACGTGCGGGGCCTCCCGGAGGTCCGCGCCCGCGGAGCCACGGGATGAAAGGGGAATCCGCCGAAACCTGCCTCCCTCCCCGGCTCGCCCGCCCCTGCCGCAACCGGATCTGGCTGGGGGCGCTGGGCTTTGATGTCGGCGCAGCGGCCCCAGCGCCCGGCCGGCCCGGGAGCCTCGGGGAGGCCGACTTGAAAGGGCAGCCGCGGCCGTCCGCGGCCATACCCGGGCCCGCCCGAAGGCGGCGGAGAGCCTGGAGGCGGGGCGGGGGGGGGGAGGGCGCCGGTGGGGGGCGGGAAGCCGGGTCCGAGAAGCGAGAGGGCGGGCTGTCCTCGGCGTTCAAGGCCCTGCCCGTGGGTGCCCCGCCTCCACCACCCGTTGCAACGCTTCCACTCGGCCGCTGGGTTCCTACAGAATAACCGTGGTGCCCAGGTATTGCCTCATCTCGGGCCCTAGCACTTAAATGTTCCTGCTGCCAGAAACACCCTTCCTGTCTTTGACTACCCGGCCTCGGGGTCAGCTCCTCTCTCTGGGCTTCAACTCTTGGTGTGGGTTTTCCCAGAATCCGCTTCCAGCCACTCCCCCGCCCCCGCCGTCTCCTTCCCAGGTCCGCCGCCTCAGCGACCCCCACACCAGCACAGGCTCCATAACCCTCCACCTGCAGACCCCTAGCTGGGAGCTCCAGGAGGGCACCCTCACGGCCGCCTGCCTGGACCTGGGTGGGCAGGTGCTGGGGGAAAAGGGATAACACCAGTGACGACAGTAATAAGCCCTTGGGGCAAGCCAGCGTGAGGGTGGCCGCAGAGAGAATTCCGGCTCCTAGAGTACATCACAGATTCCTGGTTCCCCGTATCCTTGGAATACCAAGCTGGGTGGCCCTTCTCCCTATCTCCAGGCGGGGCCTTGCCCTCACCGCACAGGGCCCTTGGGATCAACCACTGACAGCCGCCAGGAACCCCCAGCCTCTTGATTTCCCGCCCCCAGAGTCCTCTGACGCTGGGCAGCTCCCTCCCGAACCCTCTGCCCAGTCTGCTGATTTCCGAGGCCTCGAAGAGGCCCCCCTTCCCTCACCCCAGGCTAGATTCGATCCTAGGACTCTGTGGGACCCAGGCGCCTGGGAGAGGGAGCCGGCCCAGGCACCATCCTGTGGGGGTGGGGCCGGGGAGGGGCTCCCGTAAGTCAGACGCAGGAGCAAATGGGCCAGGAACCTCGATTTGGTTCCCCTGTCTCAGGAACTGAGGTTTTCACACGCAGAGCCCCTGTAACTGGCGTCACAAGCTCACAGACCCAAGGGCAGCCGCGAAAGGGGCCGTCTAGTGCCTCCCCAGGAGGAGGAGCCGGGAAGCGGGGCTCAGCCGGGGTGGAGGAGGAGGGAGCGATGCAGGGATGAATGTGCTGCCCGCAGGAGCTGCCGCCTGGGTGGGCAAAGCCAGATGTGAGCTTCAGCCTCCCCTCCCCTCCTGCTCGCCAGCTCGTTTTTTTTTAGAGACCTCAGAGCTCAGCCTTCCCAACCGTGTCTCCCCCCCTCCCCCCCGTCGGGTACTCGGTCTGCAGCTCCCCTACCACCACTCCCGCTGCCCCAATGCCTCCAAGCTGCTGTCTGTGGGGTTCAGCAGGCAGAGGGGAAAGAGGAGGGAAACAGAGGGCTCTTTTGGGGGGCGGCAGGCTGAGAGCTGACTCCCCACCCGCTCCCCCATCAAGTTTCTGGGCTGTTTTCTCCTGCTTCCTGAGGGTCTGAACTAACCTTCTCCTTACTGCCTGCCTTTAACAACGTTTACTGCGCACCTACTATGTGCCAGCCTGTGGGAGGCTGCATTCATCATGGAGCGGGAGAAACACACAAAATGGACCCATAAATACGGGCTGCGATGGGGGGCTATGATGGGCAGCTCGGAGAAAAGGCTCTAATACTGCCACAAGCATCAGGGAGGCTTCCTGGAGAAAGAGGCAAGGCTTCCTTGCAACCCGAGGCTAGGGTGGGGAAAGTGAGTGGTGGGAGGGGCAGAGGGCACGAGGAGTGGGAGGAATTGTGTGAGTGAGAGGGAGAGCTGTTGGCGGTGGGGAGGGGCAGTTTGGTGCGACACTGGCCGCGGTGGTGGGGGGTGCAGGTCAGGTGGAGCAGGACCTTGTAGGACCCAGGAACCCGCAGAATCCAGCCCAGGATGCCCCCACTCTTCCTGTGAGGGGACTCAGGGGGCGGGACCCACAGGAGCAGGAAGGATTAAGTTGGGGCAGAAGAAAATCCCAGCCTGGACTTCCGACCCCTCCTGGAACGGACTGGCCTGGCAGGAGGTGGAAATGGAAAAAATGGAAGCTAGGCTTTTAGGAGGTGTGCTGGCAGACGCTGGCCCCAAGGTGCACGGGAAGTAGAACTCTCCTAGAACACCCTTTCTTCTGACTACCTCTTCTAGAAGATGAGAAAAGAGCCCTAAGGGCCTGAGACCCACTCCCCACCTCCTGGCTTACAAGAATAAAGGTAGTAATTGTCACCATCATCATCACAGCAGACACATATTTAGTATTGTCCTTTGAAGTCATTCACTTAATCCTCACCTTAACTCAAGGTGGGGACACTGGGGGCAGTATTGGTCAAATCAGCGGTCCCTGGCCCCCCAAGCTGATAAGTAGCAGACCTGGGATTTGACCCAAGACCATCTGGCTCCAGAGCTGGTGTTTCTCTATGTCTGCAGTGCTGGCTTGCACGGATTTGCTGTAGGATGAACGAGTGACCCGATCGATTTTGCTCTTGTCTCCATGTGCCCCCTAAATGGACTGGGAGCCCCTCCATATGGGTTCCCCGTGTGCCCCTGCCTCAGAACTTGGGCTGTGGCCTCCAGGGCTGAGCCTGGCCTGATCCAAGGGGACTCAGGGAGGCCACCTCCTGGAGTTTTGGTCACCCATGCTCCAGCCACCTCCGCAGGCTCCCGACCCAGCTTCCTGCCCACTTCTCTAAGGTCCCAAGAGAGACAGGAAGGTCAGAGTCAAAGAAATTGAAAGTTGCTTTGCTTCTGGCTTTGAAGGAGGAAGGAGCCACAAGCCGAGGACTGTGGGCACCTCTAGAAGCTAGAAAAAGCAAGGGAACAGATTCTCTGCTAGAGCCCACAAAAGGAACACAGCCCTTCGACGCCTTGACTTTGGAACTTCTGACCTCCAGACTGTAAGAGAATAAATGTGTGCTACTTAAGCCACCGCATTGGTGGTCCTTTGTTACAACAGCGACAGGAAACGGATCCAGAGGGGCCTGAGCAGATCTTCTCCAGCTTACCCAGGTCTTAGCCAATTCTGATGTTCCAGGAAGAAAAGAAATAATATGAGTGACCCTGCGCTGTAAAGGATTACAAGCCAAGGGACAGGATGGGGAGCTTCATGAACCCCCTGGTCATCCGAGGTTCCTTGTCTGGGACTTTCCATCTCTAGTTTCCCCAGGAGACAACCCCAGCCTGTCTGGCGGGAGTCTCTATTTTGTTGAGCCAACATGTGTGTCTCTGGGCCTGCCTGGGTGCACTGTGTGTGTCTGGCTGTGCAGGTCCTTGTGAACACGGACACACGCACGGGCAGGCTTGCACGGGAACGTGAGTGCAGGTGTGTACACAGCCTGGGTGAGCATTCCAAAATTCACCTTTCACCCATCACTCCCCCGCTCACTGCCTTCATTGCCCAAGGGAGAAGTTCAGATCTTCCCCAAGACCCAGCCCGGTGTCACTCCAGCAGCCCCTCAGCCTTACCCCAATTCCCCAGCATGTACCCTAAGATCCAACCCTGCCCACCTCCTATCCATTCCTCAAAGGGGGCATGTTCCCAAGGGAGTCCAGGCCTCTGGTCATACTGTTCCTTCTGTCTGGTTCCCATTTCCCTTGTCTTCCTCATTGACTAGCTCCTGTTCAGTCTTTGGGTCTTGGAAAGAGATCACCTCCTCCAAGCAGCCTTCCCTGACTACCACGCATGCTGGGGTCATTGTCTTTCCCGTTTCACTACATGGTCCCTCCCTCCTGTGTCCTATCCCTGGTCTCAGCATTACCTTGTACAATTATGGCTCGTGAGTGTCCTTCCCTCTGAGGCCATGTGCGCCCCATGGCAGGTACCCGGAAAGCTGTGTCCTCCCCTGTTGCCAGCATCCAGCCCAGGGTCCCAGCCAGAGCAGGTGCTCCGAACACTTTATTGAATGAATGAATGAATGAGTGCGTGTGTCTGGATTGGGGAGCAAGGAGGCTGCCATTACATGCGGCTCCCGCAGTTAGTGATGGGGGGGGGGCAGTGGTTTGGCCTAGACTGTGCCTTGGAGGGGGCTGGAGCAGGGGTGGGCCAGACTGTGCAGCTCCCGACCCCAGTCCCCTCTCCCCTGTGCTGAGTGGACTTACTGAGGTTGCTTTGTTGTTGGAAGGGGAGGGTGGAGCAGAGTGAGTGGGAAGGGGAGGCCCGAAGCTTGGGGCTGACATTCTCCTTCCTTCCTCCCTGACCTCCCTCTGACCTCCAACTAGCCCGGGCCCCTCCACCCAATAGGGGAAGGGACAGGGGCCTCCACCACTGTTCCTATGGGGAAGGACTTCAGGATCCCCCTCTGTGTCCCACCTTCCCTCCACCTTCCCCCAACCCCTAGCCTCAGTTCTGAGGCCTTGGGAGGAGCTCAGTCAGGTCAGGCCAGAAGCAGGCGAAGCAGGCTCTGTGGGAAGGTGGGGTGAGGGCCTGGCCCTGCCTGCCCTTGTGTGACATCAGGTAGGTCACTGCACCTCTCTGACCCTTAATCCTGCCGTCCGTGCAATGGCCCAACAGCGTTTGCTTGCAGCCGTTGCAGCAGTTAATGAGATCATGGTTACAGAAGGCTTGACACAATGTCTGGCAACGGAAAATGCTCAGTAAGTATATTTTGTCATCATCGGTATCATTTCCCGGGCTCTCCCTCCCCCTCCTCCTCCCTCCCAGCCCTCAGGACCATGCCCTTTGGTGCTGGTGCACGCTGGCACAGCAGGACAGACCTAACTCGCCTTATTCACCTCTGTATTACCCCCAGCTTCTAGCACAGGGCCTGGCACCTAGTAGGTGCTCAGTAAGTGTCCAGTGAATGAACCGGCAGAGTCGTGCGGGGACAAGACAGTTCCTCTCCCTGAGCCTCCGGGTGTCCACAAACTGGGAATCTCTGAGGTCCCTCCCACTTTGAAATCCAGGCTGGGTGTTTGTGTTGCTACTCTGCTGAGTCTTGGGTCTCTCACTCTTTCTCTCTCTCTTTTTTTTTTTTTTTTAATATTCATGCCAGCTGTTCCTTCCCCAAGCCCTTTCTCACCGGGGCACAAGCCAACCTCTTGCCTTTCTACCTGCTTCTGTGCTTTGACCCTATTCTCCATCACACAGAGCCGGGCCAGGGGTCTTCAAAACACAGATCTCTGCTGAATAAAGTCAAGAGCCTTTAATGTGGCTCACGGGGCTGTGCACAGCCCAGCCCTGGGGAGCCCTTTTGGCCTCTTCCAGAAGTTTCTACCAGCTCCAGGACACAGGCCTTCTCCGCTTCTCTGAGCCTCCCTGTACAGGCCCTTTGCACATGCTGTTCTCACCCTCTTCACCTGGGTAACTTCTACTCATTCTCCAGACCTGCCACTCCCATTATTGACTGCCTTCATCCCTCCCAGCATCTGTTGAGTCAGAAAGGTATATATATATATATAATTTATTTATTTGAGAGAGAGACAGTGCATGAGCGGGGGGAGGGGTGGAGGGAGAGGGAGAAGCAGACCCCACACCAAGCACAGAGCCTGATGTGGGGCTCAATCCCAGAACCCCGAGATCATGACCTGAGCCCAAGGCAGACACTTAAAGGACTGAGTCACCCAGGTGCCACGAATCAGAAAGTGATAGCTGCTGGAGGGATAATAGGGTATGTTTTCTCCACTAGACCAAGTGATCGGGCCGGGCTTGGCTCCCCTTTCTTTCCATCCCTACAACACAGTAGAGCTTGGCACAGAGGGGGTACTCACATAAAGTAGGTCATGGCCAGTCTCCCTCCCCCTGCATGGGGGTCTTTGAGGGTCTCTGCGGAGCTCCCTGGCGCCTGAGGGGCAGGTGGCCACAGAGGAATGAGTGTGGACTGGGTGGAGAGGTTCATACTTGTCCCTCTGGGAATGGAGCTCGGTGGGCGGCCGGGGGCGGGGTGCCCCCTGGTTGCGCTGCTCAGCCCTGGCCTCTGCCCCAAATTTCAGCCTGCTCTCGGGGGAGGTCCTGTGTTAGCCCTGACATTTTGGATAAATTCCATTCTCTGAGTTTGGCCAGGATGAATCCCAGCCGTACCACTCACCGCTGTGTGTCCTTAGGCAAAGCCTTGCCCTCCTCTGGGCCTCAGGTCCTCATATATGAAATGAAGACAACACTGGTCCCTGCTACAGGGGGTGGGCGTCAGTGAGACCATGCATGCACCCTTCCCCCACGGTGCTCAGTATGGAGCTCAGCAAAGCATGCTGCTCAGGCGGGAGAGGGCCCAAAGGCACCAGGGGCGCAGGGAGGGACAGGGTATGGTCTTCGGGGGGCTCCCCCAAAACCACTCTGCAGCTAGGCTGCAGCAGGCATTAGGGAAGGTGCTAGAAAGAGCTTCAGAGCAGCTGCCAAACAGGAGGTGAGCACTGAGAGAGAGAGAGAGAGAGAGTGTGTGTGTGTGTGTGTGTGCGAGTGTGTGTGAGTGTGTGCGCTGTGAGCGAGTGAGCTGGTGTGGAAGAGCCTTCAGAGGAGGGGAGGAAAGGAATGAGCTGGAAAGGCTCCGCACTATAGCCGCAGTAAAGCCAGAGGCCCCAGAGGCAGGGAGCTCCAGGGGCCTTCACAAGGGCAGTGCAATCAAAGCCTGTGTTTTGGGGGTGGGGGTGCCCTAGAAGGAGGGAGGGGTTTCCCTAACTCCGGAGAGGAGGGGAGGAGTTCTGGGCCAGAGGGTCTCCCTTGGTTCCCTGCCATCGCTAGCGTCGAAGGCTGGCCTTCTGCCGCCCAGGACCCCTGTTTGAATTTGGGCCCTGCCCCTTGCCAGCCGTGTGACCCTGGGTAAGTTCTTTGCCTTTCGAAGCCTCAGTTTCTTTGGTGGTAAAAATGGGATGATGACAGAACATACCCGTGTCTCAGTTTGCCAGGGCAGCCGGGGGTACCCCATACTGGAGGGCTTAAACAACAGCAATGTATTTTCTCATAGTTCTGGAGGCTGGAATTGCCAGATCAAGGTGTGGGCCAGTTTGGTTCCTCCTGAAGCCTCTCTCCTTGGCTGGTAGACAGCCCCCTTCTCCCAGGGTCTTCACATGCTCCTTCCTCTGTGCGTGTCTATGTCCTAATTTCCTCTTCTTAAAGGACACCAGGCGTATCCGATTGGGCCCTCCCCGCCGATGACCTCATTGAACCTTAATTTCCTCTTTAAAGACTCTATGTCCGCAGAGAGTCACATTCTGAGCTGCTGGGGGTTACAACTTCGCCGTATGGATTGGGGGGGGGGGCCCAATTATGTCCATGATGCCTCTTTTCGTCTGGGTTCCCTGGAAGCAGGCTAAAGGAAGGGCCTGGGAGTTTGTTTGCTAGTATAGTCCCAGGAGCAAGAGCGAGGGGTGGGGAGGCAGGGAGTGAAGCAGGAAAGAGCAGATACAAACATACATTATTGAGCTCGCCATTATGGAGTCTGGGTGGCGGGTCCCCTGGGACTGTCTGAGATTTTTTTACGAAGTATGTCTCGGGACCATGTGCCTGAAGAAGAGAGGGGGAGGCTTTTATCCCGTGGCTCTGTTTCCCACCCCCCTCATCAAGGGTTGGCCCCTAGGCTGTCGCAGCTGGGTGGCTGCTGAGTGGGTTCCTGGGCCGGGGAAGGGTGCCCACAAGGGGTGTCCGGAAAGCCCCAGGGTGGATTAAGGGGTTTGAAGTCATGCAGGGGGGGAGATGTTCTCTCTGCCCCTTGTGGCACTCAGCTCAGACCCAGGACTCAGCTCAGTCCCTGTCCTCCATGGGGTCCAAGCCATCGGAGTCCCCTTCAAGTTGCTGGCTACCTACAGAACCCCAAAGACGTTATGCAGACAATTTGCTGCATCTGGGGTCGCTTGCCCACGCCTGAACAGTGACTCCCTTCTTTGCCTAATGAACTCTGGGACAAGGACCCCAGAGCGGTGAGATGGTTGTCACCTGCTCAGAGTTCCTGGAGATCTGCCCTGTTCCGGGCTTCCTGGTTTCCCTGCTTCCCTCTCACTCCCCCAGCCAAAGTAAGCAGGACCTCTGACCCTACCAACCTAAAGCTGCAGGAGGAGAAGCTCAGTTCCAATGGGGGTGGGGCAGCACTGGAAGGGACTGAGGGGGTCAATCCTGCGACCCCAGCTTGTTCCTGGCACCATTCACCCGCTGTGGGTTCTGTGCCCAGCACCCCAAAACACTAGGGCACAGAGAGCCCAAGGAGCCTGCCTCGGCAACCACGGGGGCCTGAGTCCAGCCTTGACTCCCAATCCAGTGCTCCTACGAACACACTCCAAGAGAAAACGTGGGGGTCATGGGGAGAGGAAGAGGCTGGGACAGACGGGGCCCTAATGCCCACTCCATTCCAGAGGGTCTCACATACAGCTGGTGCGAACTAAGTACGCGCTGGTTGACTGAGCTGAACCTCTGGGTGTCTGGGTGGGTGGATGGGGGGACAGCAGGACCAACAGGTGGGCCGGGCCTAGCCCCCCACTCTTCTGAGTCCCAGCCAGCCAGCCCCGCGCTCCTGTCCTTGGCTAGCCTCCTCATCTGCTTGCTAGCAATCTCCCTTTCAATTCTGCGGAGTCACTGCTCTCAACTCCTTGCCGGGTCTGTGTGCCAGGAATTTGGAGGGAAGAAAGACTGACAGAGCCTCGGAGCCTCAAGCCGCCTGACCTTGTTGAGGATGAGAAAACCAAGGCAGGGGGCGAGTCCTGCCCCACCCCCACTCCCCCAGCAGCCTTGGGTCCCCACCCCTGCCTGGCTCACCTACCCCTGTGGGCAAGAAGCCTTAGGACTTCTCCGTCAGATTTTGGCAACCTGTTTACCTTTGCCCGGCAGGCCCTGGGGGCAGGGGGTGGGTGGGGGGAGGATGTGGTCTGCAGATGGGGTTCCCTGAGCCCCAACCAGTCATTCTGAATCCTTCCGAAGAAGCTGTAGGTGTTGTGCTAACACAACCAGTGAATTGCCAGGGAAGCTCCGGCTGGCCCCTGAGAGGCAGGGCAGGGCTCTGGAGCATTTCCTGACCCAGACTATGGGCTGCTTCCCTCACCACCACTCCCTCCCATCCAGGAGTCTCTCTTCTCTCCCCTCCAGGGTCTGGAGACAGGGCCCAGTAGCCCACTTCTGTCCCCCACACATAAATGGCATAGGGCAGACCCCTGCCCCTCTCTGAGCCTCAATAGCACAGCTGGGACGGGTCAGAGACCCGAGTCCCTTCTGACCCCGACCGTCCTAGACTCCTTGGCCATCAGAACTAGATCTTCCCTTCTCCCTCTGTCTGCTGCCCCTTTCTCTCTGGCCCCCCTCCGGCCTGCACTCTGGCTTCTCTCCGGCCCCCCTTTGAGGCCCCCCTCTGACTCCCCCGCTCACATATCCTGCCTTCTCCCTCCTCTTTCTCTCCCTCCTCCTGACCACCCTCCTCAGAGAATGCCAAGTCTGCAGGTTTCCAGCGACCTTGAGCAGCCAGCAGGTTGAGAGTAGAGCCGGGAGCTCAGAGCTTTGCAAAGGGGCCTCTCCCGCTGGAGCCCTGCGCGTGCACTCCTCTCCCATCCCCTATCCCACTTGCCCTGCTCTATTTCTCCCTCATGGCATTTCCCATCTTCTCACTGTTTACTTCCCTTAATCAGTGTGTTTATCGGCCATGCCCTCATGAGAACGTCAGTATCACCGGGGCAGGGATTTTTGTCTGTCCCAAACACCTACAACAGACCGGCGCACAGTAGGTGTTCAGTGGGTAACGGATGACGATCCCCTCCCCACTGGCTAGCTCATGATAGCCACCATTTACGGAGCGCCTTCTGGGGAGCCATCTCGCTGTCTCTGGTCCACAGCTCTGTGTGCCCAGGACTCTGTTGGGCCCCTCTGGGAAGATGGGGAAACTGAGGCTCAGAGAGGAAGGGCCCAAAGGGAAGGACGAGTCCAAGGTCACCGTGGTAAGCGCGCGGGAAGGATTCGAACCCTCCTGTGCAGACCTCGGCGCCTGCGCGCTCAGACCTTCCTCCGAGCAGCGCCGGTTGGCAGAGCCCGCCTGGGGGAGGGGTGCGTGGGTAGGGGCCGAGGGGGCGGGGCCAGTCATGCTCCAAGGCCTTCGGCCACGCCCCTTCGCGTAGAGTGGAGAAACTGAGGCACACACTCCCCTCCCGCACCCCACCCACCCCGGGCTTCCTCTGATTCCCTGGAAGTCAGGGTCCCAAACCCAAGTTGACAGTGAACGGGCCCACGCCCCCTCCCTGGGCCCTCCCCTACTCCTCCTCGCCCCGCCCCTCCCAGCCCCGGCCCGAGGCGGAGCTTAGCCCGCGCCCACCCGGAGCCGGGGAGGGAGAGAAAAATGAGTTTTCCTGCCGCCTGGTGGCGGTGTCAATTGATCGGGCGCGGGCGGGGGCCGCGCGCCGGGCTGGGGGCCTCGCTTGCAGCTGCCCGCGCACAATTATCGGGAAAAAACTGGGGCGGCTGCTGCGGTGAAATTAGTTATCGATCCCTCGGCGGGGCCGCGGGGCCGCGCTCGGCGCTGACGGCTGCACACCCGGGCAGGGCCCGCTGGGCGGGGGCGGGGGGCGGCCCTCTCCCTTCTCTCCTGCCCCCTACCCCCGCACGACAGTCCTCCCCCTTCCCCCAGCCGCCCTGCTCTCCTCTCCCATTCATCCCGCAGCTGTATCGACCCACGCCGGCCCGCGCGGACAGGCGCCCCCTCCCACCGCCCGCGCCCCCCACCCCCATCACCTGACCACCCCGCCCACGGGCCCTGCTCCGGGGGAACCCGCGAGCTGGCTCCGAGGAAGGACGGACGCGGGGGTGGGGGGTGTGGATGGGGCGGGGTGGCCCCTGCCGAAGAGGGCAGCAGGTGCCGAGGGTGGGAGCCAGTTCTGCCCCTAGAAGTCGGGCTTTGGGACCCTGACCTCTCTGAGCTTCATCTATAAACGAGGGAGGTTCCCACACCTTGCTTATCACGAGGATACAGTGAGAGGGTTCAAGAGAAGTGCCTGTGCTTGGCCGCTTCCTGGGAACGCGTTGGGGATTTATTTCGCCCTTATACCGTAAAGCCTCTAGGAACGGTGTCATATCCCCATTTTATGGATGAGAAAACTAAGCTCAGAGAGGGGTGACGCTTTATCTATGGTCACACAGTGATCTAGTGGCCCCAGGACTCTACAAAGCCAGCTCTCAGATGGGGGACCTCAGGGGGTCTTCTCAGTGGGCTGCTGACATACCCCAGAGCCTGTGCTGGGGGTGTGGTCAGGGAGGAAGGAAAGTCAGGTTTGGGACCCCCAGCCCCTCCTAATAAGGTCTTAGGGCAGCTTGGCCCTGCGGCCTCTAGGGAGGAGGGAAAGAGGAGAGAGAGGAGGGAAGGACCTCCCAACTCAGAACTAGGCTTGGGGGGTGAGGAGGTTGTGAGTGTTAATGCTGACCCTCCACTCACCAGCGTGTGACCTTGGGCAAGCCCAGTCCTGGTCCCTCCCCAGGCGTCCTGCAAAGAGAGGGTTAGACCTTGTGCACCCACCTTGCCTCTGCCACCTGTCCCCTGCCTGCCTGCCATAGCCTCATTCACCCCTCCAGGTATCTCCATTGAGAACCTCTTGTGTGCCAGGAACTGTGCTGGACACAGCGGGCTCCGCTGAAAGCATGACAGCCCCTGTCCCTGCTCTCTTGGAGCAAGACAGGTGCTGAGCAAGTCGTGACACAGCCACGTATGGATACCTGGAGTCCAAAAGGCACTTGTGGTCAGTCTGGGGAAGACCAGTGCGCTACTGGGCAGGGAAGAGGGTGAGGCTGGCAGGATCAGACCAGGGAGGGCTGCAGACCTACAAAGGAGGTGGGCTCCCAGTGAAGGGCTTAGAGCAGGGGAATGCCAGGGTCAAGTTCAGCCCCACAACTGGAAGCCTGACATTCAAAAATCCTGCATGGGAGTCCCGGTTCTGTTCTTGCTCTGTCCAAGCCTGTTTCCTCATCCGTAAGATGATAGTGATGATCTCCATTACTGAAGAAGCTATGGGGTTTGGAGTGGGTTAGCCCTGTGTTCGAGTGTTGCCTTCAAGCTGTGGGACCTTGGGCGGTATCAACAAGGGGCTCAAGGGAAAGATTGGGGCAGTATAGAAATTCGAGAGCTCTGTGCCCCCTTCCTTCCAGGTTTTCTGGCTCCCAAAATGGAGAGGTGGGCTCAAGATCTGGAGCAAGTTCTCCCCTCCAAGGGGAGGTGGTGGCCTCTCAGCTGGCCAGAGGGTGGGGGCTGGCCAGCAGTTCCTGCCACTCATCTGTGTGGGACCCTGCTGGGACCCTGACTGATGGGAGGAGCTGAGGGTGGGGTGGCCTGGGGTAGAGGGGTCCTGAGTTGAGTGTTAGGACTGGGGGACCTGGTCAGTTCCCTGCTCTTTCTGTGCCTCAGTGTCCCTTTGCTGGCTACAAGGAAAGACAAAGCTACAGAGAGACATGCTGGCCTGTGGCAACTGGGATTGCTTTAGGTCAAAACCAACTCTCACTGGCTTCTAAGGAGTGGGATATGTTCGGTTTCTTGATTTGGATGCTAGTTATACAAGTGGGTTCACTTTGTAGATTCGTACAGCGGATCACCCAGGGTGTGCTTCCGTGAGTCCCAGGAGAATCAAGTCCTCACCCTGTGACCTGCCTATGGGTCCAGAGGGCGCGCGGTTTGTACGTACTGGTAAGGGCCCTAGGGCCAGCTTCCCCGGGGCCTGAAGAGCACCCCTTGCAGGTTCTCAGGTTCCCAGGATCCCTCATGCTAGAGGGACCACCAAGAGAGGACAAACAGTAATGCTTAAGCATCCAAACCATCTTCCCCCTAGCCAGGTAAGAAAACTGAGGTTCGGGGCACCTGGGTGGCTCAGTGGGTTAAAGCCTCTGCCTTCGGCTCGGGTCATGATCCCAGGGTCCTGGGATCAAGACCCATATTGGGCTCTCTGCTCAGCAGGGAGCATGCTTCCTCCTCTCTCTGCCTACTTCTCTGCCTACTTGTGATCTCTGTCTGTCCAATGAATAAATAAAATATTTAAAAAAAAGAAAACTGAGGCTCAGGGGCACCTGGGTGACTCCGTTAAGCATCTGCCTTCGGCTCAGGTCCTGATCCCGGGGTCCCGGGGATCAACCCCTGCATCAGGCTCCCTGCTCAGCAGGAAACCTACTTCTCCCTCTCCCTCTGCCCCTCCCTCCTCTCCCTCTCTCAAATAAATAAATAAAATCTTAAAAAAAAAGAAAGAAAGAAAGAAAGAAAGAAAGAAAGAAAAGGAAAGAAAAGAGAAGAAAAGAAAAAAGAAAAGAAAAGAAAAGAAAACTGAGGCACAGATAAAGCAGCGACCTGACCAGGTCCCCCAGTCCCAAGGCAGGTATGTAGGGAGACACGTGTATACCTGTGTATGTGTGTGAGTGTGCACTGCGTCCATGGGCATGACCATGCATGTGTGCGCGGGTTGCCGAGTCTGCGTGCACATATGTGTAAGCGTGAGTAGCTCCGAATACGCACGAATAACTGTTCCGGCCCCCAGGCACGTATGAGCTTCCGTGTGTGCGCGCCTTTGCGCGTGTTCGTATGTGCGCCTTGCGTATCTGTTCGTCCTTGGTTTCCGCGCACATCTCTGTGTGGGGGAACTCTTTGTGAATGTTTAGACGCACAGGGAACAGAGGCCGTGGGTGGCTGGAGTCGCATGGGTGTGTGTGACATGGTGGTGTGTGCCTCCGTGTCTGATACACGTCGGCATGCCGGGTGCGCTGTGCGCGCTGGCATACAAGGTGGGCAGGTGCCTGTGCTGTGCCTACCCACCTTTGTGGGTCGTTCCCTCCGTGCTTGCGTACGATCGTGTGTAATTCCTCTGCATGCACACGTGCCCAGGAAGCTGTTGCCCGGTACACGAGCGAGACTGCTTGTGCTCGCGCCTGGATCTGTGTTTGCCTCTGCGCTCATTCCGAGCACACACCAGGGTCATCCCACACTCACCAGGGAGCCCAGCACACCGCCAGAGGAGGCGAGTGCTTTTTGATGTTTCAGTAGAGCTGGAGAGGAGAGAGAGAGCAGGGCTGGGCTGGCTGCTCCTTGCTGGGTAGAGGACACTGGAGAAGGAGGCAGAAGCCAGCCAGGACTGCCCAGCTGCCCTCTGCGCCTTCCTCAGGTTGGGCTTCGTAATGGAGCCTGTGAACTCCATGACCAGCAGGTGCCCGCTCCCTCCCTCCCTCTCCCTCTGCAGCTCACCCTGATCCCTAACCTAAGTCTGTGATGCCCCTCCACCCACCACAGCTTGCCTCCCTGTGTGCACACACCTACCAGCCCGCCCCAGCTCGCTCAGCCCCTTTGTGGATCCTGTACCTTTGTCCCCTGGGGTCGCTACTCACCCTGGGTACAAGTCCTCATTCTCAGAAGACGTTGGGGCCTCCCAGGGGCCTCCTCTCTCTGCTCAGAGTATCCCTCCCTCCAGGGCACCATGAGGGCCGCCTGGCCAACATGCTGGCCTTTCCTTTCCACTCTCCTGTCTTTCCCAGGAACTGCCACTTGTCCTGGCACTGTGGTCCGCTCTGACCTGGCCACTGCTTGCATGTGAAGTTGGAAACTCAGTCATCCCCGCCTGCACCCCATCTCCTGCCCAGCTAGCCCTCTCTCTCCTGAGAAGTGCCCTCCGCTTGCCACCCTCTTCCAGACCCCTCTGTCCTACAGGTCCCACCCCTCCCTGGGACTCCTCCTGTCTATCACTTCCTGTGCAATATGGTGGGACAGTCCTGCCCAAGGGCCAGCCCAGGACCTGGAGGAACCCAAGCCAGCCTCACCAAACTTCACGTGTGGGTGATGGCATTGCTATGTTAGACCAATGTAGCATGGTGACCAATTCACCCAGACTTTGCACGCCTCCGGTTTCCCTGTGCTCTCTCTGTGTGTCCTATCTGCCCAGCTGGCTCTCCTGGCTTTGCCTCTTGATGACCTGGGGGTGGGTCCTGGGCTCTGCCTCTGACCCCCAGCCCTCCCTGGCGGTATCCCCCTTGGCCATGGCCTCCCAGACTTCCATCTCCACTTTGCCTTCTCAACGCCAGACCCATTGTGTCTGCTGCCACTGAGTACCCACAGCCCACACGGGGCCTTCCCACCCAGGGAAGGAAACTGGGACATCACCCTTGCCCCATTCTTCCTCCTCACCCTCTACATCCATCCAGTCAATTATCAAGTGTCTGTGCTTGGGGTTCATTGAGCTTCTTGGATATATGTTTTATTAAGTTTGGGAAAATTTCAGCCACTATTTTGTCCCATATGTTTTCTGTTCTCTTTCTCCTTTCCTCTGGAAGTCTAGTTACCCATATATCAGGCTGTTTGGAAAAGTTCTACAGCTCGCTGGTGCTCTTTCCATTAAAAATAATTTTTTTTCTGCTTCATTTTGGATCGTTTTCTTTTACTGCTATGTCTTCTAGCTAACTAATCTTTCCTTCTGTCTTGTCTAATCTGTCATGCATCTCATTCTGTGTACCTTTCTTTAAAAAAAATTTTTATTTATTTATGACAGAGAGAGATAGCAAGAGAGGGAACACAAGCACAGGGGAGCTGGAGAGGGAGAAGCAGTTTCCCGCTGAGCAGGGAGCCCGACATGGGGCTTGATCCCAGGATGCCAGGATCATGACCTGAGCCAAAAGCAGACACCCAAGAACTGAGCCACTCAGGAGCCCCATATGTATCTTTTATCTCCGACATTGTAGGTTTCAACTCTTCAAGGCCAATTTGTTTTTTGTTTTTTAAGTCTTCATGTCTCTACTTAACATTTTGAAAATGTAGAATACAGTTATAAAAACTTTTAGAATCTGCCTCTGCTAACTCTAACATCCTGTCAGTTTTGGGTCAGTTTCCACTGGGTCAATTTCTTTTCTTTATGTGTCATGTTTTCCACCTTTGTATGTCTGGTGGTTCTCTCTCCCTTTCTTTCCCTCCCTCCTTCCCTTCCTTCCTCTCTTTTTCTTCCTTTCTTTCTAAAGATTTTTATTTATTTATTTGACAGACAGAGATCACAAGTAGGCAGAGAGGAAGGCAGAGAGAGGGAAAAGCAGGTTCCCTGCTGAGCAGAAAGCCCAATGCGGGGCTCAATCCCAGGATCCTGAGATCATGACCTGGGCTGAAGGCAGAGGCTTAACCCACTGAGCCACCCAGATGCCCCCTCTTCCTTTCTTTTCTTTTCTTTTTTTTTTTTTTTAAAGATTTTATTTATTTATTTGACAGACAGAGATCACAAGTAGGCAGAGAGGAAGGCAGAGAGCAGGGTGGGGAAGCAGACTCCCTGCTGAGCAGAGAGCCCGATGCGGGACTCGATCCCAGGACTCTGGGATCATGACCTGAGCCGAAGGCAGAGGCTTTAACCCTCTGAGCCACCCAGGCTCCCCTCTTCCTTTCTTTCTAACAGGCCTTTAATTCCTTTTATTTTTCTTGTATAAAACATGTGGTGACCACAGCTGGAGGCTGGGTCCCCTGCACAGAGACTCTGGCATGCGCCTTTACAAGATGGTCAGTGAATCCCTGATAGGGAGACTTGGTGAACACGGTCTCTTTCCAGAGATTGGGGTGAGACAGCTGTAGGTCTTGGGAATGGCATCAAAAGTGGCCTTGGCATAATTGCCCTGTGTGGCAGCACAGTCCCTGGCTGAGGAGTAGCCGTCCTCAATACCTGTCATCATCAGTAGCTTCTTGGGCACAGAGGCTGAGACAATGCCAATGCCCCTCCTGTTGGAGATGAGACACACCAGCACAGACCCACAGTGGCTGATCACCTTACATGGGACAATGTGGGGCTTGCCAACCTTGTTCTGCCAGTATTCTTGCTGCACAAGATGGTGGAAAGCTTGGCCAGGATGATGGCCCCACAGATGGCAGTGGCTACCTCCTTGCAGCACTTAATACCCAGACCAATGTGTTCATTGTAATCTCTAATGGCAACAAATGCCTTGAACCCAGTCTGCTGGCCAGCATGGGTCTGCTTCTGCACGAACATAGTCTTCAAAACCTCATCCTTAAAGGATGCCCCCAGGAAAAACTCAGTGATCTCAGATTCCATGATGGGCAGGGAGAGGAGCTAGATCTCCAGAGACTTGATCTTTGTGACCTTGAGCAGGTGGCCCAGCTTGGTGTTGGGGATTCACTCCTTGTCCTCAGCCATGCCTCTGAGAGATCTGTGACCTCTTTGACCATGTCCTTGACTCTAGCTCTGGATGTCACTGCCAAAGCCTCCATGGAAGCCACTGGCCTCCCATTCCGGGGTGCCTGGGTCCTCCACACCCTCCTGGAGCACCAGCATCACCTGCCATTTGGTGTTTTCTCAGAGAAGAAGTTGTCTGGTAATTTTCTATTGGATACCAGACATCATGAATTTTGCATCTTTTCTATTCTTATAAATCTTCTTGAGCTTTGTTCTAGGTACTTGGGAACTAACACATCCTTCTGGGTCTCACTTTATGATTTGCTAGGTGGGTTTTAGCAATGCTCAGTCTGGGGCTGATTCTCCACCTTTGAGGCAAGACCCTCCTGAGTGCCCCACCCCCTACCCTGTGAATCATGACTTTTCCAGTCTGGTGGGTGGGAACAGGCCTATTCTTCCATCCTTTTAGATGGTTCCTTCTCAAAAGCCACTAGCTCATGCATTTTTCTTCTGAATTTTTTGGTTGTTTCAAGTGCGATAGTAAATCTGGCCTCTGTTATTCCATCTTGGCCCAAAGTGATGGTCAGTCAACAAGTGTGGCAATTCTACTTCCTAATCATTCTTGAATCTGTTGACTTCTCTCCCAGCCCTTGTCATGGCTCCAGACCCCATTACCTCCCGCCTGGGGTGACACCCAGAGTCACCCAGGGCTAGGTCTCTGCTCCATTAAAATCCTTTTCCATGCAGCATAGTCTGATCTGATCTATCTTTCTTTCTTCCTTCCTTTCTTTAAAAAAATATTTTATTTATTTATTTGACACAGAGAGACACAGCAAGAGAGAAAACAGAGCAGGGCGAGTGGGAGATGGAGAAGCAGGCTTCCCACTGAGCAGAGAGCCTGATGCAGGACTCAATCCCAGGATCCTGCGATTCTGATCTGAGCCAAAGGCAGATGCTTAGCAACTGAGCCACCAGGTGCCCCTGGAGCTGATCTTTCTCGATTGCAGTCTGACCGTGCCCTGCCCCAGCTTCAAACCTGTTTGTTCCTCCACTGTCTTTGGGTTGATTTCCAGCTCCTGCCTGTGGTTCATCAGGTCTTGGTATGGCCAACCAAATGGAACTGCTTGTATTTTCCCAGGGGGCCATTCTCTCTCTGCAGGGCCTTTGCTCATGCTCTTTCTCCTGCCAGGGGCTCCTGCAGTCCTTCTTCTCTTCTACTTTTCCTCTAGGCCTCCGCATAGGTGGCACCTGCCCCAGCAAGCCCTCTCACCTCTCAGGTAGGGGAAGGTGTTTCCGGCCTCTTCGAACCTGTCTCTTAGCACGAATTGCTTTGGACCACTGCTGCCTGGGGTAGTTGTGTCCCCCAGGTTGGGCCTCCCTGAGGGTGAGACCTTGGCCCCTCCTGCTGAGCCCTGCCCGACATACCTGCTGAATGAAGGAATAAGTGAAGGAATGAATGGATGAATAGAATAGAAAAATGGCCAAAGCCAGAGAGGGAGGGAGGCCAGGACTGTGGCTCAAGAGACTTGTATCCTCTTCCCACTCCTGCCCCAACTTGCTGTGTGAATCCAGGCCAACACCAGAACCAACGAAGGGCTCTCCAAGGTCTCATCCAGATCTGTCATGACACCCACATGTGTCCCCAGCATCGTGGAATGAGTTGTAGTCATGCTGAACCCATCCTCCTTGTTTGACTGGTGGGGAAACTGAGGCCCAGGGGTGGGGTGGGGTGGGGGACAGCTGGACCCCAGACGACTCAGTGCATCAGAGACAAAGACCAGCTCAAGATCTACGTGGCTGTTCTCAGTTCTGCCCTTCTGGGCTTTGGCAAAGAGTGTGGAGGAAAAGGACTCCCAGCTCCCTGTGTCCTGGGAGTGGCCAGGGGGTGGCCTCATGGGCAGGGTGGGGCTCTCCAGGCTTGGGGCCAAGGACTTCTCTGTGCCTGGCGCTTCCCCAGGATTCAGAGCACAACAATAGGGAAGAGGAGAAGGGTCACTCTGAAGCGGTCACATAACCAGACTAGGGGAAGACCTGGGGGGAGGCTCAAGGTCAGCCTGAGGTCAGGCCCTGTCCAGCTTAATTATTCATTAACCAGGAAAGTCCAGGCACTGAGTTAATGGCCAGCACAAGGCTGCAGGGGAGGAAATTCCTCCCAGAGGGTGGCATCACCTGCAGGAATTCCGCATGTAAGGAGCAGTTGGTGGAGGGGCTCGTTATCCATCCATCTGTCCATCCATCCAACCTTCCATCTGTCCATCCATCCATCCATCCATCCTTCCACCATCCATCCATCCATCCCCACATTCATTCGCTTCTCTCTGTGCCTGTCGATGAGCAGAATGCTGGAGTTCCAGCTGGCACAAGGACAGAGCAGTGGCGACAAGGATAGCCCAGAGCGGTCAGCGTTGTGGCCGGGGCCTGGGGGAGCAGAGAAGAGACCCCCCGACTCAGCCCGGTGAAGTGGGCAAAGCCTCCTGGAGAGGGTGAGACCACGAAGGACCGGTCAGATGGCCCCGCAGATCCCCTGTGGCTGGGCCACACGCAGCAGGTGTGGTGCGCTGTGGGGGGCCTGTCAGCCCCTGGGCCCCACCCGCCCCAACCTCTGTCACAGTCTCCGCTGTCTCAGCCCATCTCTACCCTCGTAGGCTTTTCGCAGACAGGTTGGGGATTTCCTCCAATGGGCTGGCCACCCTGCTGCCCCGCCCACCCCCCAGCGCCTGGCCCGGGGGCAGTCCTCGGGCATCCCCTGGACCATGGGCAGAGGCAGGCCTGAAGTGCAAGCTGAGAGGGGAGAGAAGGGTCTTCTCCTGCAGTCCAGTGGGTGCACAGCTGGGGCGGGGGAGAGTCCCGTCCAAGGGAAGGAGGCTCCATGGATGGAGAGGTTCCAGGAGTCATCTGGTGGTCCTGTCCCTGTGCTTGGGGGAGTCATGTGCTAGGACAGATGGCAATGGGGGAGTGTGTGAGGGTGGGGTTCCCCCGTGGGAAGGCAAGAAGGGCGGTGGGAGGCTGAGGAGGGGGTTGGAAGGAGGTGGGCTCTCAGGGTGAGAGGGGAGGGCAGGGAGGAGAGGCAGGAAGAAAGGGGGAAAGCAGACTGCGCATGGGAAGATGGGACATGGTCCGCCGAGGCTGGGACGGCTGCAGGGGGGTGGTGGGAAGGGCAGGGTGTCTCCTGGGAAAGTGGTGGAAGGGACATTCAGGGGGTTCCGTGGTTGGCAGCACCGACCCAGGAGCTCTCTGGGGCCAGGTGCTCCTGCACGTGGGGGCCTGTTTGCATCGTCTTGTGTGTAGGTCACTGGCTCACCACTCTCAGGCCTCCAGGTGGCGGGCTCCTCCCAAGGGCCCCTGTCGTCTCCCCAGGGGGGAGGGTGTGTCTGGCCTCCTTCTCCCTTTGCCGGAAGTCTGAAGGAGGAGCGGGGCGCTGCACTCCCCAGTGTTCTTGCTGGAAGGTGGAACCCCAGAGACCACAGCCTCGTCCAAGTGCCACTGCGCTCTGGGAGCCCCGGGAAAGGCCTGGATGAAGGCGCCTGTTCTTACTGAAATTAAACAAAACCCATACCACACCGCGGTCGGTTCACAGCCCCTGTCTCAGCCTGTCCGGGCAGGAGAATGGAATCCATGCAAGCGGGCCTCCGTGGGCAGGCGGGAGGGAGGAGGGAACAGGCGCGGGTCCCCAGAGGGTGGCAGGTAATGGCACTCCATGACTTCAGTCACCTACTGCAGGAGGCCCCTGGTGCCTCCTCCGGGAGCGTGGGCCCTGAGGGGCGCGCCCCACCTTAGGGTCCCCAGCAAGTTGGGGGAAAGGCGCTGGGTCTCCCGCTCCGGCCCCACGGTGGGGCTGGAGCGGAGCTTCGGGGGGCGGCCAGTCAGGGCAGGAGGGTCCGGAGGATGGGTGGGGGGGCTTAGGGTGCCGGCCGGTGCCACGCCCGCCGGTTCCAGACTGCTTGGGTTGGCGGCTTAGGGCCGATCCCCACCGCCCCCCCCCCCAACTCCCTACAAACGCGGGCCGGGAGGAGAGGGCATGTTTGGTCAGCGCTGGGGCTGGGCCGGGGTTGGGGGGTAGTGGGGGGGCAGGAAGCAGAATTTCAAAGCGGCTTCACCCTTTGTTACCCCTTCCCGGCCCCGCCCCCACACCCCAGGCTGCATTCCAGAACCAGAGGGGGTCCTGCCCCGGGAGAAATCCGCTTAACCGGAGGCTCGAGTTACAGCCTAGCTGCTCGGTGTGTGGGGGGAGGCGGGGGGGGGGGCGGGGGGAATCGGCCCTTCCCTGCCCGACATTCCGGATGGCGGGTCTCCCGGTCCACCCCATCCCCACACAGGGACCCCTCCCCCGCCCGCCACCAACCCCCACCCCCACCCCCACCCCCACCCTGCAGGCCTCAGGCCCCAGGAGGGAGGGGGAGGAGCTGGAAAGGGGCGGGGCTGGGGGGGCAGGACGGACCCCCGCCTGCTCACGTAGATGACCGGGAGATGGGGTTCGGGTCGTGTTTGCAGTAAGGGAGCTCCCCGACTCTTGGTTTCCGCCCTGGATCTGACCTCAGACAAAGCTTGCCGGGCGCCTCCGGGTTTGTTTGAGGTGGGCCGGGCTGAGGTGGGATTTTTTCTTTCTAGTGAGGGCAACCTGGGCTCTGTCTTATTTTCAGGACCTGCTCAAGGGGCCCTTTCCATGCTATCCAGGGCTCTAGTTTTGTTGTACAGCTTCACCAAGTCTTGCATCTGTGTGACAGCCGCCGTGAACAGGATCTTGAACAGGACCGGCGCTCCAGAAATTTCCCTGGTGTCCGCCTCCCCCAGGCCTGATCCCACCCCAGGCGGAACCACTAGTCTTGCCCTCCCTCACGTAGATGGTTTGGCCCTGACACTAAGGCCCTGGGAATGTGTGCTTCTGCTGGCGGGGCTCCCCTTACTCAGCCTGGTATTTTGGGGAATCCTTCACTTCATTGCAAGCCGTCCTTTCTCATTGTTCAGTTTATTTCATGGTTTGTCCCTTCTGTGCCTGTCCATCCCAGTTCCTTCGGGTCCCCGGCTCTAAGGAAATGAAAGGGCTCTGGTCTTCTGGCGGAGAGGGAGGGACTTGATGGGACACTTATTTACTCCTTGATTCCTGACTAGGAGCATACAGAGACACAGGGCCTTTGCACATGCTCTTCCTGCTGCTGGGATGCTCTGCTGCCTGTCCTTGGTGCAGTGGGTTCTTTTTTTTTTTTTTTTTTTAAAGATTTTATTAATATATTTCAGAGAGAGAGTGCATGAGCAGGGTGAGGGGCAGAGGGAGAAGTGGACTCCCTGCTGAGCAGGGATCCTTGATGTGGGGCTTGATCTCAGGACTCCAGGATCATGACCTGAACTGAAGGCAGATGCTTAACTGACTGAGCCCCCCAGGTGCACCTGTGTGGTGGGTTCTTTATGACCCTTCAAGTCTCAGCTTCAATGTCACCTTCCCAGAGAGGCCCTGGCCCACCACCGGGTCTACTGAAGCCGCCGCACCCTTCTTTCTTTGGTTTTGTTGTCTTCATGGTGCTCACTGCCAGCTGCAATCATCTTAGCCCTGTACTTGCTTCTTGGGTGTGAGGCCCCTACTGGAAGTTTCCTTCTCTGTGAAGGCAGGCACTTCTGCCTCGCATATCCCGGTGCCCAGCATGGCTTGGAGTGGTGATCAAACCACAAAAATCAAAGTTGTAGGTGCGTCTGTAGGGTGCTGGGGACCCTGCTGGGCTCAGAAGGGCAGCCTCCCCTGGGGAGGTTTCCTGCAGCCGTGACCCTTGGTTCAGGAGGCATGCCAAAGAGGCGTGGGAGCCAGGGAAGGGTGGGAGACCTGTGGGCCACATTCATACCTTTCTTATCGTTTGGCTAATGGTTTGCCAACAGCACTGCACTTCTAGAAGAGGGGATAGTGAGGTGGAGTCTGGCCTTGCCCCTTACTGCTGCCTCAGCCTGAGCTGCCCAGCATTCAACGTTCAATTTTTTTATTTTATTTTTTAGATTTTGTTTATTTATTTGACAGAGACAGAGATCACAAGTAGGCAGAGAGGCAGGCAGAGAAAGAGGGGGAAGCAGGCTCCCCACAGAGCAGAGAACCCCATGCAAGGCTCGATCCCAGGACGCTGAGATCATGACCTGAGCAGAAGGCAGAAGCTTAACCCACTGAGCCACCCAGGCGCCCCTCAACTGTTTTATAATCATAGGTGAGGAGGAAACTCCCTGTGAAAACGGGAGGTTTGGAACTCACAGCTGTAGGCAATGGGGAGCCATTGAGGGTATGTGAGGAGGGGAGTGATATGGAGGTAGTCAGCAGTGGCAGCTGAGCCTGGATTGGTAGAAAGAAGGGCTGAACTTGACCTGTTTGCCATCAGCCTACCACAGGCTGGAAAACTGCAGTCTCAGTGTGCAAGGTTGCTTTATGCTTGGGAGCAGAGTGGGGGAAGACCCACAAGTCCTCAGAGCTGGGCAAGTGCAGCCAGTTGGGGTAGGGGCTGGGCTAACAGTGGGGAGCAGCAGATCCTGCTCTGAACTGGGGAGTACGCATCCTCACAAAAGACATTAGTGCTCAAAGCAAACACTTGGACATCGTGCCTTCCGACAGGATAGGGGACCCCCACTCCTGAGCTCTGCCCTGTGGGCCCAAGGATGCAGGCCAGTAGCTCTGAGGGTAAAGAAGTTCAGTGACATTGGTGGGTCTTAACAGTGTTTACTGAGCCTTTGTGGGTGCCAGGAATAATAACATGACCAGATGGGGACACCTGGTGGTCAGGATAGGCCTGGGCCTGCCCTGAAGGGGCTCACAGCCTGGGGAAGCTACGGTCAGGTCTGGGCCAAGCTGGACAGAGAACTGGTGAGCCCCACAGGACTGGGTCCTCATGGCCCCAAAGAGGCTGCCATGAGCTGAAGTTAATTCTCACCAGTGTTTTGCCGGTGTAGCTTATGCCTGGACCATCTTTCTGTTCTAATGCAGAAGCTTCTCACACTTTGCTGTGCAGCCATCAGGAAGAGTTTGCTTAAAATGCAGAGTCTCTGGCCCCATGTCCGGTGCATTTGTGGATGGGACCCAGTCACCTGCATTTTAATTACCACCTTGTCATCGTGTCCCAGGGCTCCTGTAATGAATGACCACAAACTGGGTGGCTTAAAACAACAGAGATGTATTTTTCCACCGTTCGGAAGGCCACAGCCCCGGCTGAGTTGCACGTGGCAAACAGCAAGGTATTGGGAGGTCTGGGTCCTTCTGGAGACTCCAGGGGAGGATCTGTTCCTTGTCACTTGCAGCTTCTGGTGGCTGCTGGCGTTCCTTGGCTCATGGCCACGTAACTCTAGCCTCTGCCTGTTTTCGCCTCCCCTTCTCTTCTGTGCAAATCTCCCTCTGCTTCATTTTATAAGGACACCATGATTACACTCAGGGCCCGTCCAGACAAGCCAGGATAATCTTCCCATGGCAAGATCCTTAATTTAATCCTACCTTCCATGTCCCTTTTGCCTTGTAAGGGAGCATTCACAGGTTCCAGCCATTTCGATCTGGATGTCTTCAGGGAAAATTTTTTGGCTCATGCCTATTCCCCTAGCAGTTCTAGTGTAGCAGGTCCTGAGAGTCCCCTGAAAACCCTGGGCTGAAGGTTTGCTTATTTAACTGATGGCCTCAGCTGAAGGTTTGTTTATTTAACTGATGGCTGCTCGTTCTCACAATTCTCTTGGAGTTTACAGAATGGGGCACCATTCAGCATTTATTTAACAAATCCTCTTGGAGCTCCCACTCCATGCCCAGCCCTGTGCTGGATGCCTTGGACATTCAGGTGAGGTGGACCCAGCCCCTCGTGCTCTGAGTCTGGGAGAGAGAGAGAGAGAGAGAGAGAGATCGATCTGACTCCTGCCGCCATCCCCATTCCCCCGCACCTCCCCAGTATGTGACAGCACTCTTCTGGAGCTGCCCCAGCTCAAGGGTGGAGCTTGTTTTCTGCAAGTCAGCTCCTCACCAGTAGCTTGGTTCAGGAGTTCTATTCTATGCCGACTAGTGCCCAGCATCTCCTGAGACCGGTGCTGGCACATTCAGAAGGGAGGGACTTTGGACCAATGGCTGCGGGATGCCTTCTCTCCCTCCTGTTGGACTCGAGCAGGTGGCCTCCACTGTGCCCTGAGGATTAAGCTTTTGCTGCAGAAGGGATAGCAGCCCCCCTCCCCTGCCTGCCAACCCTGGGCTGCCCGTTATGTTTCGTTCTGGGGTCCTTACTGATCATGCCAACCTGAGTCAGGATGCCCACCACTGGCAACCAGAAGCATCCGCCAGTTGCCAGCCAGTTGTCCGACTGGTCTGCCCTGTGTGACCTCAAGACTGCTCTGATCCTGGCCGCCCTCTGCTCCTCACCAGCTCCCACCCGCCTATTTGCTGTTTCCCAGATGCCCCTTCCCCTGCTACTCCCTTTGCTTGAGTCCTCCATTTCTTTGTTCTACAAGGTTCTGCTCAGTGGTGCTTCCTCCATCCAGTCTTCTCAACCTCCCAGGCTCGAAAAACCACAGTGATAAGGGCTCACCAACAGAGCTTAGCCCTCCCTGGAGCCCGGAGCTGCCCAAGGCCTTTACAACGTGCCTTTACATCCTTCCCATACTACAGCCAAGAGACCTGAGGTCTGCCCCACTCCAGGCCCACACCGACTGACCCTGGCTTTCCTCTTTCTCCCAGGCTCAGCATTTGGTTCCCCATTCTTGAGCAGCCTTTGTCCCTCATCCCTCCTGCACCCCAGCCCAGGAGCTCAGTGGGGGCTGTGGAAATTCTGCGGGGGACAGGGATTTGGTGAGCAGGACCTCCTTGCCACCTCTCCAAGGGGAAACTTGAAGACAATACCCGCCCCCACAACCACCAGGGCTGCACACTGACAGACAGACGAATACAAGGTGGCAGGGGAGGTGAGCCAGGAGGGAGCATCGGCCAGAAGATCGAGGCAACCCCTCATTGCCATTCCTAAGTTACCCGGCAGCAAGGAAAAAATCCAGTCTAATTTTTGCCAAGTTATAAAAACCACCTCTCAAGCAACACTTTATTCAATCCAGTGACAGCTAAGATCATATTGAGTGCTTTCTGGGTTTGGAGCCCTCTGCTCCATTCTATGTCCTTGACCTCCCTGGACTACAACCTCGTGAGAGGCATGCCTTTATAATCCTCCTTGCACAGAGGGGGAAACTGAGGCTCAGAAATGGTGAGTGAATCACCCAAGGTCACTTTGCTTGGAAGAGGCAGACACAGGATTACCTCAGGCCTTCGCCCAGGCCTAGTGGGGTGACCCCAAGCTAGAAGGAATCTTACTTTTCTTTTTTTTTTTTTTAAAGATTTTTTATTTATTTATTTGACAGACAGAAATCACAAGCAGGCAGAGAGGCAGGCAGAGAGAGAGGAAGGGAAGCAGACTCCCTGCTGAGCAGAGAGCCCGATGCGGGGCTCGATCCCAGGACCCTGAGATCATGACCTGAGCCGAAGGCAGAGGCTTAACCCACTGAGCCACCCAGGCGCCCCGGAATCTTACTTTTCTAAGCCTCAGCTTCCTAGTCTGTAAAATGGGCACATAGCAGTTGTGAGAATGGTGGAAACTTTTCACAGACTGTTCCTCTGTCTGGGTGATTCCTCTCTGGCTTTTCAGGGGACAGGCTCCTTCTCTGACCCTTTATGTCTCAGATCGAATGCCCCCGCCTCAGGGATGCCCTCTCTGACTACCTCCTCCTGAAAGAGCTAGCACCCCACCTCCCGCCTTGCCCACTGGTTGCTGTCTCCCTCCCTCCATTCATTGTCTGGCTTATTTCATCCCCAGGCCTTGTCACAGGCTATGACATTCATTAATTCATTTGTCTGTCTGTTGTCTCTTTTCTCTGGCAGACTGTGAGATCCATGAGGGCAACAAGGCTCTCTGGTGGCGTATCCCCAGCATCTGGCGGGGTGCCTGGCAAGAGGAGAGGCTCCTAACACACCTGTTGTAGGGGCAAAGGAGTCATGAAAGACAATGCATGTAAAATGCTCAGCACAGGGCCCGCCGCCCAGCAACCTCTGCGGAAGTGCTAGCCCATGTCCTTACTACAAAACAGACACATTTCCAGCCTGTTCACAATAACACACTGAACCTTGGGTTGGTCCATCTTTGAGCCCCGCTGCCCTGGAGAGAGCACAGGGAGCACCCCTCTCCCCCAAGTATGCCTTGAGCGCTGTCAATCGCCCTTGTGGGAACAGAATGGGGAAGGGCCTTGCTGTTGTGGAATGTGCTGGGAGTAGAGAGGCCGGGGTGCAGTCTGGGTAGGTGTCTGGGGGACCTGTGAAGTCCTCAGAGACACCCTTGTCCCAGCCC
This sequence comes from Lontra canadensis, assembly GCF_010015895.1. Lineage (NCBI taxonomy): Eukaryota > Metazoa > Chordata > Mammalia > Carnivora > Mustelidae > Lontra > Lontra canadensis. The sequence continues at coordinate 14,945,005 of NW_022631024.1, read as the reverse complement.
AGATTGGGTTCACCTGTCCTTCCTGCCCCAGCTCTCCTCAGTTCCTTCCCAGCCCCAAAGTGCCTGTAATGACATTTATTTATCGTTTGTCCCTGGAGGCTCATCCTCGAGTTCATGGCTGGCTGCATCTCTAGGACTTAGCATGCGCTTGGCACACAGTAAGTCTCAATAAATATCGGTTTAATAGATTAATTAAAAGATGCGTGGGAAGCATCTCTCGGGTTGTGATTTGTAATCTTTCTGAATCTCCGACTTCTTTGAAAAACCCGTGAAACCTTTGGGTCCCTCCCCCAGCAACGCACACAAAGTGAAACGTGTCATTTGAAGGACTTCTTGGACCCCTCCAACCCAAGGTCACCCATAAAGCTCAGCTTAAGATCACTCCGCGGGAGGGGAGGTCCCTGAGATCCCAGGGAGCCGGTGGGGGAAGAGGGTAGGTACCAAGAGGCCCAGTGGGGCTCGCACACGACAGGCAGGCGAGGAGGGGTGTGAAGGGACCTCTTTTCTGGTACTTTCTGCTCTCCGGAAGGAAAGGAAGCGAGCCTGAGGCGATCTGGCGGGAGGGGGAGAGCGCGGGGCACGCAGGCCCCGGAGGAGAGGTAAAAGGGGAGAAGATGCGAGAACCGGAGAGGAGAAGGGGGCGTGATGGAGAGGCTCCGGGCGGCGGAGGGACGCGCGGACGAGCAGGGGGGAATGGGGCGGGGGGGGCAAAGAGCTAGCGCGCAGCGAGCGGGCGCGGAGGCGCCGGGAGGGAGAGGGGCCGAGGCCGGCCGGCCGCCCGGGCTGCCTGATTTTCTGTCAGCCGCCGCTGATTAACGGGCCGCCTTCCAGCTCCGAGCGCGCCGCCCCGCGTTCCTGGCAACCGCGCGCGCGGCTTCCTGGCGGAGGCGGGGCCTGCGGAAAGGTTACATTTGCACAAAGTGCCGCGGCGCAGGCGGCCCGGAGGGGCTGCGGGGCGGGGGGGCGCGGGGCGGGGAGCGGGGAGCCGGGAGCCGGGAGCGCGGCGCGGGGCGGCCGGGGAGCCGGGCCAGGGGAGAGGAAAGGCTGCGGCGCTCGGCGCTGTCTGGGTAATGGAAAAATTCCTCTCGGGGCCGGGCAGAAAAATATCAGGTTGCACGCCGGCGGCACACGCGGCTCCTCCGAGGGGGGCCTCCTGCCGCCGTCCGCCGCGGGCCGGCCTGGCCGAAGGGTGCCCCCAGCCCGTGCGCCCCAGCCCGTGCGCCCCAGCGAGAGCCGCTCTGATCCTCGCGCCCCAGCCTGTGCTCTTAGGGGGCCTCGCTTCGCTTTCGCATCTCCCCTTCCCTCCCTCAGAAGGCAGCTGAAAGGGCCTCGTTTTCCCCAAATTGTAGTGTCCGGGCCTCCCCCTCTGACTGTCCCGGTCGCCCCCACGAGGGCCCGGCGTATGGCTGGCACCGGTTCCTGCCGTCAGGGCTGGCTAGATAGGTCGCATTCGCTCTCGCTGGGAAGGCGGGCTGCCACGGGCATCTGTCCCCGCCTTCCCTCGTGCCTCGCCGCTTCTGCTCAGCTCTCTCGAAGGACTGGGCTGTTGCCTCCAGCATTACGTGGTGTAAACAGTGTCCCTCTGCTACCCGCCCCCCTCCGCCGCCTCCCGCCCCCGCATTGCGTCATTCCCCTGCTCCCAGACCATCTGCGGCTCCCTATTACCGCCCCTACGTTGTAGTTTACACCCTTGGGTCTTGCCCAGCACCGGGGGTGGGGTGTGATGTCAAAACCCTCCAGCACCTGCAGTCTCCCCTGTCTCGTTGGGGCTGGGAGTTGAAGGGCTTCTGACAGACCCCCATCTACTCTGAGTTTTTCTCTCCCTGTCTCCCTCTCTCCTTCTGTCTCTGATGTCTCTGTCTCTCTCCTATTGAACTGGTTCGGTCAGTAGGCGCTGTATTCATGCGGGGCCTTGCACTGGGCCTGGGGGAAGCCCGGGCTGAACCGGAAGCAGCCCTGCCCTCCAGGAACGTGGGGGAGACTGCCCAGGGAAGTCAGGTTAAGAGCTGGACCGTGGGGTCTGGTAGATTTAGGTTTCTGCTCGTCCATTTCCTGGCTGTGTGTGTCATTGAGCAAATGACTGAGCCTCCGTTTGTCCAGCTGTCAAACAGGGATGGGAGAGCAGCAAGGGCCACTCATGGGGTCTGGCTGGCAGATTTAAAGGGACAGCCTCAGTAGCTCTTGGCAAGGAGCACATGGCCCTCACTTGGCGAAATAGTTTATTACTCTTAGGACTATAAAGAAGGCCACAAGTAATCACAGCCTCGTGCACGGCGTGAATGTCAACAGAACCCTGAGCATTAGGGCTCAGAAGGCAGGCTGTTTAGGGTAGGGCTGGTGGGTGGATCCTGGCACTCCAGGTGTGAACATGTCTAAAGATCCCAAGCCTGACTTCCCTAAGGCACCGCCCACACTTGGATCAGTCAAGGTCAAGGTTGCAGTTCTTTAATTGGGCCTGGGGAAGCTTGGTTCCTTGGCCAGGTAGGGAGGTGGCAGGAGGGCTGTAACCCTGGAGGGCACCGCCCTCCGCCTGGCTGGGGCAGCTAAAGCAGCAGGTAGGATCTGCTAGTTCTTCTCTCACCAGGAGGGCTGGCTTCTGTGAGCCTAGGGGTGACAGGCCAGGGGAAGGGGCAGACCACGGAGGGAGGCAGGTCCCCTCCAGAGATTAATCACGCCCTCCCAGAAGCTTTGGGCCCATGGGGTCCTGGGCCTCTCAAAAATGATCCAAGGGCAAATGGGAAAGGGGGTGGGTCGAGAACATTCTGAACTCACTGTGCCTTGGTGTCACTCCTATGGCCTCAAGAACTGGTTTGCCATCCAAAGGGGTTCTGGGTCTGTTTCTGAGCTGGTGACTTGCTCCAGGTCAGGGTGGTGGCCTTGACACCCCCACCCCCGCCAAGTTCTCAGCCAACCACAAAGTGACAGTCGGCACTGAGTGATCGATCACTTGGCACCTGACATGAAGCGGCAGGTATGGTCTCCCAGCAATCTGAGGACGTGAGGATCTGTTCAGCTAGTTCTTACCAAAGAGGAGGCTGAAGGTCAGAGATCTTAGGTGCTTGTCATGGGTGTAGCTGGAACCCAAAGCCGGCCTTGCTGGACACCACAGTTTGAACTCAGTTTTAACTAAGTGCCATGAGCTACTTCCAATGGTGGACCCAAGAAACCACCAGCAAGGAGTGAAAATTCCAGTCTAGCCAATAGGCTGCCTTGGGCAATGTACCCATTTTACAGATAAGCCCACAGGGGCTCTGCTTTGGAGACTCGCCCAAGGCCCTGTTGCTAAGGAGTGGAGTCTATAAGAAAAAGGAAATCTTAGCCTATGGGAGCTGGAAGGGGTCTTGGAGCTCTTCTGATCCAAAACTCATTTTCCAGACAGGGAAACTGGCCCAAAGAGGACCCAGGTCTGCCCACACATTGAAGCATCATCTTGGGCTACACGCCCTCCGCAAGGAAGCAATGACCCTGAACCTGTGAGTTTCATGGAGCATTTGAGAGGAAATGGAAGGTGGACTGGGGAGAACAATGAAATAAAAGGGACCAGGTTCTCCTCCAGGGGCCCAAGAGAGAACTCCCTTGACTCTTTGGCCGAAATTTCACACTGGAATTCTCCAAGGGAGGGAGGAGGGAGGGTGTGGGGGAGGGGAAGAATGCAGCCTGAATGAGCCAAGGTCACAGCCTGTCTTTTGGGTCTGCCCAAGTCCCAGAGCTGGCTTGCCCTCCCTGGCCCAATGGAGAGTGTAGTGGGGGCAGGGCGGAGGAGTGGAGGGGCTCTGGGGCCCTTGGGAATGAGGGCTTCCGTTGGAGTCCCTTGAAAACCTGGAGAGAAGAATCTTTGCACACCATTTCTCCCTCCCCTCCAGCAACCTAGAGGTGCTTGGCAGAGCCCCCCCCACCCCACCCCCCGCCACACAAAGCTCCTCACTTCTGCACCTAAAAAATCTGGGTGCTGCTCACCTCTCTAGGTCCTCGGATCCAGAAGCTGGGAGGCCAACAGTGTGTAATGCTAACAGTGAGTGATCGGGAACCTCACGTTCTGATTAAGTGAGTGTGGCCTCCTTCGCTTTACCGAGATACATATACCGCTCCTGGCTGGTGCAGGCAGCCCCGTGCAGGGACTGGGGTGTGACTAGGAGTAAGGGGGACCCGTGCCAGCCCTCATGGAGCTCCCGGTGCAAGTTTCACGTCTCAGCCAGAAGAGTCAAATGCTAGAGTCTCTGAGCGCCTTATTCACACCAAAGTGTGATTTTTCTGGAAGGAGGAAGGAGGAAAGAATGGGTGTGGAGAGAGGCGGGGTCACACCAGGACACTAATTTTCATGTACACTTTCAGCGAATTTAATCTTCTTGGATCTAGCACCCCTATGAATACAAATGTCTTAAAATACCACTAACAGAATAATAACACTTGTCCCTTTCAGCGGGCCGTTCACCCAAGCATCTCCAATGCTCTGTGAACATTAATTAATTAAGCCCAGATTAAATAGTTATCATTGACTGAAAATATATTTACTGCACACAGGCAACCAGCTACCGGGTTACTGATGTGACTTAACCCCTGTTGTCACTGCGCTTGAAATATACAACCCGAGGGCATTAGAAGCTTGGGTGTGTTCACACCCTGGCAGGGTGCAGGGAGGAGCTAGGGAAACTGCTGGGTCCATCGATTCTAAGCAGTCTGAATGGGCCTCAGATCTTGTCCATTCTCTGTGCTACTGCTTCCTTCCAGGAGTTTTCTTCCATGCTAGGAGCTGACTCAGGCTGATCATGCCTGCCAGACTCTTCCAGAAGAAAGTTTCTAGGTCCCAGTAGCCTGGTTACCATTCCCACCATGTAAGTTTTACCTGTTCCTTTATCTTTTATTGATTTATTTTTTTGAGAGAGAGAGAGAGAGAGCAAGCACTTGGGGAGGGGAAGAAGGAGAGGGAGAGCATCCCAAGCAGGCTCCCTGTGCAGAGCAGAGCCGGATGCAGGATTGGATCCCAAGTCCCTGAGCTCATGACCTCATGGGCGAGATGCTTAACCGACTGAGCCACCCAGGTGCCCCGAGGCTTCTATTTCTTGAATTTTACCATAATGCTGCGGCACCTCCATTTGGGTTACACCAATGACAGAAACCCAGCTCAATTTGCTTAGGAAAAAAGGAGAACTTATGAGCTCGTGTGAGAGACCAGACAGCAACAAGGGTAGGAGTGGAGTGGACCTCAGTGAGGACTGGGACAAGGGAGTCAATTTCTTCCAGATCTCTGGCTACTCTTGCCCTCCTGCTTTTGCCTGTGAAGAATAGCTCATTGCACAGGGGGTTTGGGGGAAAGTGGAGAGGGGTGATTTTTAAAACACTGATTTATTTTCTTTCATGGCCATTGATTTATTTAGTTTTTTTGAGTAAAGTTGGATCATCTATGTTTTTCTAGAAATTCTCTATTTCATATATTTTCATATATAGCAACATAAAGTTGCTCATGGTATTCTCTTATGAGTCTTAAAACTTCAACCGTATCTGTAGTTCTACCTTCCTTTCATTCTTAATATTAGGTATTTGTGCCTTTCTTCTTTTCCTTGATTAATCCTGCTAGATGGTTGTCCATTTTATTGTCTTTTCAAAGAACCAGCTTCTGGCTTTGTTGATCATTTTTGTGATTGTTGATGTCCTTTTCATTTATGCTCTTATCTTTACTGTTTATTTCCTTCCAGTTCTTCTTCTTCTTTTTTTTTTTTTTACGCTTCTCTAGTTAGTTGAAAGCTTTACTCATGTGTGTTTAAGTCGTTCCTGTTTTAGAGTAAATGCACTTAAGACTATATATTTCTCTATAAATGTCAGTTTAGGTCCAATCTCCAAATTTAATTTTGCATTTATCTTTTTATCCTCAGTACCACATATTTCATAATTCCCATTGTGATTTCTGTTGATGTCTTTGAGGGGGCTCAGTAAATAACTTCTCTTTTTTTCTCCCAGATTCTGAACTGAGAGATAAGATAAGGGTGGGGAGCAGGGGAGAAACATCTGTCTCTCTCTCTTTTTTTTTAAACTGTTAAAGATGGGGCTCCTGGCTGACTCAGTCAGTAGGGCAGATCACCTTGATCTCAGGATTTTTTTTTTTAAGATTTTATTTATTTGACAGAGAACACAAGTAGGCAGAGAGGCAGGCAGAGAGAGAGAGAGAGAAAGGGAAGCAGGCTCCCCGCTGAGCAGAGAGCCCGATGCGGGGCTCAACCCCAGGACCCTGAGATCATGACCTGAGCCACCCAGGTGCCCCTTGATCTCAGGATCTTGAGTTCAAGCCCCACCTTGGGCATGGAGCCTACTAAAAAAAGCAAAACAAAAACCTGTTAAAGATAAGGTTGGAGGATGAGGGTATGTATGACAGCTGAATGGGTGTCCCAACACTGAAAATGGGGATTTGGCGACCTTCACACCTAGTCACTGTGATGCTGTGCTCCCCGCCCCCCAGGAAGAGAGAATGACTGAGGCCTGCAGGCAGGTCCTTCAGAGAAGGGAAGCTGGCCGGTGGAGCAGCCCACTTTATCTTCCCCACACTGACCAATCAGCTGTCACTTCCTCCTCTGGGCAGGGAGTCTCAGAGTGTTACACTCATTCAGCTCCCTCCACACAGAAGGAAAGGTCAGGACAGGAAAGAAACGTTCCTGCAACCGTTTCACGATGAACCCATGAGATCACTGGGAGTGTGCTTTTCGGTTTTCAAAGATACAGATGTTGTTGTTTTAAATCTGCCTATCCTGTTGTTGCTGACTTGTAATTTTGCCGCATTGTGGATAGAGAATGGGGTCTGCTTTACATCCGCTCCAAAATTCCTTTCCGCTTTCGTGATGACCCAACACAAGTCGGTTTTTAGAAATGTGCACGTTGTGCCTGACAGTCACGTGGTGTGGGAGTCTGCTGGGGGGTGAGGGTCCGAGCTCTCACACACTGGAGGGCTCCAAAGACAGAGATTCACTGTCTCTCAGTTCTGGAGGCTGGAAGTCCAAGATCAGGGTGTCTGCAGGAGTGTTTTCTTCGGAGGCCAATGTCCTGGACTTCTTGCTGTGTCTTCACACCCTCTCTCCCGAACCCCCGGTGTCTCTCTCTGTGTCCAGATTTCCTCTGCTTATAAGGATACCAACCGGACTGGAGGAGCTTCCCCCCCCCCCCCCCCCGCCCCAAAGGTTTCATCTTAACTCACTCACTTTTTTAAAAAAGATTTTATTTATTTGACAGAAAGAAACATAGTGAGAGAGGGAACACAAGCAAGGGGAGCAGAAGAGGGAGAAGCAGGCTTCCCGCTGAGCAAGGAGCCCAATGCGAGGCTCAGTCCCAGGGTCCTGGGACCATGACCTGAACTGAAGGCAGATGCTTACCGACTGAGCCACCCAGGTGCCCCAACTCAGTCACTTCTGTAAAGGCTCTGCCTCCAAGTCCAGTTACATTCTCAGGTACTAGGGGTTAGGACTTCAACATAAGATTGGCGGGGGGGGGGCACGATTCAGCCCCAAACATGTGCATTCGTGGTTGGGAGAGACGCACAGACTCATGCAGGCTCTTGTATGGACGCACCCATCGGACTTGTTATTTCTGTCGTTCACATCTTTCATAGATTGTGTAAATTTTCTCTGCTTGCTCTGTTAGTTTCTGGGGAGTGCCCAAATGCCCATTTCTTTTGTGGATTTCTCCACTTTTCAAAGCAAATCTTCTAGTTTTTGCTTTATTTATTTTCAGGCTGTGTAGTGAGGTCTAGAAAACATAATTCGTGTTGCATCTTTTTTGTTGGGTTGTTGCGTCAGTCATTCTATGGGGTCCCTCCTTATCTCTTATCGTTAGTTGGCCTTAGGTGTATGTTGCCTGATATTAATATTTACTATATCAGCTTTTCTTTTTACACACGTATGCCTGGTGTGTCTTTTCTCTTTATTTCCCACCTTTCTCTTTTCTTTTGCTTCAGAGGGTGTCTCCTAACCAGCATAATATTGTATTCTGTTTTGTTTATTTTGATCCAGTATGACAGTCTCTTTTAAGAGACAAATGAAATCAATTTACATTTATAATGATTGTTGATATATTTAGACTTACTTCTACCATTTTATTCTGTTGTCCTATTCACCCCATTTTCTAAAATTATGTCTTATGTTCTGTCGTCTGTTAAATCTCTACTCTCCTTTTTTCTTTGATAGTTTGGAAAGTACAGATGTGTTTCTGTTGTTTCACTTGTTGCTCTTAAAATTTTTGTTTGTTTTTTAAGATTTTATTTTATTTTTTAAAATTTTAAATAATTTTTACCTTCTTTTCTCAAAGATTTTATTTATTTAATGAGAGAGCGAGAGCACGTGAGCCTGAGTGGGGGGCAGAGGCAGAGCGAGAGAGAGAAACAGGCTACCCACTGAGCAGGGAGCCCAATGTGGGGCTCCATCTCACGACCCCAGGAACATGACCTGAGCCAAAGGCAGATGCTTAACCCACTGAACAACCCAGATGCCCCTATATATTTATTTATTTTATTATTTTTAGATTTTATTTATTTATTTGACAGAGAGAGAGATCACAAGTAGGCAGAGAGGCAGGCAGAGAAAGAGGGAGAAGCAGGATCCCTGTGAGCAGAAAGCCCAATGTGGGGCTCGCTCCCAGGACCCTGAGATCATGACCTGAGCCAAAGGCAGAGTCTTAACCCTCTGAGCCACCCAGGCCCCCCCTATATATTTATTTTTAAAATATTTTATTTTTAGTAATCTCTACACCCAGTGTGGGGCTTGAACTCACAATCCTGAGATCAAGAGTCACACGCTGTACTGACTGAGCCAGCCAGATACCCCAACTTGCCCTTAAATTTTTAATATTGATACCTAGAAATTTCTTTTCTTAACAATGTCTAAAGCAGCGCTGTCCAATAGGAAAATAATGTGGGTCATACATATTATTTTAAATTTTCCAGTAGCCATATTAAAAAGCAAAAAGAGGGGCACCTGGGTGTCTCAGTCGGTTAAGCCTCTAACTTTTGATTTTGGCTCAGGTCATGATTTCAGGATTCGTGGGATTGAGCCCCACCTGGGGCTCTTGTGCTAGGTGTGGAACTTGCTTGAAGTTCTCTCTCTCCCTCTCCTTCCGCCTCTCACCAAAACCCCGTTCATGTGTGCGCACGCACAGAGGTGCACTCCTGGGCTCTCTCTCTCTCTCAAAAAAAAAAAAAAAAAGGCATAAAGTAAAAGGTGGAAATAATTTTAGTAATATGTTTAATTTAACATTATACATCAAAAATAGTATTTCAAAATGTGATCGGTATAGCATTATTAATGAAACACGTATTTTCAGTGCTAAATCTTGAAATGTAGTATGTATGTTACACGTAACAGCCCATCTCAACTGGGACCGTGTGCATTTCAAGTGCTTAGTAGCCACGTGTGGCTGGTGGCTGCCCGGTTGGACACTGCACGTCGAAGATATCCAGCTCCTCTGTTCTCCTCCTGGAGAAGACAGCCCTAGAGCCTCCCTTTGGTGTGTGCCAAATGCCTCCTCTCCTCTGCCTTGTTATTTTGTTCTTTTAAAATATCAGTTTTATTGATATATAATTTACATATAATACTCATGCAATTTTGATGCGTTTTGAGACACGGCTATACCCGGGAAAGCGACACAGGAGGGAAGATCTGGAACCACTGATTTTTGCTCTCGCTCTGGATTAGGTTTGCCTTCCCCCCAAATTCACATAAACGGGCTCACGCGGTATGTGCTGTTGGTATCTGGCTTCTTTCCCTCGCCCTGACATTTTCGAGACTCAGCCAGGTTATGGCACGTGGCAGTGGCTTGGTACTTTGCTCCTTGTGTTGCGGCGTGGTGTCCCACGGTGTGGACGTGCCTCTGTTTGTCTCGCATTCGCTCATTGGAGGCCATTGGGGTTCTTTCCATCTAGGTTGGGTCTGTCCGTGAATCAGGCTGCTGTGAACATTTGCATCTGAGTCTTTGGGTGGACACACGTTTTCATTTCTCTTGGATAAATAAACACCTGAAAATGGACTGGCTGCGTTGTAGGGTAGTTCTGTTTAACTTGGTGAGAAACTGCCAAATGGTTTCTCCAAGGGTCATGTCCCTTTCTGTATTGTCAGAGAGTTTTAACTCTTCCGTATCCTCTCTGACTCTCTGATGCTTGGTATGGTCAGTCTTTTTATTTTTTGTTTATTTATGTATTTATTTTTATTTTTTTTTTATAGACTTTATCTGGGGCACCTGGGTGGCTCAGTGAGTTAAGCCTCTGCCTTTGGCTCAGGTCATGATCTCAGGGTCCTGGGATCGAGCCCCACAGCAGACTCTCTGCTCAGCAGGGAGCCTGCTGCCTGCCTCTCTGCCTACTTGTGATCTCTCTCTCTCTGTCAAATAAATAAATAAAATCTTTTATAAAAAACAAACAAACAAAACAACAACAAAAAAAGATTTTATCGATTTATTAGAGAGAGAGAGTGATCACAAGTTGTGGGGAGACAGAGGGAGAAGGAGAAGCAGACTCCCTGCTGAGTAGAGAGCCCGATGAGGGACTTGATCCCAGGACCCTGAGATCATGACCTGAACCAAAGACAGACCCTTCACCAATGGAGCCACCCAGGCGCCCCTGGTCAGCCTTCTTTAAATTTAGCCTCTCCAGTAAGTGTGAAGTGCTAGTTCACTGTGGTTTTAATTTACCTTTCCCTGATGGCTAGGGAAGTTGAGCATTTTTTCATGCGGATGAAAAAATATACATATTCTCGTACTGGATGAAAGAATACACATGGAGAAATCCGCATATCTTCTTCTGTGAAATATCTGTTCACATCTATTTTTTATTTTATTTTATTTATTTATTTGAGAGAGAGAACTCAGCGAGAAAGGGAACACAAGCAGGGGGAGTGGGAGAGGGGAGAAGCAGGCTTCCCTGTTGAGCAGAGTGCCGGATGCGGGGCTTGATCCCAGGACTCTGGGATCATGACCTGCGCTAAAGGCAGAGGCTTAACGACTGAGCCACCCAGGCGCTCCCCTGTTCACATCTTTTGATTGGGTTATTCACCTTTTTTCTTACTGAGCACAGATAGCAGTTCCTTAAGTACTTCAGATCCCACCTGATCAGGTGTTTATGTTGTGAATATTTCCTCCCAGTCTGGGGCTTGTCTCTTTGTTTTCTCAGGGGTGTCTTTGAAGAGTGAAAGTTTAAAAATTTTCTCCCTTCCTGCGTATGCTTTCATGTTTTTAAGAAGTCTGCAGTCCCCAAGATGGTGAAGATTTTTCTCCTATATTTTTGTCTAACCGTTTCCTTGTTTTGCCTTTTAAATTTAGACCTATGACCCATTTCGACTTAGATTTTGTGTAAGGTGTGAGGTGGGAGTGGAGACTCCTTATTTTTCCAGGTGGACATCCTGTGATGCATACCAGGTGCTGAAAGGTGTCTTCCCTGTTGTCTTATGCTGACGCCTTCGCTGATATCGATCAACAGTGTGTGGGGGGGTCTGTTTCTGGAATCCCTGTTCTGCTCCAGTGACCTCTTTGTCTGACCTGAGGCCAACATCCCATTGACCTGATTACTGTAGCATCTTCATAAGTCTTGAAATAAATTCTTTGTTATTTTTATTGGGAATTTCTTTCTTTCTCTTTTTAAAAGATTGTATTTATTTGAGAGAGAGTAAGAGAGAGAGCATGAGCTGTGGGGAGGGGCAGAGGGAGAGGGAAAAGCAGACTCCCCGCCCTCTCCCACCACCAAGCAGGGAGCCCGACATGGGGCTTGATCCCAGGACCCCAAGATCATGACCTGAGCTGAAGGCAGACACTTAACCCACTGAGCTACCTGGGCGCCTCTATTATCTGAAATTTCAATGCCACCTTTTTAGGTTATTATTATTATTATTATTTATTCATGAGAGAGATAGAATGGGCACAAGCAGGAAGGGCAGAGGGAAAGGGAGAGAGAATCTTAAGCAGGCTCCACACTGAGTGCCGAGCATGATGCAGGGCTTGGTCCCACCACCCTGAGATCACGATTTATCTGCTAAATCGGACTTGACAGAGCTCAGCTTACCAGCCTAGTCCTTAACGCTGCCACATGCTCTGTCTTCCATCCTCGTGGAAGTGTCACTCTTTACTTGCTCTGTCCCAGATGGACTCTTTTGAGTTTAGATGGACATTTCATTCTCTTGCAGATACTTGACAGTGAGTGAGTGTGTGTGTCAGTTTCAAATTGTGCCCATCATCCCTTCAAAGGAACTCATCGGGATGCCTGGGTGGCTCAGTCGGGTAAGCGTCTGCCTTTAGCTCAGGTCATGATCCCAGAGTCCGGGAATTGAGTCCCACATCAGGCTCCCCACTCAGAGGAGAACTTGCTTCTCCCTCCGCCTGCCACTCCCCCTGTTTGTGCACGCACTCTCTCTCTCTCTGACCAATAAATAAATAAAATCTTAACAAAACAAAACAACTTATTGCAGGCTTTTTTTGGGGGGGCTGGAAATATTTATTTCCTTCTTGATTTAATTATATTTTTTAATGTAAAAAAAAAAGTTTAGTTAGGATTAGATGGCTTTTCTAGGCAATGATTGTGGTGGGAGTTTCTGGTTGTTCCCCCATATCCGTTCTATTTGCAATGTGATAGAATTCGTCTCAGGGCGAAGGAATACATTTCTCAGCCTCTCTTGGCAGTAGCTGTGGGCTATGGGATGCAAGGAGGAATAACAGGTGTGCAATTTATAGATTATGCTCTTAAAGGGAAACCGCTTTGACCAGGAAGTAGACGCAATGGTCAGCAATCTTGAATTCTGGTTACAGGAGCACCACAGGGATTATGAAGCAGCAAAGCAGAAGGAGCCTGGGTCCCTGACACCTTGAAGCTGGGATGTGAGCTACTCCCATCCATACTGTTACTTAGGGAGAGATAAAATTCTCTTGGTGAGCCACTAGTATCTTAGATCTTGGCCAGATCAGCCAACCCTGTATCCTAATACAGTAAATAGATTTACTAATATCATTGACAATCTTATTTGTTCCCTGTTGTTTTCTGATACTCTTTCCCTTTTGGTTTATATTTCTTCTTGCAGAGAACATCCCTTAGGCGTTTTTTTCACCAAAAGTTTGGCAGATGAAAAATTTTGGGATTGTGGAAGTTGGAGTTGTTTTCATTTTCATTCTTTAGTGACAGTTTAGCTAGGTATATTACTCTAAGTTCATAATTAATTTTCCTCAATACCCTGAAAGTATTATTCTATTCTATTCTTGCCTCTTTTGTGGTTGAGATTTCTCCTACTGGCTTATATATCATTTCTTTTTTGGATAACCTCTTTTCCCTTTTAGGCCTGCTTTTAATATTTTCTCTTCATCTTTGATATTCTGAATTACAAGGTATCTTGGTGGAATTTTTATTTTTATTTATGTAGCGTGGCCTTTGTTGGTCTTTATTTGGGGAGGGGGAATCTCTCTCTGTATCTCGTTGAGGGTTTTCGTTGTATCTTGAGCTGTTATGTCAGTAGTTATCACGTTGTTGTACCCTTTTGTTCTTGATTCATATCTGCTTATTTATATGTTTTATTTATTTATTTATTTCGGTTTTTCCTTTCCTTATTTCTTTGAGGATTTTAAGCATGTTTATTTCAAAGCATTTCTTAAAGGGCTCCACCATTTGAGTTCTTTTTTAAGTTCTATTTATTTAAGTAATCTTTACACCCAACGTGGGACTTGAACCCACAAGCCCAAGATCGAGAGTCATATGCTCCGACTGAGCCAGCCAGGTGCCCTCTACCATTTGAATTTTGACAGTAGTGACTTATCTCCCAAATGTTGAGTTTGTTGCCTGTTGTGCTGATCTGACTCTTAAGGTGCTCTGCCCCCCACCCTTGTAATGCTCTCTGGCATTCATGCCTTTATGTAACCCCCTCTCTTTGAGTGTAGCCAGTACCTGTGACTTGCTTCTAGTCAATGGAATATGGCAAAAGTGATGGAGTGTTACTCCTGTGATTACATTGTTACAGAAGACTCTGTCTTGCTAGTAGCCTTGCTGTAGATTGTGCCTGCTGGACTGACGAAACATGTGGTTTTGTTGGGGAAGGAATAGTAGGCAAGAACTGTTGCAAGGAATTATAGGAAGTCTGTAGATGACCTCTAGAAACTGAAGGTGGCCTCCAGACAACAGCCAGCAAGAAGCCAGGGCCCTTAGTCCTACAACTGCCAAGAAATGAATACTTCCAACAACATGAGTGAATTCGGAAGTGGATTCTTCCCCAGTCAAGCCTCCGATGAGAACACAGCCTGGGGTGCCTGGGTGGCTCAGGTGGTTAAGCCACTGCCTTTGGCTCAGGTCGTGATCCCGGACTCCTGGGATCGAGTCCAGCACCAGGCTCCCAGCTCTGTGGGGGAGTCTGCTTCTCCCTCTGACCTTCTCCCCTCTCATGCTCTCTCTCAAATAAATAAAATCTTAAAAAAAAAAAAAAAAGAACACAGCCTAATTGACACTTTGCAGCCATGTGAGACCCTAAACATGGGAAAAAGCTATGCTCTGCCTAGACTTCGGACCCACATATACTGTGTGTTGATGTTAAACATGTTATTTCATCCCATTAGATTTGTAACCATTTGTTAGAAGACTAGAGGACTGATGACACATGGCCCTATATTTGATCTATAGCTTCAGAAATTCTGTCTTCAGTGAAGCTTTTGGAACTTATGAACACTGTATGGGATAGTCCACCAAAATGTGAACAGTAGTTACACATGGGTGGGAGAATATAGGTTATTTTTATTCTCTTCTATGCATTTTGGTATTTACCACATTTTAAAATGTGACATCTATATGAAATAACCAAAACTGTTTAAACATTTTATTAAAGACTAACAACATACTCTAGAAAATAGCACAAATCTTACGTTCAGTTTAATGATTTTTTTACAAAGTGAACATATTTTCTGTAATTGCAATCCAGGACAAGAATTAGAATGTTAGTAGCATCCCAGAAGACTTTTCTCTTGTTTCCCAGTTAGTAACTCCAAAAAGATAATTATTAGTCTAATTTTTATTACCATTACCTTTTTTTAAAAAAAATATTTTATTTATTTATTTGATAGAGATCACAAGTAGGCAGAGAGACAGGTAGACAGAGAAGGGGAAGCAGGCTCCCCGCTGAGCAGACAGCCTGATGTAGGGCTTGATCCCAGGCCCCCGGGATCATGACCTGAGCTGAAGGCAGAGGCTTAACCCACTGAGCCACCCAGGTGCCCCATACCATTACCTTTTTAAAAAACGATTTTATTTATTTCTTTGACAGCCAGGGATCTGTAGGCAGTGAGGCAGGCAGAGAGAGAGAGGGGGAAGCAGGCTCCCTGCCGAGCAGAGAGCCCGATGCGGGACTCGATCCCAAGACCCTGAGATCATGACCTGAGCCGAAGGCAGAGGCTTTAACCCACTGAGCCACCCAGGCGCCCCAAAGGGAGAGAGAGTCTTAAGCGGACTCTGCACTGAGTATGGAGACTGATGTGGGGTTCTCATGACTGAGATTATGGCCTTAGCTGAAACCAAGAGTCAGATGCTCAACCAGCTGTGCCACCCAGGCACCCTTCCAATATTATTTCTTAAATCCCATTTCTAATTATTAATTATGAGTATATAAGAATACACTTTTTAACTGGCTTATGTAATCTTGCTAAACATGTTAGTTCTATGGGATTTTTTACTTGGGCAATTATTTATGTGCGAATAGAAGCAGATTTCTTTCTTTCTTTCCAAGCTTTATGTCTTGTTTTCTTGTCTTATTGCACTGGCTGTTGAATAAGAGTAGTGAGGGGAGACATTATTGTTCCTGACCTTAAGGAGAAAACATTCAGTCTTTCCCAATTAAGCATGATGTGTGAATAACACAACACCAAGTCCTAACCAAAGGTCTGGTTTCTGGGGCCTCAGTAAGCAGAACTCAGGTGGAAGTCAAGTGCCACTGATGCTTGAGGGAATACAACCCATGGAAAGCTGGAGCGAGAGAAAAGGAAGGGAGGGAGACCCAGTATGAAGGTACATAAATGTGCTGGCCACTTGTTGATGTTAATTGCAACTGTTTGAACTTGTGGCACTGACTTGCACACACCTGTGCACTGAGTGGATCCCATGGCAGTTCAAGCATGAGCAGCCACAGGGAGAACCATGGGGTCAAGAGGTATAAACGCTAGCAGGTTGTGCCTGTGTGGAGTTGATTTTTTTAAAGTATTCTATTTATTTATTTATTTAGAGAATGTGAGCAGGGGTGGGTGGGTGGCAAGAGAGGCAGAGGAAGAGAATCTTTTTTAAAAAAGATTTTATTCATTTATTTGACACAGAGAGAGAGCACAAGTAGAGGGAGTGGCAGGCAGAGGGAGAGGAAGAGGCAGGCTCCCAATGAGCAAGAAGCCTGATATGGGACTCGATCCCAGGACTGTGGGATCATGATCTGAGCTGAAGGCAGCCGTTTAACTGACCGAGCCACCCAGGCACCCCAGAAGAGAGAATCTCAAGCAGGTTCCACGCCCAGCACAGAACCCAGCACAGGGCTCGATCTCACAACCCTGAGATCATGGCCTGAGCTGAAATCAAGAGTTCGACGCTTAACGGACTGAGCCCCCCAGGTGCCCCATTTCTGAAAATGTTTTTACTCTATCGTCACTATTAATTCATAGTTTATCTGGGTATAGAACTTCAAGTTTGAAATAAATTTTCTCAGGATTTTAAAGGCATTAGCTCCATTTTGGTCTAATTTCAGTGGTGCTGTAAGGAGCGTGGTGCCATTCTGATTCTTGAGGCTTTGTGTAAAGCCTAACTTTTTGCTCTCTGAGAGCTTATGTGATTTTTCATTTATTCTTAGTGATCTGAAATTGCACAATGATGTGTCTCAGTGTGCAAATGTTCTCATCCACTTGGTTGGATACTTAGTGGGCCTGGATACTTAGTTTCCAACTGGAAACTCATGTCATTTAATTCAGACATTTACTTTAATAACTTATTTGATGAATATGATTCTCTTTTATTTCCTCTGTTCTTTCTGGGACTCCTCTTATTTGGATGTTTGATCTCCCAGGCTGATTCTTAAATTTTTGTATCTTTTCTCTCCTTTGTGCTTTTCCTCTGCTTTCTGGGTTATTGCCTCATCTGCAAACTTTTCTTCCAATCATTTCACTAAGCTTTTCATTTATTCTACCCAAGAGATATTTTTTTGTTCTTAGAATGTTCCTTTTTAATAACATACTGGACTTGTTTCATGTGTGCTATATGTCTCATGTCTTTGATGATACTGGTGTTTTGTTTTGTTTTGTTTTTTTACATTTTTCTTCTCCTAGTCATCATCATCTGTGTTCCCTCCAAAGTTGCTTTTTATCTATTTGTTGTTTGGCGCCGGGTTAGGAGCTCCCCTCCTGGGCCTGGTGATCCTTATCTTCCGCACAGAGAGGTTGCTCAGAAACTCAGAGCTGAGGTTTGGTTTGCCCACCAAAAACTCCACAGGAGGGACGCCTGGGTGGCTCAGTCATTAAGCATCTGCCCTTGGCTCAGGTCATGATCCTGGGTTCCTGGGATCAAGTCCCGCATCGGACTCCCTGCTCAGGAGGAAGCCTGCTTCTCCCTCTCCCACTGCCCCTGCTTGTGTTCTCTCTCTCACTGTCTCTCTCTCTGTCAAATAATTAAATAAAAACTTAAAAAAAAATCCACTGCTGAGTGATCTGACATTGGGAAACTTCTGATGTCCGTGTCTTTAGGTCTTTCCTCCTGGGCTTCTCAGAAATTTCAGTCTCCTGCAAGGAGGTTCGTGCGAAATCTGTTTGCCAGTTTGAAGTATGGAAACTCAACGTGAAGACTTTCATTCATTCCCCCATTTTTGGTGAGATGCCCCTGGCCCTAGCTGGGTCCGCTCTTCTCCAGTACAGAGTCCCTTGGTTTTACCCACTCTGGGGAATAAATCATCTGTCTTCTCTTGCGATTATTGGGGTGTAGTAAGGGCGGTCAGCTTGGGGGATGGGCTCTGGTTTACTAACAGCTTTGTAAACTGTCTTTCAACAAATCCCCTGCTCTTTCCCCCCTGGTGCCAGAAGTACCTGGTACTTGATTCCTGAGCTTCTGAAGAGTTCTAGACTTTCCTCACTGCTGCCTCAGGACTCAGTTCTTCACATCCATTAAGTTGGTTCCCATTCATGGATCTCTTTTCCAATTTCAAAATTACCCCATTTTCTTCGCCACTGCCGCATTTGAAGAATTTCTTTTCTGCCATTTTAAAGGAGTTTCAGGAGGGAGCAGCGATATATGCCTGTGTTTGATCTGCTTTCTCTAACCAGAAACCCTGGCTCTTTTTTCATTATATTTAATTCTTTTTGATATTTCTCAGAACTTCTTAGTCATTTTAATCACAGCTGTTTTGTGGTCTCTCTCCTGGATGGATCTATCGTGTGAGGTTGTGGCAGATTTGGGGTTGGGGAAACAGAGGGTGTCCAAACCTACTGTTGGTTTTATCATTGACTTTGTCTTATTACTGCTATGGTTTTGTAATTTTTTCTTTGTGAGCTCATCTGCAGGGACCTTTGTCTGTGCATTGAGCTTGGGTTGAGGTTCAAGGCCCTCTGGTGAGCGTTCACATTTGTTTCTGCCTTGTGCACAGGGCATCTCCAGCCAGGGATCCCTGTGGGTGTTAAGTTCTTGCCTTCTGGGTCTCTGGAACACACTGGGAAGAGTAAATTTAAATCCCAGCCCCCTCGAGGCTAAGTCTCTGGTTCCACATTCCCAGCCTGTGTCCCACCCTAAGCCCAGGCTGTGGCAGAAGAGTTTCTTGGTAATTTGTCTGAGCAGAGAGTCGTTTTTTTGGTTTGTTTTTAATCCTCATCTACCTTTTCATTGAGAGTATAATCTGAAGAGGCTGGCTTGGAGGTGGGTCTCATTTACAACTCCCTGCTTTGTGGAGCCCAAAGTCTTATTTCTTGTCCCCATGAGGACTGTAAAATCCAGTCCCCAGGCTGCTGAGACCCACAGCCCTGCACCCCTCCCCCCACCCTCCCACCTCCCCCCTGTGCAGCCCAGCAGCCAGCCAGAGCCCTCCTGATTCCTGTTCTGGTTTTCAGCTACGTCTTTGTTTTTATCCCTGGGGAGTTCACTTCCTTTCTTGCAAGCTCAGCCATGCATTTAGAAGGATGTTTGTTAGATTTTAACCACCATCTCCAAGTCGTATTTTGTAGCAGGAGGGTTTTCTGCTGGGTAACTCACATTTCTACCAGAAAGGGAGGCCTGTGGTTTTCGTTTGTTTCCAACCTCTTTTGCATCTCTGACTACCCCACAGCAGAGCATCACGAGAGGCCCCCGAATGCCAAGTAAAAGAAATGCCATTGCCGTGTTTTCAGCTAATTGGTGATTTTGCCAAAGGCCCCAGCAAAACCGAGTGAGGGTTCCTGCGGCCGTCCTGCTGTTCAGAGCAGGAGTCTCAGAGAACATTCGAGACCTAGCCTGGGCTGGGCTCAGCCTACTGTGGGTACCATCTGATGTCCAGCCAGACTGCGGGCATCCCTCCCTCTCACGCTTCTCGGACCTTGCTGATTCCACCCTTCACCGGCTGTGCTGTGTCTGCTGACCAGACTTGCCCTCTCTGGGCCCCAGGCCCTGTTGTTTTCTCTCTGTGTCTCCAGCATCCTCACGGTCACAGCGCAAACATGCGAGGCGTTGGTAAATGTGTGTCTGATGTGTGAAGGAGCCAGCTAGCGTTCCCCCACAACCAGCCCCGAATGGCAGCCTCGGATTTCACGAAATTAAGGCCGCTGTTACAGCCCCATCACTCAACCCAACCTTAGCCGCCCTTCTGTCTGGCAGACACCAGCCCTGCCCCGCAGGGGTGGAACTATCCTCTGGCATTTTAATAGGGAGGTGGCAGGTCATTTGGGAACAAATGGACTCTAATTAGCCCTCCCAAGAGCTGAGCTGCCCTGTCTGGGCTGTGGGGGGCATGGGGCGGGGTCGGGGGGGGGGGGACTTGGTCACTGACTCCTCCTCCAACTCTCCCCTCCCCCCCTCCTGGGGGACTGGGGTTCCAATGTTCCAAGTTTGGAGAGAGATCTCTTTGCACAGGAAAGCTGAGTGTGTGTTTCCCCAAACCTGTGGGTCCTTTCGTAGATGGATGAAATGGTTGCAGCCGCTGACTCATGGTGTTTACGTAGCGCGTTCCCCCTGAGATCTCTCTCTGGTGAGGACACACTCTGGAGGGACTTGCCCAAAGTCACACCAGGCCAGGGCTTGCCTGTGCTGTCTAGGGGAGCAGCCGCTAGCCACCTAATCGCCACTGAGCGAGCACTTGAAATGTGGCTGGTCTGAATTTCAATGTGCCTTGAGTGTTAAACCATACCAGATTTCCAAGACTTCGAAGTATGAAAAAAAAAATCCCAGTAATAATTGTAATATTTTTGACATGTCACAATCATAATATTTTGGATATATTAGGTTAAATACAAATATTATTGGGATGAATGCCACCAGTTTCTTTTTATTTCGTTTTAATGAAGCTGCCCCAAAATTTTAAATTACCTATGTGGTTTGCATTCATGACTCAAGTCCTATTTCTTTTCTTTTTTTAAAAGATTTTATTTATTTGACAGAGAAAGACACAGCAAGAGAGGGAACACAAGCAGGAGGAGTGGGAGAGGGAGAAGCAGGCTTCCTGCTGAGCAAGGAGCCAGATGTGGGGCTTGGTCCCAAGACCCCGGATCATGACCTGAGCTGAAGGCAGACGCCTAATGACTGAGTCACCCAAGCACCCCTTGAGTCCTATTTCTTTTGGCTGTGAGCAGTGCAGAGGGAGGCCTGGTCTGCTGTATCCTGCACAGAGCAGGAGGCCAAGAATTCTATGCTGAACGAATGAATGAATGAGTGCTTGTTCAACACACTTGGCATTGGCTTATAAATGAAATCGTTTGCTTTGGCCGTGAAGGCAAGCCGCCTCCATCCATTTTCTACCTTCGCATGAGTAGCCTTTCCATGAGATTGCAGAGCCATGGGTGTGGCCAGATTTGGGGAACTGACCCTGTCCTAATTTGGGGTCCCTTGAGAGCAGAGCCTGAGTGACGTGACCTTAGGAGGCAGGAAAGCAGGGCCGGGCTTGGAGGAAGATCAACGTGGGTACCCTGCCCAGCTGCAGGCAAAGGAGAGACTTATGCAGCCAGGAACCCTGGCAGCATACGGAATGCCTTCTAGAATTGTCACCCAGAGGATGGGAGGTGGGAACATCTGTCCATTGGCTCCTGTCCTCCATGGCAGGAGGCTGCTAAGGGCACCTTTACTCTCCCACGCTTTTTTTTAAAAGAAATTTCTTTTCTTTTCTTTCTTTCTTTCTTTTTTTTTTTTTTAAAGATTTTGTTTATTTATTTGAGAGAGACAGAGTGAGAACCTGAGCTGAGAGAGGGAGAAGCAGACTCCCTGCTGAGCAGGGAGCCCAACGTGGGGGTCCATCCCAGGACCCTGAAACCATACCCAGAGGTGAAGGCAGAGGCTTAACCAACTGAGCCACCCAGGCGCCCCCTCTCCCACACTTCTGAGCTGCGCTGGTGGCTTGAGGAGGCTTTGGGAAAATACCTTAGGCAGAAAAGCATCTGCTTGAGGTGGCATGCTCGTCAGCATGGGTCAGGACTGTCCACCTCATTGCACCAAAGAAAATTCATAATTACTGCAACAGGAGACAAAGATCAGCAGCTGAACGTCAGGGAGGTGCGGAGAATGGGCTACGGATTATGGGCGGTTTCTGGAAAGCCAGGAGACACCTTGTTTGTTTGTTCCTAATGCACTCGTGCATTCATTCAGTTGTCAACCAATACTGCTTGTACACCACCTTTAGGTGAGGTCTGGGCTCCCCCCAGAAAGGATGACAGAATGAAAGAGAGGGGTAGAAATGTCCTTACATCAACCATGTGGAACCTTTTCTAATTCACAAATTAGGGAAATCACTTGCAAACGTCAATCCCTTCATCTTCACTGCTAACGGAGAACCGAGGCTGGATTGTTGGGTGACAGGACCCAGAGCCTCCGAAGAGGGCTCAGCCTCTTCTTGGTTCAAGCAGGACTTAGAAATTAACTCCCCCGTGGGGTGCGTGGGTGGCTCAGTCGGTTAAGCATCCGACTCATGGTATCGGCTTGGGTCATGAGATCAAGCCCCATGTCTCCCAAGCTCGGTGGGGAGTCTGCTTGGGATTCTCTCTCTCTCCCCCTCTGCTTCTCCCCCTCCCACTTGCACTCTCTTTCTCTCTCAAATAAATAAATAGAATCTTAAAACAACAATAAAAAGGAATGATCTCCCCCACCCATCGTGCTTTCCTGCGTTGGCTCAGCCTGAGGCCCATGAGTGGCTGCTAGGTGCCAGGCTTTGCCCCAGGCTGGGGGCGTGGTGGGGAGCTAGAGGGAGCCCCTGGGCTCAGGAGCTCACGGTCTAAAGGGAGCAAGGGTGCCACCCTTGCAGAGAATCGGGAGGTAGGCTCCAAGCCCTGAGGGGCAGAGGGAGGGGCCGCATCCTGCTAGGTCTTGGAAAGCGTTCGGGAGGAAGTGCAACCAGACATTCACCCCAAGGCCTCTGGGCCCCAGATGTGAGCTTCTGGCACAGACTGGTCCTGGCTGAACCCCATAACTGGCTGTTTGGCAAAGGACATTGGCAAACCCAGGCTGACTCTGGGCCATTTGCATATCATTTGCATCAATCTGCATATGTGGTGACACAGCCTGGTCTCTTTATGCATTTAAATTGCAAGTTATTTGTCTCTCTTTGAAAGCTCTCATTTTTTTTTCCCAAGGGGGTCTGGCTCCCTTTCCCCTCCTTGCCCTTATAAAGACTGTGGAGGTTGCCCGGCACAATGGAAGGCTCTCGATTTGGGGTGGAATATATGCTTTTTATTCTGGCCTTCCAAATACTTGGTCATTTTCAAGGGCCCCGTGACAACCTGGTGCAGAAGAGAGGGGAGGGCATGTGCATCCTGGGCTACCCATAGGGAAACTGAGGCAGAGGGAGTTTTGGGTTCGTTGCTTGGTTTGCTTTGGTTTATCTGTTTGTTGTAAGTGAGGTGCCCAACCTCCCTTGGCCCGCTGGAGGGAAGTCTGTGACTAGGGATCTGATCCTGTGTCGAGAGGGAGCTCGGAGGTCATGTCTTAGTTGAGGGAAGTTCAGAGAGGGCCAGAGACTTGCCCAAGCCACACAACTGATCCAGAATGCAGCCTTGGCTCTGCAGCTCAGCCTGAAGACAATGGGCCCCACTGCCAAGGCACCTGTTTGGGCGTCTGTGTCAGCGGCTTGTGCTGCATCAGAGGACATCTCCTTAAATACCAAGTGTATTGATTTCTACCTACTTGGGTTGCAGTTTAAGCCTGGTGAGTGCATGTCACCACTGATGAGTGCGTGTCACCCTTCCCAGCATATCCCGTTCAATCAGGACCTGACTTAGCCCAGACATGAGCTAGCAGAGGTCCTCACTGGTGCCCTAAATGGGGACTTTCTTTGATGCAGAAGGTGTGGTTCACTCCATCCCAAAGAGTGCAGGTCTCCCCATGCACCCTTGACATTGACTGTGAAGACCAAACATGAGGACATCACCTTGTATTTTAAAAATCTATCAACAGAATAGGGTGGGAACTTACTCAAGGCCAATATTGGGTCTAGCTGACTGTCAGGTCATTTGGGGATCTTTACGTATAAAAACTAAATCATGTAATTCACTGGTAATCATAGCTCCCATTTGTGGAATACTTGATCGTGCATGGGCCTGGTGCTGGGCTTTCCCTTCCGTTATTTCCATTCCTCATCCTGTAAGACGGAGACTCTTATTCTTGTTATACAGGCGAGGCCACTGAAGCTCAGTGAGATAAAGGACTTTGTCCAGTGAAGTATCAGGGTCAAGGCTCAATGTCAGGGGTAGCTGGCTCCAGACCACAACAAAATGGGCTGTGCTTCCCACTAAACCATATCGCTTCCAATGTCAAGTCTAAAACTAGACCTAACATGAGCGCTAAGTTGTAAGTCTTAGCATAATGTAGTGATTTACAAAGCACAGACTTGCTGATAGTGGATGGGAATCTTATATCAGAGTAACTTGCTGCCGGTAATGATGATAAAATCTGGATAAATATATAAAACAGATTTGTTTATAACTACTGGAGAGTGACCAGAAGCAGGCAGAAACTGGAAGAGATATGACCCTTGAAACAAGGAAACCATACTGATGAGAGACATGTTTATCTGGCTTTTCCCCTGAAGGCATTCTCTGGTTGATGCAGTGCATAGGGGAATTGAACATAAGCAGCAATCAGAAACTGAATTAGCTGAAGAGTAGGAAATTGGAGTTTGGAACCTCTAAAGAAGCTGGAAATTGAGAGAGAAACATCCCAGAGAAGAGAGCCACAGAGGGAGAAAACTCCCCTAAAGCCTTGGCTGACTCTGGTATGGGTCCTGACTCCAAGGAGAAAACACAGCTGGAAGACTGAAAATGCTGAGCAGAGATTTCTGCAGCTGCTTGGCATTGAGGAAACAGAGTTTCTAGTTCAAATTTCATCAAGTTAGAGTAGTTTGTAAAACACACCAGGCTTTTCAGTGAGATCCTGGGAGACAATGACTTAGAAGTGTTAATGAAGTCTGTCCTGATGAAGCCTGACACCAAGCCTCCACAAGACCAAGGTGAAGGGCCAAATTTTTGATAAAACAATATGCAAAATTCTTCAGAGGAAGATAACACAATCCAGAACCTCTACATTATATCACACACTGTCCAGCATAAAAGTAAAAATTACTAGATATGGAATGAGACAGGAAAATGTGACACATAGACAAAAAAAATGTTTAAGTCAGTAGATACAGATCAAAGACAACCCAGATGTTGGAATTAGTAAGTAGACTTTATTTTTTTTTAATTTAAATATGTATTTATTTATTTGAGAGAGACAGCGAGAGCACACAAGCAGGAGGGGTAGGGAGAGGGAAAGAAAATTCCAAGCAGACTCTGTGCTGAGTGGAGCCCAACGTGGGGCTCAATCCCACAACCCTGAGATCACAGCCTGAGCTGAAACCAAGAGAAGACAGACACTCAACCAACTGCACCACCCAGTTGCACCCCAGTAAGCAAACTTTTAAATCATTATATTACATTGGTTGAAGAGTCTATGGGGAAAGGCAATTATAATGGATGAAGACATGAGAAATTTTAGGAGTACCTTAGTTTCCTAGGGCTTCCAGAAAAAAGTACCTCAGACGGAGTGACTTGAAACAGAAATTTATTCTCTCACAGATCCAGAGGCTAGAAGTCTGAAATCCAGATGTTGATGGGGTTAGTTTCTTCTGAGGGCCCTGAGTAACAATCTGTTCCATGCCTATCTCCTAGCTTCTGGTAATGGCTGGCAATCACTGATGCTCCTTGGCTTATATGTGGATCACTCCAATCTCTACTCCCTCTTCACATGGTATTTTCTCTGTCTGTCTCTCCCTCCCTTTCTTTCTTTCTTTCTTTTTTTAAAAAAGATTTTATTTAATTGAGAGAGAGAGAGAGAGAGCATGAGCAAGGGACAGAAGGGCAGAGGAAGAAGGAGATGCAGACTCCCACTGAGCAGGGAGCCCAATGTGGGGCTCAATCCCAGGACTTCAAGATCACAACCTGAACCAAAAACAGATGCTTAAATAACTGAGCCACTCAAATGTCCTTCTTTCCTTTTCTTACAAGGACACTAGTCATACTGGATTGAGGATGCACCTTACTCCAGTGTGACCTCATCTTAACTAATTACATCTGTAATGACCCTATTTCCAAATAAGGTCACATTATGAGGTTCTGGGGGTTAGGACTTCAGCATATCTTTTGCGGGGAGGGCATATTTCAAACCATAACAAAGGAGATAAGGAAACTTTTGAAAAAAAGAATCAGATCAAGGGGTGCCTGGGTGGCTCAATGGGTTAAAGCCTCTGCCTTTGGCTCAGGTCATAATCCCAGGGTCCTGGGATCGAGCCCTGCATCGGGCTCTCTGCTCATGAGGGATCCTGCTTCCCCCTCTCTCTCTGCCTGCCTCTCTGCCTACTTGTGATCTCTGTCTGTCAAATAAATAAATAAAATCTTAAAAAAAAAAAAAGAATCAGATCAAATTCTAAACTGTAAAACCAGTATCTCAGAAGTCAAACATTTATTCAATGGGATTAAAAGTCATATAAACATCCACTGGATGGGATTAGACCCAACAAAAAAGGACCAGTAAATTTATATTTTTTAAAAGATTTATAAAAAAAATATTTTTCTATTTTGAGAGCAAGAGGAAGAGAGTATGGGGTGGAGAGAAAGAGGGAGAGAGAGAATCTTGAGCAGACTCCCTGCTGAGCAGAGAGTCCAACTTGGGGGCTCAATGTCATAGTCCTGAGATCATGACTGAGCTGAAACCAGGAGTCGGGTGCTTAACCAACTGAGCCACCCAGGTGCCCCAAGGACCAGTAAATATAAAGACAGATCAATAGGGGCACCTGGGTGGCTCAGTCAGTTAAGTGCCTGCCTTTGGCTCAGATCATGGTCTCAAGAGTCCTGGGATGGAGCCCCACACCCAGCTCCCTGCTCAGCAGGGAGTCTGCTTCTCCCTCTCCCTCTACCCCACCCTCTGCTTATGAGCTTTCTCATGCAAGTAAATAAATAAATCTTTAAAGACAGATCAATGGAAATAAACCACACTGAAGCACAAAGAGAAAAATAGTTAACAAAAAATGAACAGAACCTCAATAACCTGTGGAATGGGATTGAGAAGCCTTTTTTTTTTTAAGATTTTATTTATTTATTCGACAGACAAAGATCACAAGTAGGCAGAGAGGCAGGCAGAGAGAGGAGGAAGCAGGCTCCCTGTGGAGCAGAGAGCCTGATGCGGGGGTCAATCCCAGGACCCTGGGATCATGACCTGAGCTGAAAGCAGAGGCTTTAACCCACTGAGCCACCCAGGCGCCCCGGGATTGAGAAGTCTTAACACACATGTAACTGGGATCCCAGCGGAAGAAAGAGAGGTAGTAGACAGGAAAATAGTATGTAATGAAAAAATATTGGCTGAAAATGTTCCATGTTTGAAAAAATGGTCAAGGATGTTCGCTAAGCCATAATCATGATAACTACAAAGAAGACCATGCTTATGCACATCGTGGTCAGACTGCTGACCACAATCAAGAGAGAATCTGGAAAGCAGCTGAAAAAAATTAAAAGAAAAGAAAAGAAACAAACCAACAAACCAAAAAACCAAGAAAATTAGGCACAGAAGAACAACGATGCAAGAGACAACAGACTTCTCATAAAAATAATGTAAGTCAGAAGACAATGGAGCAACACCTTAAAAATGGTGAAAGGAAAACATCTGTTAATTCAGAACGCTATCAGTGAGGTGTCTTTCCAAATGGAAAAAGATTTAAATTCTTGGTTAAATAAAAGCAGAGAATTTGTTGCCAGGAGACCCATATGATGATAAATGACAGGGCCGCCTGGGTGGTTCAGTGGTTAAGTGTGGACTGGGTCTCAGCTCAGGTCTTGATCTCAGAGTTGTGAGTTCAAATCCTTTGTTGAAGAAAAAGAAATGCCAAAGAAAGGTTTTAGGGTTTTTTTTTTTAAAGTAATTTATTTACTTACTTATGTATTTATTTATTTATTTAATCATTTATTTTTTTTAGAGGGAGAAGGGTGGAGGGAGAGAGAGAATATTAGGAAGGTTCCATGCCCAGCATGGAGTCCTACCTGGGGCTCGATCCCACAACCCTGAGATCATGACCTGAGCCAAAATCAAGAGTTGGATGCTTAACCGACTGAGCCACCCAGGTGCCCTGGTTTTAGGTTTCAGGGAAATGACTTACCGGATAGAATTTCAGATTGACGGGATAATGGCATGGGTAATGGTAAAGAGGTGAGTGGATACAGAAGACAATTTTTCTTTTCTGAACTTCTTTATAAAATAATGGACTCTGTAAAGCAAAAATATCAGTGCGGTCTGGGATTTACAACACACAAAAGCAAAATATATGACCACAATAATATAAAAGACAGGAGAGGCTAAAATAAAATTCTACTTTTGTAAAGTTCTTACAGAATATATGAAGTGGTGTTTTATTACTGGAAGATAAACGGTGATAATTGAAGAATATGTATTGAAACCCCTCCTAGAGCAACCGAAGATATAAAGAGGGGTAGCTAAAAGGTAAACCGACAGAATGGAGTATTTATAAATACTCGATTAGCCCAACAGAAGGCAGTAAAGGAGACAAGGAGAAGAGCAGGGACAAATAGATAATAAACAGCGGGGTGATAGACATACACCCACCTCCAACATGAAGCACATTTTTTGTTTTAAATATTTTATTTATTTATTTGACAGACAGAGATTACAGGTAGGCAGAGAAGGAGGCAGAGAGAGAGGAAGGGAAGCAGGCTCCCCACCGAGCAGAGAGCCAGATGCGGGGCTTGATCCCAGGACCCTGGGATCATGACCTGAGCTGAAGGCAGAGGCTTTAACTCACTGAGCTGCCCGGGCGCCCCCAACATGAAGCACATTTAATGTAAAAGGACGAGCCTCTCCGACCGAAAGGTAGATACTCTCAGACTTGATTTTAAAAAGTCTTGTCTGGGTTCGGGGTCTGTGTGTGGGAGAATTAAATGAGGTTGTGCGTCAATGCTCTGTGTCCAGGGCTGGGCCCGCAGTGGGTGCTTCTTAACAATCCCATTTTCTGGGAAGCCTGTCCGTGAGCTTCCTGTGGGGAGGCCCCGGTCGGCCGTCTACACAGCATTCTACCCTGATGAGCATTCAGTCCCTCGGGCTTTGTGGAGCACGAGCTTCCTGCAGACAGATGCAGCCCTTCTAGAGGGCGGCTGCAGTGGGTTATTTGTCTACTTTTCACGATCAGGGAATGGCCCTCCCTGTTTACCTGCTCTAAAGCAGCAGGGGAGGGTAGGAGAGGGGAAGGTACCAACAAATGGCTCCTCAAAGCCAGTGCTGGAGCTGAGCTGGCCTGAGGCTTGTAGGGGCCGGCAGCTTGTGCCAATGTGGGTGATTCATGCTTCCCTGGAAACTGGGGCCAGGGGCTGCCTACCAACATCCAGCACCTCAGGCAAGGCCTCTCCCCCAGAGGAGCTCTCACTCTCTGGCCCGTAAGGTCAGCCCCTTTCTTACCTCTGGCTCCCGCCAGTGCAGAACAGCAAGACGGTGTCATGGGGCTGAAGGAGGACAAGGAGCCTTAGGTTCTGACTGCCCAGCATGGGCTATAAGCCTGGGTTACCTCTTGCTAGGTGGCTGTCCGTGTGGACAAGGAAAGGGGGACCAGGGGACCCCGGGCTGTATTTCTTAGGCCCTTCCCCTTCCCCACATCTGGCCTCTCAATTGAATTCAGAGTCTTGAGGAACCAAAGTGCTGTTTCTAGCAACTTCCCTACTGTCTAGTCCATTGGTCTCCTCCTCCTCCCAAATCCCCAGTCATTACCCCTCCTCCCCGTGAGGGTCATCTCCATCTCTCCTGATGCCTGACACCAGGGACCGGTTGTACCTGTTTTTGTCATTTATATAAAAGACATCTCTTGTACATAAGGTCTGTGAACTTCCTTTATATCGTTGTGTATGGTGGTGGAACGTCCATCTTGAAAGGTGGCCAGGTATCCATCCTATGAAGAGTCAACACTTCTTGTATCCTACATTTTTCCTATAGCCATGGGACAGTTGGGTTCATTCCGTCGAGGGCTATCACCAATAGTGCCACTGTGAATAGTCCACGTCCTTTGGTGGATACAGGGAAGCACGTCTGTCAGGTCTCTGCCCGGGGGTGGACGTGGTGGGTTGGAGGTCAGGGCGTGCTCCGTTGGGAGTAGACCGACGCGCTCCCCACGGTGGTTTAACCGATTCACACTCCCACCGGGTGTGGGGGGGTTCCAGTTGCTCCACATGCCCAGCAACATTCGATACTGTCAGTCTTCTTCACTTTAGCCAGGGCGGTACTGGAAGTGGTAGCCCACTGTGGTCCTGGGCTTTCCCTGGGGAGTCATGAAGCCGAGCGCCTCTCCCTGCCTTTGTTGGCCTTGGGATACTCTCTTGTGAAGTGCTTTCCTGCCAGTATTTCCTCCTCCGTTTTTCTCTTGAGTTGTCTGCCTAGTTTGACTGGACTCAAAAGGTCACTGTGCTCTGCCCCACAAACTCAGAAGCCGCTGTGGCCAGGCCATGTTCCCACTGTAGCCGGTGACAGGGTTTCAAACAAAAGGTATAATATGTCACATAAAATTAGTCGAATTTGAATTGATTTTGTATTTGATCGATCAATTTGTCTCGGTTTTATGGTTGTCCGAGAGCTACAAGGAATTTATGCCTTGTTTTATGTTGGCCCACGTTGAAGCAACGCCGTGGGGAAAACCATTCAAGGCAACGATGAGGGCCCATGAGCTCCCCATCTCCTCTTGGTAAACGGGAGGAGATTTTCAAA
Source organism: Lontra canadensis (assembly GCF_010015895.1). Classification (NCBI taxonomy): domain Eukaryota; kingdom Metazoa; phylum Chordata; class Mammalia; order Carnivora; family Mustelidae; genus Lontra; species Lontra canadensis. The sequence goes on along the minus strand of NW_022631024.1, from coordinate 14,914,614 downwards.
ATGCAAGCCCAGTCTGGTAATTCCCCTGTGTGTTGCGTCTCAGAGGATCCCTTCTGTTGTCTGTCTGCACGGGCCCCCAGTTCCCACTGCCCCCTGTTTGGGAGCAGCCGCTACCCGTGGCTCCCCCCTTGGCTTCGCGTTAATTCCTCGCTCAGACCTCAGCTTAATCGTCACTTCTCAGGGAAGCCCTCACCATGGGCCTAAAGCACGCCGTCCCTGACAAGCACCCTCCTCCTTGGTGTAAACTTAGCTGCAATTCTTGCTTTATTCATGACATTCTAGACGGCAAGTTCCATGAAGGCCAGGACAGTATTTTGTTCCCCACTTTTTTTCTTCCAGTGTCTGTGCCGGTGTTTGGCACAGAAAGAACTCAGCGGCTGTCTGTTGAGTGACTGAATGACCCAGGCTGTGTGACCCTCAGGCTCTGTTGACGCTGAAGGGCAGGGAGGGCCCAAGGTCACACACGGGGAAGGGCCAGAGGCAGGCGTGAGGCCAAGCTCTTCCCGTTCAGGCACATGGAATGTGAAAGAAAGTCCTCCTTGGCCAGCATCATGGGCCCTGGGGTCCCTTAAGGATCATCTAGTCCAATTTCTTTGTGCTTTGAACGAGGGAGTCAAGTACCAAAGAGCGAGTAGGGATTGTCTAGAATTACTTGGCGAAGCGGAGCTCAGCTAGGGCTAGGACCCACTTGCCCGATACTCAACATGCTTTGCGCAGCCCCTAAGTCTCCCGGAGGCAGGGCTCCGTGGGGGTGGGGGAGGGGTGAAGGTCACTGTTCTCACAATCCCGACTGAGAGCCTCTGAGCATGGCCGGGTTCCCCGCCTGATGCAGACGGCGGACTGATGACAAAGGCCTTCCTTGTTCTCTTTCAGAGTCTAATCTAGAGTCTCATGGGGCAGTATTGAATTCCTGTCTATGGGAAGGTGGAAGAGGACAGGAACATTCTGGAATGAAGACTGGGGACGCTCAGAGTGAGGCAGGAAGAGCAATTCACTGAGGAAAACTCCAGCTGCCAGGCAAATGCCCCCTGGTCCCTAGCTTGGCTGGGAGTACTGCTCGCAACAACTCCCTTAACCCTTTTGAGGCATAGACAGATGACGTTTTCTTTTTTCCCAGAAGATTTCATTTATTTATTTGAGAGAGAGAGAGAGAGAGAAATCACAGAAGGAGAGGGAGAAGGAGAAGCAGGCTCCCCACTGAGCAGAGAGCCCAATGTGGGGCTTGATCCCGGGACCCTGAGATCATGACCTGAGCCGAAGGCAGAGGCTTAACCCACTGAGCCACCCAGGCGCCCCCAGGAGACATCTTATAATCGAAATTCTTATTGAGCTAAGTGTAGATTGAGATGCCATTGTAGGAAATAATGTCGAGAGAGCCCAGGCACCCTGCCCCCCGTTTCCCCCCAGTAGAAAGTTCTGACAAAACCAGGGACGATGTTACGGCTGGGATAAGGTCATGCCAATGCATCCCCACTCCCTCCGGCTTCTAGTCCTCCTCTTGGGCACATGTCCTGAGTTCTGTACAGTTTTGTCACAGGGCTCTGTGTCCTCCATCCCATCAGGACACAGAACATTTCCATCACCCCAAGGCTCTCGGCTATTGTTGCCTTAGAACCACACCCCAGTTCATCCCCAACCAGCCATCCCAAATCTCTGACAACGTCTCATCTGTCCGACATTGTTAAAATGTGGTCATTTTCCAAAATGCAACCTAAACAGAATCGCAGAGTATGTAACTTTTGGGGACTGGCTTTTCCCCTAGGCAGATGATGCTTTTGGAGCCGGCTCCCGTCTGTCCATCCCTCTGCTGCCAGCCCAAGGGTAGGTCTTACTATTCCCATTGTACAGCTGAGCAAACTGAGCCCTTGAAACTTCAGAGCCAGTGATCTTGATGGCCACAGAAGGGGAGGAGGGCACGGGGAGGTGGGCTGCAGGTTGGGGACACAATGCCTGCCCCTGGATGGCAGACCCTGCTGTTATCCAGCCTGTTCCCCCCTCCCCTCACCTGCCCTGCATGCAAGTGTCCTCCTCTGTCCCCCCAGGCCCTCCCCAGGGCTGCCTCTTCCCTCCATGGGGACCGGGGCTGCTGGATCACGATCCAGTCTGATGACTTGAGGCCCACCTTGGCCCCTGAGAAGCTCTGTGACTCAGGTGGTCACCCCATCCTCTGAACCTCAGGTTCCCCCTCGGTGAGCCAGGGGGAGGGGTGGGATCGCGCCCGGCAAACCCGTGAAGATGCAATGAGGGGACGTGTGAGGAGCAGTCAGCTAAGTGCCAGGCGCAGAGTGAGCCCCCAGCGCACGGTGCGGAGAGCCGCCCGCGGCCCCATTTGGCAATGAATTATGTATGGCCTTCTGGCAGCCCTGCTCGCTGGGGCTGGCGTTCTCCAAGCTTCTCCTGGGCCTCTCTCTCCAGTGAGGGGCACAGGCTCCCCCAGGTGGGCGGGTGGCGTTCTTTGTCTCTCCTGCAGCGGCCCCGGGGTGGCTTCTGCTGCTCCATTCCCCAGGATGCCCATTTCACAGGCTGGAGAACCAAGGTCTGGGATCAGTTCAGGAACATCATAGTATAATAATAATAGTAATAATAGAAAGAACAGAAGCATCAGTAACGTCAGTAATGGGGATGGTACCAGCTCAGCCTTATTGAGCCTTTCTGATGTGCCGGGTGCTCCAACAGACGGAAATGAGACTGGGAGGGCCCCCGCCACCCCCACCCCCGCCCATGCAGTACTGTCCTAGGTGCTGCGGGCATAGCAGGCAGCAGAAAGGAGCCCTGCCCTGGAGGAGCTCCGGCTCCAGGGAGGGAGGGCAGGCAATTGACAAACGAGTTATTGACTAAGGTCTAGGTCAGGTGGTAGACGCTGAGAAGGAAGAGGAAGAAGAGTGCGAGGGGGCCGGGAGGAGACGGGCATGGCCAGGGAGAGCCTTCCTGAGGAGGTGGCTTTTGAGCAGAGCCCATGTGGTAGTGAAACAGCCATCCTGGAGAGGAATATTCTGGAAAGGAGCAGCAAGTGCAAAGGGCGGGGACGGGACACCTGTGTCTGGGGCGCTGCAGGCACGCGTGTATCGTGGGAGGCATCAAATTCTCAGGACCACCCTGGGAGCCTGGCACCATGGCCCCCGTGGCGAGACCTGGGCAAGGACCTGGGATTTGGCGAGGTGTCATCACCTTTGTTCGTGTGCTCTGCGGCAGACATGTTAATGTGTTTGATTACAGGGGTGGCCCCACACCTTGTTGGGGGGCGGGTGTTAGGAAATAGGAGGTATCCGTGTCAGATCATCTTTCTAGCACTAGAAAATGTCCGTGTTCTCAGACCATCTGCCCAGGGATTTGGGGTCAGAGATGATAGGCCTGTGCAACCCAGGTCTCTGCCATTAGCCCCCCTATAGCATCCCCCTCTCTGGTTTACATCAGCTGCCTGATCTGTTTTCCTCTTCCACCAGCCCGCGATCCCCCAGCATCACATCAACAGTGCACAGCACCGCGCTGTGGCTGCCTGCAGGCAGGAGGTCCTGTGTCCGCCTGCCCCCAGCTCCCTATTAAGTCCATGCTGTGCACTCGGAGGCGGGTCTGGAGAAGCCAAGACCCACGCCTGTGGCTGCGTCGCTCTGGGGCAGACCCAGCGGTGGCAGGTGCCAAGCTCATCAGTGGATGGGCCAGCATCAGCTCCCCATGGCCACGAGAGGTGTTCGGGCACAGGTTCGGTTGCCAGGTCTGACATTTCCATCGATGGCCTGGATGAGGAATGAATGGCCAGCATCCTCTGTCCCTCTCTGGCTTGGGGGTCGGGGGCAGGGAGCGTGAGGCAGCCCACGGGGAGGGAGTAGGTACTGAATCAAAAATGACTCTACAGAAGAGAGGAGGGGCTGAAGAGGAGGATAGAGCTGCCTGGAAGGGTAGGAAAACCCACTCAGCGGTGGCCTCCTTCCAGCCTTGCTGCCTTCAGGTTTGCCCTTCTGAGCCATCCTGAGAAGGTTCCAGATTAATCTTCCCAATTCATCCTCTTCCGGAGCCACCAGACCTTCGCTGCTCCCTATCCCTTGCTTCTTACCGCAGGTGATTCAGTGCATGGCTCTGTTGCCTCCGGGGGCACGCCAGGCTACCCTCGCCTCCGGGCCCTTGCCCATGCTGCTTCTGGAAGAGCATTGACACACTCGGAGGCCAGTCCCTGACATTGGAGAAGGCCATCTTTGTACAACAGGTCGGGCCTCTCCAAACCACCCAGCCTGCCCCCTACACCGTCCCCCTGCTTATCACAGTCCTGCTTGCCTGCGTGGGATAAATGCCAGCTCCCGGCCAGCCTGGCAATCGAGGCCCCTCCTATCAGGTGGACTCCAGCCTCGTGGCTCCCCCTGCCCCACCTCCCTCCCTGGCCCTCACTCCTGTTCAGCCTGACAAAGCTGCTCAGGGCTCCTGGGTCCTCTGAGATTACCCTGTGTTTCTCTCACTCTGGGACCTTCTTATGTGTGAGTCCCTCTCCCAGGAACACCTCTCTCTCCCTTCTAGGCCTAACTCTTACTCATCCTCCGGGGCAGTGTTGATTCCACCTCCTCCAGGAAGCCCTCTTGGATTTAGGCCCCTCCCCTGGACTCCCAGAGTCCCCATGGCCCTCGAGCATCATCATAATTCCAACTCGGGGCAGAAACTGGCTAACTGGCTAGGCTCCTCTAGGCCATGGTCTGGTGAAGACAGAGCCCAACCTTGGCCTCTGTCTGCCCCAGGCTGGCCAGGGCTGTGTGCCCAGGAGGTGTTTGAGAAAGCCCAGAGAGAAGAAGTGAGAAATGGCACAGAAACTTCTACTCCATGTCGAGTTTTTTACATGCAGCGCGATGGCCATGGAAGGGTTCTGGGTTCCTAGGCCTCTCTGACATGGAGCTAGGTCACCACCTGGCTACACCCAACAGCCCTCGGCCATGCTCTTTTAGTCTGTATAATGGACATAACCTTGGGTCCTGTCTAACATTGTCGCGAGGCTAAAGAAAACAATACATGTAAAGTGCTGATCACAGTCCCAGGTATTCAGTAAGCGTTTAATATTTGTACTATTGGTAATTAATGGGGCTGGAGTCTGTGGCTCCAACTAAGGGCTCCTCCACTTGCTGGCTCTGTGACCACGGGCAAATTACTTAAGCCTCTCTAGTTCTCAGTTTCTGCATCTGTAAAATGGGACAAATCACAGTCTCATTCCCTCTCTCTCTGTCTCTCATAGTGAGATTAAATAACTGGTGGGAGGTTAAGTAAATGAACGTTTGTAGAGTTTGCTCAGTGGTTGGAGCAGGGAAAGGGCTGAGCAAACCCTGATTATTACTGTCTCGACAGCCTGAGGGTGTCAGTTCTGACACCATGAGGAGGAAACGGTGAGGAAGCTCCTGGGGAAATCGTCCTGAGTTGCTGATCTGAGCTGGGGGCGGGAACAGACCTTAGGACTTGTGAAATGTGACTTCCCACTCCCTACACCTCCTGAAACCACCCCATCCCAGTCTGGTGGTCAGAGGTGCCAAGAAGTTCTTCCTTGTACCTACCCTAAATCCCTCCTATGCTAGTTCCTACGGGTTCCCATCCAGGTCCGGATGGAGAGATGAGGATGGGAGCAGGACGGGTCCCAGAGCTGCCCAGCTCAGCCCCAAGTCCAGCAAGGCCAGTGGCCTCCTACTCCTGGGGGCCTACAGCCTCCTCCAGAGTCTCCCAGCCAGAGGCAAAAGTGAAACCACATTTGTCCCCCAGGATTTCAGGCCTTGAGGAAGGAAGGGGTGAGTGTGTGCCTGCCCCAAGGTGGGATGGGGAATGGGAGCCCGTGGAGGCCTGAGCAGGGAGCAGGCAGGACCGGGTGGGGAGGTGGGGGGCAGCCAGAGAGGGGAAGGGTGTGGGAAACGGAGGGCGTGGAGCCGGGCAGTACTGCCTGGGAAAGGGAGCCTCGGGGAGGCCGGGGAGGCGCGGGAGAGGGAGGCCTCATACCAGACACTGTCTAGACGCAGCAATTATTGTCAGCTCCGAACACCCAGGCTCTGCCGGCTCAGCTGAAAGGGAGCTTAACAAAGAGCCAGGAGAGGAAGAAAGCGGGGAGAAAAGCGCCCGCGGAGCCGGCTCCTCGCCTGTCGGCCTCTTTCTCTGCCCGGCTACCCTCCTTTGTGCTCCACCACCGAGAAAGCACAGCTCAGAGATGCCCGATGGGGACACGCAGCTCCTCCTGGGCCCAGAGGGCCAGCCCAGGGTCACTGTGTGGCTTTTGGGGAGGGAGAGGACCGTGTCCTGGATGGGGGATGCATTTTACGCTTGTTTATTTGGACGGCAGTGGCAGTGGGAACGGAGTCCACCCCCCCCCCCCCCAGTAGAAGCGGGCAGGGAATGCAAACCCACATCCCCCCACCTTCCTGCTGTGCAGCACTGGACCAGGGCCTCACCACTCTGAACCCCAGTGTTCTCATGTGCTAAAGAGGGTCCCGCTTGGGAGGGCTGCCGCCCATGCCCCCCATTACGCTGACACAGAGACTTCAGGACTGCAAGTGACCTGGGCTACTTCTTTGCTAAGAGCCTGACCTCCTTTGCTTCTCTGCCATTGTCATTATTATCCCCACTTTGCAGATGAAAAAACTGAGGCACACAGAAGCCAGAGCCCCTTGCCAGAGCTCACAGGCAGTCAGCAATGAGTTTGGATTCAGCTCTGTCCCTTCATCTTGATCATGACTTTAGGATGTCCCCCAACCTGGAGGGGGGGGTGCTAATGATGGGTGGCAGGACTGATGGGAAAGCCACAGGCCCGTGACCTAGTGTGTGCAGGGAGGGTCAGAGCGGCAGGTGGCCAAGCTCTGCCCCCAGCTGGGGCCTGGCATCAGGCTTTGGCTGAGCCACTCACCCCACAGGCTGAGCAGAGTTGTCCTCCCATCTTGCAAGAGGACAGACAGGGATCCGAGGGGGAAGTGGGTGCAGGTGGTTCTATGATGCCACGAGGCCTCTTTGGCACCCTACAGTAATTTTCCTCCAGCCAACAGCCCAGGAACCCCTTCCTGCTCCTCCGGGAGAACCTTAGAGGCTGGTCCTGGGTTCTAGAGTAACACAAGGGATCAAGGGGGTGGTGCTGGATTTCCAGTGGAGGGAGAGGTGGTCCTCATCCATCATCCCCTGGTTCTAGAGGGGCTTGATGTGTCCCCTGGGTCTTGCCTCAAGTGGAGGGCAGGACACTCAGTGCAAGGGACACACGCTCACACGCTCACATCTGCAGGGAGCCCCAGACTTGGATCAGTCATACACACCCCCTTCTCCAGCCGAGCTGGACTCCTCCCTCTGCTCTGTGGAACTCCCCAAACATCTGGTCACTTCTGGGACAAGGGCCATGGTCTCGGGCCACACTAATCCTCTCTGAGGCTCTCAGGTCTGTGCCCCCAGACCCCATCCACACCCCCTCCACTGGTCACTCTTCACCTAGTTAGCCACTCGTGGTCCTCAGGGGGCCCTCCTATCCCCCACCCCGCCCCCAGCAGAGATCAGGCCCCTGGGACCAACCGTCCCAGCCCCTGTCCCAGCCCCTTGCGTGGTCCCCTCCCACCCAGCCCACTGCCTTCTTGTTATTTAATGCATTATCCCTAATGGCTTGTGCAGCCTCTGCTCTTCTGGGGGAACTGTGAGCCTTGTCTTGTTTGTCATTGTGTCCCAACACCCTCCCTGAGGCCTCTTGCTGGGCTCGGTTTTCAGTCCTGCTCCACCCCAAGGCTGGAGAAAAGGAGCCCTAGGTGCCTTCTGCCCTCTCCTCCAGAAACCTCTCCTTTTGGAGACATTGGGCTTTTCAGGGCAGCGCTCCTGCCCCTCCCCCAGTGGTCACCGCACAGGCAAGGACTCGTCCCTGTGCTGCGCATCAGCTGGACGGCACCCTAGGCCATGGCTGCGGTTGCCTCAGGCCCCCCACTCTCCCAGCCTGGTGCCTTGCACAGCCCCGGGTTGGTGATAATCCACAGAACATCGCTCTCAGCTCAGCCTTGGGAAGGCCAGGATGGGCCACTGGGGTGGGGCCAGCAGGAGAGCCCCACAGAGCCCCCTCTACATCCATTCCCCTCCCAGAGACCCCGGCCAGCTGGCCTCCTCCACTGGACTGGCCCTGCCCCTCCTTCCACTCCCCTCCATTACCCCCTGCCAGCCCCTCCCCGTCCCTCCCCTCCATGGCCCTCTCTTCTGCTCTCATCCGCTCCCCTCCCCTCTCCCCATTCCCTTTCCCCATCCTCTCCTCTCCTCTCCTCTCCTCTCTGCAATCCTCTCTTTTTTCTGAGTCCTTCTCCCTCGCCTCCTTCCTTTCTTCTTCCTGGGTTAAAAATAATCAACTTTCTGGGAAGCAGCAGCTCCTGCTGAGCCGCCCTCCCCACACTTGGGAGCCCCTGAGAATAGCTTTCTGCGGTTCTCAACTCCAGCCCCTCCTCTCCCCCACCGCCCCCTCCCCGCGAGCTGACTAATAAGCCCGGGCCGCGGCGGCAGTGCCAGCTCGGCTAGAAAGGCTTTAACCGCTTCGTGCCCGGACGGCGGACGGCGAAGGGCGCGCAGTCGGGGAAGGAACCAGGTCGCCCCGCAGCCCTGCAGGTGGGCGGGGCCGCCTCCAAGCCCCAGGCTCTGAGCCGCAGGTAGCAGGCGCTCAATTAATACTGAACTTTGACCCCTGACTATGAACCCGCCACGTCTAGCTGCTTATGCCGCTAACCCCGGGCCTGGTGGCAGCGAAGGGACATGGGGACGGGGTGGGGTTGAGGAGGGTTGTCAGGCACGGATACCCAAGGTAGAGGGAGTAGCTGACTGGTCAGGGCCACGTGGAGGGTGTGACTGGGCCCGCGAGGCTCCCTCCGCTGGGCCCCGGGTTGGGAGGGGCTGAAAACCGCCCTAGAATCCAAGGACGTTCACCTCTGGTCTAGCTTTTAGCCATCGCCAGCTCCCACCTTGCAAAATGGGAAACTGAGGCTCGGATGAGGCAAGTCGTCTCCGGGTTCTTGCCGAAGACCTTAATGGACCCAGTCCCCCCTCCATCCCTCGCCCCAGACCCTCGGCTCCAGCACCCGGGTTAACGCGGGTGTAAGGCTGGCGAGGGGACACCTGGGTCAAAGGTGAGGGGTAGGAGGGGAGAGAAGGAACGTGGGCAAGGCAAGGGCCCCGCCGGCCCCGCCCACTCCTCGCGGTCCCGGCATTACCTCATCGCGGCGCACGCCCATTGGCTGGTTCGCCCGGAGGCCGGCCCAATGCGGCTGAGCCCGTTAACCCCTCCCGCCCCGCGGGCTAGGCCCTGGCCTTGCTACGCTCTCCACGGCCCCACGCGGCCTTCCGGTGCCCAAGAGCTACGGAGACCGGGGAAAGGTAACGCGGGGCCAGGCCCGGGCTGGAGGGCTCAGTGATCAGAGCGCAGGTCAGACAGCCAGGCCTGAGCCCCTGTCCCCATACAGGCTATGTGACCTTGGGCCACCGGCCCCACCTCGCTGAACCTCCTCTGCTTGTTTTCTCAGCTGTGAAAAGGAGTGAATGATGTAACTCCTGCCTTTCCTGATTCCTTCCCCGAGTACTTGCCAAATGCTGGGCACACGTGGGTTCTGCGCTCCACATTGCCTCCTCACTGCAAGAGGTACAGTTATGATTATGGGTTTCCAGAAGTGGAAACCAGCTCAGAGCAGCGAAGCCGCCTCCCAAGGTCACACAGCAAGAAAGATTTGAGAGGCAGAGCTGGGATTTGAGAGGCGCCTGGGTGGTTCAGTCGTTAAGCATCTGCCTTTGGCTCAGGTCATGGTCTCTGGGTCCTGGAATCGAGCCCCACCTCAGGCTCCCCACTTGGTGGGAAGCCTGCTTCTCCCTCTCCCACTCCCCCTGCTTAATGTTCCTTCTCTCACTGTGTCTTTCTCTGTCAAATAAATAAATAAAATCTTTAAAAAAAGAGAGAGAGAGCTGGGATTTGACCTCAAGTCTGTGTGTGTTCTGAGCTAGACTCCTACCCTCCACGAGATACTGCCTCTGCTGGGAGGGGCTGCTTCTAGGAACAGCTGCTTCTAGGAGCTTCTAGGACCTTCCTGGTCCTGTGGGAGGGTGAGGACTCACGTCCTAGCCAGTTACACCACCACACACCACGTGACCAAAACCCCAGGCCCCAAACTGGAAAACTGGGGCCTCCAGGGAGGGAAGGCTTCCTGGAGGAGGAAGGGCTGGAGGTGAGCTTTAGAAGGGCAAGGCAGACAAATGCAGAGGACTGGATGGAGCCCCATGGGGTCCGGATGCTGGGACGGAAGCTTGAAGGATCCCCAGGAGTCAACCTGCTGGTCAAGGTCAGCCACTGGGTGCCTGTGCAGGGGCCAGGGAGGCTGTTCTTCTCTGGGCAGTCCTGGGGGGCAGGAGTACAAGCAGAGGCCCACATACCTCAGGTCGAGGTATTTAGAAGTTATAAATCAAGGTAACAAACTGCTAAATAAAATATGTTCCATTCTCCTTCCTTGACAAATACACCTTCCTGAGGACAAATACACCTGGAAGGCTGGGTTTGTAGTCAGAATTCTCAGACTCCTGGGGTTCCTGCAAGAAGTAACAGCATGGGGAGAGGCAGCCCTGGCCAGCAGCTGCCCACTGGGCCTGCCTTTTCTTTCGGGCTCCCCCTGCCCAGGTCTCGCCCTTTTCTGTGAGGCATGGACACTCCAGCCTGTGTACATAAATTCTGTCCACACCCCCTGCAACGAGCCACCTCCTGGCCACCTCCAGAGATCAAGGATGTCCAAATGGCCAACTGACACCATCCTCAGGAGGATGGACCCAGGATGTGCGCTGGGGGCCATCAAGCAGGGAATTTTGGGATCCCAGGTGCCCAGATCATGGATCTTGGTCACAAGGATTCCTTACCCCATGAGAAAGGGCATATTGAGAGAAGGGCTAGAGATGCCATTCCCTAAAACCTGGAACTCAAGCCACCAAGGTCCCTGGGTTCTGTTGCACTTGGGGTAGCCCAAGCTGGATGCAAAGTCATTCCTCCTCCTTGAATTTAACTCCTGACCATCACTTCCAGCCATGCACTTGGACCCTGGCCAGATCCCAAGTCCATCCTGGATCCCTTCTCCCCAACCGCTAGCTCAATACTTACTCAGACCCAAGGAACTCCCCATCTAAAGGAGTCAGATCCCTTCATCCTGACCCCACAGCCCCCCTGCCCCTGTCCAGGTGGGACTCCAGCTCTGATTCTGCCCCCTCTCCCCCGCCATGTGCCCTCTAGGTCAAGCCAGTGGATCTTTCCAAAATGTAGGCCTGACCACTTCCTTCCCTTCTAACCATCCCTGGCTCTCCGGGCTCTCTGTGTTGTTCCCAGGCGCCGGATGTCTGACCCCCTCCACCACTCCTCCCCTCGCGTGAAGTTCACCCTCGGTCCCGAGCTCCAGCCGTGCGGACCTTCTCTCCAGTCTGGGCAGCTTCATGTCCTTTCTGCCCCAGGTCTTCATGCATGTTATTCCCTCTGCCCAGGACTGTGCTTTGCGCCCCCATCCTGCCAACTGCAGGTCTCAGGTGTTTCCGAGCTGGACTGTGAGCACCAGGAGAGGAGGCTCGGTCTTCGGTGCTGACAGAACCCGTTTCACTGAAGGTGCACTGGGCAGATGGGTCTGTACTAGACTAGAAACCGGAAACTGACAATGACAGATGACCGTTCGTGTCTATTGCATGCTTACTGAGTACCAGCCCCGTTTGTAAGCATGGTACGTGTGTTCATTCATTTATTTCTCACAGCTGCCTCTGAAATAGGACTTACTATTCTCCTCATTTTACAGAATGAGGACACTGAGGCACCAAGGGTTCAGAAACTCAGGCTAACAGCTTAGCAAGCAACAGACCTAGATTTCAACCTGGGAAGTTGAGTTCCCAATCTAGCCCCCATCTAGTTCCTAAATCTAGTTCCCATCTAGCCCCAGCTGGGTCAGTATGTTGCTGTGGGTCCCCAGGCCAGTGTCTCCCCCTCTCTGAGTGGAAGCTTTTCTATACGCACAGTATACAGAAAGTTGCCAAAGTGGTGATCCTCGAGGTCCCTTCCAGTGGTGACATCCTGGGGTCTCAGGACCCTTCCCAGGAAGTTCCTCCTGATGATCTGCCCTTTGTGAGTGTCTTTTCTCAGTCCCCCTCCCAGTTCTCACGGCCAAGGCTCTCTGAAGTCCTAAGGGAGCTGAGCAGATGGAGAACAGTTGGGTGTGAATTAGGCAAGGTGGGTGCTGGACAAACCCGTTTCTGTGCTGACAAGACAAAAGCAGGGGGCAGGGGCACCTGGATGGCTCAGTGGATTAAAGCCTCTGCCTTCGGCTTGGGCCATGATCCCAGGGTGCTGGGATTGAGCCCCACATTGGGCTCTCTGCTCAGCGGCGAGCCTGCTTCCGCCCTCTCTCTCTGCCTGCCTTCCTGCCTACTTGTGATCTCTCTCTGTCAAATAAATAAATAAAATCTTAAAAAAAAAAAAGAAAAAGAAAAAGCAGGGGGCAGTCTAGTGGGTAGGAGGTCAGGCTTCAGGCTCAAAAGAGGCTAAATTCTGGCTTTTCCACACGCTACAATCACATGGCCGGAGGCATGGGCCTTCCCTCTCCCAGCCTCAGTTTCCTTATCTTTTGTGCCTCATCTGAGTTGCAGAAGCCTGGAGGGGGCTGTGGGAATGCCTCATAAGTGCCTGGCCCACATCTCTGGGGGTGATCAGTATTTGGAGGCTGTGGTCAATTTTCCTTTTTTAAAGAAAAGATTTTATTTCTTTATTTGAGAGAGGGGGAGACAGAGAGACAGAGAGAGAGAGTACTGCAAGCAGAGGGGGAAAGCAGAGGGAGAGGGAGAAGCAGACTCCCTGCTGACCAGGGAGCCCCACATGGGGCTCGATCTCAGGACCCTGAGCTGAAATCAAGCGTCGTACGCTCAGCCCACTGAGCCCCCCAGGCACCCCTCAAGTTTCCTTTTTTAACCAGGACATCCCAGCAGGCAGGAGTTGGGGCCCAGGGCTCCCCCCAGCCAACTGACCTTGTGTTTGTAGAACTCCTCTCCATTTGAAACTTTCCACCCTGGAGAGCTGGGAAACCAAACTGTCCCTGGCAGTCTTAGCCCAGCCAGCTGGCGCTGGGCCTCCATCTCACAGGGACTGCTCACACCCTCCAGAGCTGGGCTGTCAGGTACTGGGGCTCAGGCAGGGACTAGAGGCCTAGAGGGCCTGAGCAGGGCCGTCAGGGGGCAAGGGTGCTTGCAGCAGAGAGTCAAGCCTGGGTCCCCATGCCAAGAGCTTGGCACACATCAATTCGAGGAGTCTTCACAACAGTCCCGCAGGATATGCACCCATGTTGTAGCGGACGTCATGCTATGGAGGCTCAGAGAGGGACAGTGACTTGCCCCAAATCACACAGCCAGAAGGAGGAGTCTGGACCTCGCTCATAATTACTCTGCCCCCTGCTTCAGACAAAGGTGTTCCAACCGCATGCATGGACAAGGATGAGTGAACTAAGAAACGTTCTGTTCCGTAAAAAACCCTGGGACACACACATGGGCCTAGGTACAGAAATGTTTGTAGAGGAGCGTGGGGGCCCCCTTCCCTCCCGTCCCAGCACCTACCCCACCCCCGCTATTGCTGATTGTCCTGCCACCTTTTTTTTTTTTTTTTTTTTTTTTTAACTGGCATCTTGTAGCCCTCTGACTCTGCCTGCTGCTAAGGCCGGGAGAATCAGCTGTTTCATCCCTCACCGTACACCCAGCGCATGGAAGGTTCTGGTGAACACCTGTGAATGAAGGCCTTCAAGCAGCAGATGGCAGCTCCACCCTGCCCTTCTGTGGGGCTGGCCTGTCCCCTCCCCACCCTGGCCTCTGAGTCTCCATCTCTGCATACGGGGAGGGGAAGGGGTCCAGTGAGCTGCTGGGATCCCGCTGGGCCAAGGGAGGGCCCCCAGGACCCAAGGAGCAGCAAAGATGAAGGGGGCATGTGTGGATATCGGGCAACTCATCTTTGTCCATCTCCAAGAAATGCCTCCGCCTTGGCAAAAGCAGGTAACTCTGCTCCTTCCCCACTCATCTGCCGGCCCTGTTCTCCTGACTTGGGTCATCCCCCAGGAGAGGCTCGCCCTCCTACTGGACAAGTGTCTCCCAACCCAACAGGGCCAGGCACGGGGGGTGGTGCTCTGCTGGCTGGAGGAGGAGACTTGAGGATCCAATCCAGTTCCCTCCCACCCCCAACACCTGGGGAGGCCAGCTGTCCTCTTGAAAGACTCAGCCTGAAGAGGGATTGCTGTCCTTGAAGGGTGGTCCTTGAAACAGATGACCCCCCCCCCGTTATCTGTCAGGGACCCCAGCCAAACATCCCATCTCTGGGGCTTAGCACCGAGTGTCATAGGGACCCAGTCTGCAGGAAGGGCATGACCAGGACACTCACCTGAAGAAGGGATTCATCTAGGCCATGAGTCGCACCCACCAAAGTTCGGGTCAGCTACAGATTCAGCCCAGCAGGGACCCGATGGCTGTACTAATGACAGTCACCGTGACATTTCTGAGTTTCTGTAAGGTGCTTTCAGTGTGACTCCATTTTACGGATGGGAAAGTTGAGGCCCCAAACAGAAGTGACTTTTAAAGCTCTGGCCCATTTCAAGTCACCAAAGGTGACTTCCTGAGGCCCTGGGCTGGGGCTGGTGGGGGTGCAGGTGTGGGGACAAGGGGCAACTAGACACAGTCCTTCCTCTCGAGTAGCTGTTGCCTGAGTTGGGAAGGGAGCTGACCAAAACCCAGGTGAGTGTGCCCTGTGGGTTAGGAGGGCCCGGGGCCTGGAGCAGCTCTCCAAGGAGTAAGGAGAGCCCCCCCACCCCGGCAGACACAGGATGCATACCTATTTGAGGGGGCCTCCATGGAGGGGGGACTATGACCATGGGAGGGGATCGGGGTCCAGCCACTGATGGCAGGAGACTTGATGAAGGCTCTGTGTGGAAGGGAGGAGAAGGAAAAGGGTGGGTCCTGGCCCTCACTGGGGGCATAAATACCATGATCGGGCTCGGGGGTCAAAACTAGAGGCTAAAGGAGTCTGGGGGGGGCAGATACAGCCTTGATGCATGTCATAGAGTCTGCATGTGAATGAGTGTGCGTGCTGTGTGGTCACAGAATGTGTGTGTACACGAGCCGTCTGTGTGGTGTGTGTGGGGGATGTGTGTCTGCCTGCAGTCCATGGCATCTGGAGTGTGTGTGAGAGCACGTGTGTGTGTGTGTGTGTGTGTGTACGCGCGTGTGCCTTTGGGTCTGTGCCTGTGTGTGGTGTGGTCTGTGGCAGGGCACCGGGAGAGTGCTGGTGTGCATGTGTTGTGGGGTGGTGGTAACTGGGCCACTCCCGGGGAGGCAGGTGGAGGAGAGCTGGAGGACACACTCCCCCAGGAAAATGGAACTCCACCACCTCTGGTCGGTTGGGGGGCGGTTCTTTGCACCTGCCCTAAGCCTTAACGAAACTTGCTTGTGGTAACAGCATGTGGCACAGCAGAAAAAACTTGGAACTTGGGGCCCAGGAACCCAGCCCTGCTGCCTGCCTGCTGTGTGACCTTGGCCAAGTCCCTTTCCATCTATGAGCGTGGGTTCATCCAGCTGCACAGTTCATTCTCCCAGGCCGGGAATACTTGCCGCGCATCGCATCCGCAAATTAGCAGATAAGGAGACTGAAGTTCGGAGAGCTCGAAGGACCTGCCTAAGATTGAGCAATCTGCATAAGGTGACCCGGGGTGCGGGGTTCAGACTCCACCAGCCCAGGCCGTGCCCTTCACCGGGCCTACTCCCCCGCCCTAGGACTGCCGTCCACGCCCCCAGCGGCCCGCAGCTCCGGGCTGACTGGCCCCACGCGGTCCCAGGCCCCGCCAGCCTGACGTCAGGCCAGGGCCAGCGGGGCCCAGCTCTACTCAAGCAGACGGCGCGGCCCGGGCCGGGGGCGGCTATGACTCAGGGCCCCGAGACCGGCCGGAAAGCGGAAAGTTTTGTGCGGATGACATCACCGGGCCGCGAGGGCGGGAGGAGGCCGGCTCCGGGAAAGGGAGGCCTGGCCGGCGGCCCGGCCTGGGGCAGAGCGCGGAGGGGTGCCGCTGGTGGGGGTAGGGGGAGCGGGGGTGGGGGCGCCGCCAACCACCTCTCCCAGCGCCGAACCCCGAACCCCGGCCCCCGGCCCCCGGTCCCCGGTCCCCGGCTGATCCCGCGTTCGCCAGCGAGAAGCGGGCTCCACCCGCTTGCGAAGACGCGGCGCTCCCCAGCGCTCCGGAGGCAGCCGCATCCATCCTGCTGCGTCCCTGCATTTTAATTACCGCTGCATTAATATTCATGAGCCGGGACTCGAGGGGGACCGCGGGCTGTCATTTCCCTCGCCCGCACACCCCCCCCCCCCCCCCGCACCCCTCTTCCCGGGCTGAGTCGTGGGTTTTGTTCCTTCCCACTCCCAGCCCCTCCCTTACCAACAGTTGGTGCACAGCAGATTTGGGGGAGAAGGGGGGGCGAGTGAGGGTGAGCATGAGTGTGAGCTGCTGTGGCTGCCTGGGCAAGGGCAAGGGCACGGGGGCGGGGCGGGGGGGGGGTGCGGAGTGTGGGATGTGCCTGTGAGGTATGTGTGTAAATGTGCGTGCATGTTTGCCTGTGTGTCTGCTTGTGTGATCGTGAATGTGCCTGCATGAGTGTGTGCTTATGTGTGTGTCTGTGTGCACACTTACGGGCCTGTACACGTGGGTGTGTGTGCACTCTGAGCGCGTGTGTGTATATATGTGCCTCCGTGTCTCTGGGCAAACCTGGGGCAGTGTGCAGGTCTTGGGGAGGACACTGTGTGTGCGGCTCTGGCCTGGGCTTGGGGAAAGGCCAAGGCTGCCAGGGTCAGCAGGGCCTGACTGTACAAATGGGGAAACTGAGGCCTGGTGAGAGGCTGGGCCTTGTCCAGAATCAACCTATAAGTCGGTGGCACCTTGGGACCAGAGCCCAGGGCCTGGCTGTCCATCTGGCTGTCTCACCCAGCCCGGCTCTCTTGTGCTGGTGCCGATAACCTTGGCAAACAGAGCATGAGGAACAGACATCTCGCATGTGACCTTCTCAGCAAACATGGGCAGGAGGTGGTGCTATCAGTCCCATGTGCAGATGGGGAAACTGAGGCAACTGGTCCCACTAGTAAGCGGCGGAGCTGGTGCGCAAAAATGTCTGAGTCCAGAGCCTGCCCCCGCTTTAAGGACCTCACCATGCTGCCTCCTGGGGAACTGCGTGGGGAGATCCCCACAAGGGTGATGTGGGGGTACCTGAGAGTTCTTCGGGGCCCCAGGCACTGCCCATGTCCAGGCATCAGAAGGGATGTTCCATCAGGGCCATGGCTCACTCTTTGCGTCCCTCCCCAGTGGGGCCACTTTCCTATGGCCCTCCTGGCCCTCCTCCCCGGGCTGGGGTCCGGCAGTCGCTCATTCATTCACGCTTTCATTTATTTTTCAACGTATGCTTAAGTGCCTACTACGTTCCAGTCCCTGAACTTGGCACTAGGGATTCTCTGAGTTCAAGAGCAGCCCACACTGCTCTGTTCCCAATTCTGGTCATCTCTACCTGGGATGAAGACTCTGGGCTCTAGAAGGGGGCTTTTCATAGCTGCTCATGCTCACTAGGTGTGTGGAGGGGCTAGGGACACCTGTGCACAAAAGACAGTTTCCCACCCCAGTCTTGCCACAGAGCCCCAGCGTGTGCGTGTGCGTGTGTGTGTGCATGTGTGCGCGCGCGCACATGCAGGCTGGGAGAGCCAGGCAGGAAAGAGCTGTGTCGCCTTTGGGCTGGTGGAGAGCCGGCGCAGCCATGCTAGGCACCCTGGATCTTTGCTTCTCTCTCCATCTGAACTTGCCCTTCTCCAGTCTCTAAGCCAAATATCCCAGGGGCTGCTTGATTTGTCTTTCCCTGGGTTGAGCCAAGGCCATCTTCCCTCTCATGTCCACCCTGCTCCAGTCCTGCCCTTTTGAACATCTAGAATAAGTTGATTGTTCCCTCCCCCTCTGTCATGCAGGGCTGGGCTGGAACTCTCATCCCAGCCATGTCTCCCAAGCCTTTTCTCCTCTCCCAGGGGAGCACCATAGGAACAGACACAGATAAGCGGACTATAGGGGTAGTCTGGGGTTCTCTGGGGAGAAAGTAATGGTTTCACAGGTCGAGTAGGAATTTGCCCTGTGGATGGTGCTGAGAGGGGAGGAGAGGCAACCCAGGCAGAAGGAATGGCTCGGGGGGGGGGGGGTGACTATAGCTCCAAGTCCAGGAACCAGAACACCCCACCCCGTTCCCCATCTGTTAAATGGGAAGAGCAACATTTTTTTCTTTCTTTTTTTTTTTTTTTTTTGCTGGATTGTATTCAGATTTAGAGACACTACCCGTAAGACACCGAGCACGGTGCCTGGTGCCACTATAGGGGACAGTCTGTCATCAAGGACAGGGAGGCCCCTGGAATAACTGTCCCATTTAGCTCAGAGTAGGAATGAAGTTTCAGCCTGTGCCCCACAGCCCGGCCATCGGGCAGGAGATTGGTGAGGACAGACTTCTGGGAGGGGTAGGGACAAGCTGAAGCCACCGTCAGTGAGACAAGAAGGCTCTAGGTTAAGAGGAGGGTCCCAAGCCCCCCCCCCATGGCCCCACCTACCAGACTGGCCTGCACTCAGCCTGGAGCCAGCAGTCAGAGAGGCGGCCTGCCCACCGATCCTGGCTCGCTCTGGCTCCAGCCTCCCACATCTCTCTGCCTCCCAACTCCCCTCTTCCTTTTGAAAATGTCCTCTTTTTGTTTTGGGAATAGTTATACCTGCACAAGGCAAAAAAGAAAAAAAGACTTGTTTTTAAAGAAAGCACTGTACAAGTTTGTGCAATGTATGCTGACCCTGTGCTTCTAGTCTTTCTGTGTATGTTTCCAGGACATTTTACCACCCATAAAATTCTCTTCCTAAGACTCCTGGAGAAGGATGTCCACCTCTGCTCATAACCTTCCATGGCTCCCCAGTTTTACAGAGCAAAGGTCTAAGGCCTTCGCAGGGCAGCCCCAGCCTCAGCAACACCCCTCCTGCTTCTCTCCCCGACTGGCCTCCCGCCCCCGAGTGGGTTCCATCTTCTCATGCAGCCATGCCTTTGCCCTTGCCACACCGGCCTCCTGGAATGGCCCTGTGCCCTCCACTAAAATCCCTCATCGTTGCTCAAGACCAGCTTTCCCTGCTCCCTGGCCTCTGTGCCTCCCCCCACCCAGCTCCCTCCCTCGCTACTCTCCCCCCCATACTAACCCTCTGGATTCTCCTGGTGCTCCCCCAACACTGGTAGCACCTTTAGGCTGCTTTTCATACTTAACTTCCAGGAGGCTGTCACTGGAGTCTTGCATCTCTACTCAATAATGAGCTTCTCGAAGTCCAGACCAGACCTCCTTTATTTTATTGTCGCCTACCTCGATGTCTTACACGTAGTAGGCGCTTGAAATGTTTCATTTTTAAAAACACTGAGCTCGCTTTTTCTTTAGGGATTCAGCCAGCAGATTAGGGTAAATCCTGACTTTCTCATTTCCTAGCTGTGTGTCCTTGAGAAAGTGGATCAACCTCTCTGAGCCTCCCTCCCTTTTTCATCTGGAAAATAAAGTAAATAAGAAAAGCCCCTTCCAAGAGTAACTGTGAGATAACAGTACTAGCCCAAAGCAGAGAGCAGTTGACATGTTCTACTCCTAAGTACTACCCACACTACTCATTCATACTCATTAGTGTTACTTGACCTTGTGTTAGTTTCATCAGACTTGCCTAAGGTCACCTGCCTGGTCTGGGGCTGCGTTGGGACTTGACCCCATTTCCTCCCCCTCCAATGTTCTTTATTTCCCTCTGCTCAGTGAGGGTCACAGGCCCTGTTTCCTGATAGGAAGCACAAGAAAGATGGGATCACACAACCCTGTGAGCAAAGTAAGGGTCAGGCTGTTTGTCAGGTCCCCCATGAGCTCTCCCGGCCACTTGGAACAGTGATCCCACAGCCCCCAGAAGCCCAGTGGGACCCACCATCCTGGCTGGGGGCCTCTGCTCCTCCTGGTACCCAAAGAATCAGCCAAGTAGGCCCCTGGAGGCCTGGTGGCTTCCACCATTGGGACAGTCACTAAAACAAACAGCCCCCACTCATGGGGTTCTAAGAGCTGCGCTAAGGGCTCACAGGTACCATCTCCTTCCATCCCCACAGTGACCCTCTTATCCCATTTTCCAGGGGAGCTCCTTCAGACTTCCAGGGTTCGTGGGCTTGCTAAAGGGGGGATAAAGCCCTGAGCCCCACACTGACCACAAGGGACAATGGGATTTTGCTGGGGCTGGAGCTGGAGGCCAGGTGCCTCCCAGGGTTGGGGTGCTTCCTGGATATCACAGAACATCTAGGGGTCCCTCCCTAGCCCTGGCCCTGCAGAGCCTGCCCAGCTGCATCTGGGAGCCGCACCCAAAACTCTCCCAGGCTCTGCCAGGGAGACTGGAAATTTCTGCTCAGCAGCTTCTCCAGGATGATTTCGACACTCCGCTCAGTGGGGGGTGGGGAAGGAGCCAGGCTGCAGAACAGGCTCCGCTTTCTCAAGCTGGGCTTAGTGCTGGTGTGTGGGGGGGGGTGGACAGGAAGGGGGGCCCTACTGGGCCTCCAGCAAGTCCAACAACCAGCTCCAACAGCAGAGACCGCGTATTGAGAGCTGACTGTGTGCCAGGCCCTGTGTGCTAAGTGGAGACTTTCATGGCCTCATGGAATCTTCCAGTGCCCTGGCCAGGCGGTCACAATTACTAACCCATCTCACAGATGAGCAAGAAAGGCTCGGAGTGGTGAAAGCGGCAGCCCCAGGCCACAGAGCTGGGAGCGGAGGCCAGGCGGGTGACATTCCAGAGCCTAGGACCAGATCTAGGTCACTAACCGGGCTGGGGGCTGGAAAAGCCCAAAGGGGCCAGGTGGTGGCTGAGGTGGGGGAAATGCTGAGGGTCCCTAAGGGAAACTGAAGTACACACAAGATGTCCAAGACTTGACCAGAAACTCTAGTCTAGGGGAATGCATGCTTGGAACTGGGGGGTTTCTGTCCTGGGACACACTGGGTTCTCCTGGAGATCTCAAGGGCTCTGGAAACTTCTCTACCACTGGTCCTGGGAAACTAATAACTCCAGGTACATACCTCTCATCCCCCAACACTCTTCAACCTTCCCCCCCTCCCCGAACCCCTAGCCGGGTGGCTGTCTGGCTCTACACGGTCAGACAGACAGGCACGCCCAGTACCCCCGTGGGGCTCCCAGCAAAGCGTCCCGCTCAAATTCAGCCCCATGGCTAGCGTGCCTCTACTGCGGGCCTGGCCCTCAGCCCCCCAGGCCAAAGTCAAACCGGGGGAGTGTGTCTGGGGGTGACTCTCAGGCATCAGGCAAAAGAGAGGAGGAGTAACCAGACACCCCGAGAGGGGGGCGGTTAGCTGAGCGACCCGCAGCAGTGATGAGCCTCCCTGGGCTCAAGTCCCCCACCCGTTCAATGGGCACACCGATCCCTTCCCTCCGGGGCAGGTGACGGCTCAGGGAGCTCCGGGGGAACAACGCTGGGGGCCTCGCTCCCCGCCCCCCGTCGCCGCTCCTTCCCAGCCGGGGGCCCGGCGGCCCAGGCCGAAGCGTGCAGGGCGCGGCGGCGGCGCGGGCCCAGGCGCCCAGTTCAGCGGAAAGGAATGTCTTGCTCGGCGGGGGAGGCCGCGGCCCCCGAGGCCGTGTAAACCCCGCCGCCCTCCCCGGGCCTCATTTATTGCGGCCCTAAAGCCTGGCTCGTTCCGCCGGCCGGGCCGCTCGCCGCTTCCCCGGGATGACTCACCCCCGCCCCCTCGTCGCCCACTCCCCGCGCCCCGCCCGGCCGCCGCCGCCGCCAGACCCTCGCCCCGTGCTCGCCGGAAAGCAGGGGAGGGTCCCCGGGTGGGGGTGGCCGCCCCGCCCCCACGCCGCGGCGGCTCGCACTCCCCCGCCCGCCCCTCTCCTCCCCTCCTCTCCCCTCCCCTCCCCCGGCCCCCTCCCCGCTCCGCCCGCCCGCTCCCTCCCCTCCCCCCTCCCCCCTCCATAACTCAAAAGCTTGTCAAGCTGGTTCCAGACTCCTGGCGCCGGGCTCCGCTCCAGCAAAGAAAAAAAGGAAAAAGGAAAAGGGAAAAAGCCGGCGCGAGGGAGCGAGAGGGAGAAAGGCCTGCGGAGCGAAACTGGGCGCCACTTGCGCGCACGGCCCGGTGGGCCCCGTCCACCCCCCTCGCCGCCCCCCACCCCGCCCCTAACCCTAACGGGGAACCCCGCACCCCGGGGCAGAGGGCGCGCGCGTGGCGCAGATCCCTTATTTATGGGCGAATCAATGATTTAGCTGTCCCGGGCAGGGGGGCGGCTGCGGAGACCACCCCGCCTGAGGTCTCTCGCCTGGCCTCCGGGGTCGGGAGGCGTCCCCACGCCGGGGGTTCTGTTCGAGGAGGCTGCCTCGGGGTGGGCTGCGGGAGGAGCGAGGGGAACCAACAGAAGCAGGACAGGCGGCTCAGAAACCTCCCAATTAGACCGTGGAGGGGGTGTAGGGGTCGGCGGGGTGAGAAGGAGCGGGCTGGGTGAGGGGCCCGTGGCGTGGGAAGAGCCTGGCCTGTGAATTCTTTCCTTCCTTCCTTCCCATCTTTATTGCGAGCCCTCTGGGCCACCGAGTCCACGGATAGGGCTGTGGTAGGAGAGGGTTAAGAACTGGAATTTGGAGTTAGAGCTGGGTCGAAATCCTCCTGTGTGCCGAATTCACCCCTGCTGTGTTCCCTTAAGCTAAGGACTTGCCCTCTCTGAGCCTCTGCTTCCTCTTGGGCGGGATGGAGTTAAGCAGCATGAGGGCTTGAAGGTGGTGGTGTGAGGGTTCAGGGAGATGGGGTACCTGGGCAGGGCCTGGCACAGGGGGCGGGTCCTCTTCTCATGCTGAAGGGAAGATCTTCAGGCCCCATTATCCCTTTCTCTCCCTTACCCCTGCTGTTTCTGGATAACCTGCATCCTTTCCTGGTTTGAGACATTTGAAGGTCATTATCAAAGCCACCTTAACCCCAAGGCCTCTGCCCAGGGCCCTCACCTCTGGCTCACTTCTCACCAGCCTAGTCTTTCAAAGGCTAGGGCGTCTGGCAGCCAGAGGGGTCTGCTATTCCTCTTGCCTTCCCTCCCCTGTCACCTCCTCCCTACCACCCACCCGCCCCCCACCATGTCCTCCATTCTGCTTCCAACCTGCTCCTCTCTGCTTCCAGTCTGGGCTGGAGTCCTGAGGTTATGGGGGCAAGGGACTGTCAGAAAAGTCCTGGCTCTCCAGGGGACAAACTTTGCCCCTGTCCAGCATGCTAGTATGTTCTCCTTCCAAGGCTCGGGAGCTAAGGATGCTTCCCGAGGGACTCACTGTCTTGTCACCAGATCTTCCGAAAATTGAGGTGGGCCTCAGCGGATCCTGGTTTGCAGGGCCCAAAGCTTTTACAATCTTGGGGACCCTCTTTAAGAAAAGTAATGTGAAGTTATGAATATACATTTAAGCCCAGGGGCCTTGGCAGGGCCCGTGCCAACCGAGAGTCCTTGGAGCTGACGTGTCCTTACCTTCTTGGTAAATCGGCACGGCAGGTGGCTGGCCCCATCCCTTTGGACAGGCAGAAATAAAGCTTAGGAAGGGGGTAGTTGCTGGCCCAAGGTCACACAGCTTGGAAGGATGAAGCTGTCCCAGTCCACAGGCAACACCCAACTGCCTCATAGACCACCTTCCTGCCTCATCTACAACATATCTCCCCGCCCCCCCCAGCCCTGGCACAAGCAAGGTCAGGCACTGCAGCCTTTGCTTCCAGGCCAGCCTGGGCACCCCTGCCCCCTCCCCAGGCCTTCACGCCCCAAGGCTCCAGCCTGGGAGTCTTTCTGTCTTGGGACAACAACCACACAGTCCAGGAGGTAGGTCTCTTCTGACCTTTTAAATTCCTGCTCATTCCAGAACTCAGGCTCCTCTGGGGACCTTGAGGGAACATCCCCTATCAGGTGGGGAGCTCCCTGGGGGACAGGGGCCTGTTCTGTCTTGTTTGGCTTCGCATTTCCGGGTCAAAGCTTCTGGAACAGGAACATTTATTCCTAGCTTGGGAGGAGGGGCGGCACAGGCAGAGTGGGGAGGTTGTTAAACTGCACATTCCAGGGGGCCTCTGCAGACCTCCTGAATCACGCTGTCTGAGCACAGGGCCTGGGGCTCTGCATTTCCCAGATCTCTCCAGTAAAACTCAGTAAAGTTTGAGACTCAGTGACTCAGGGACCAGAAGAGGCTAAAGGTGGTTTCTAGACCAAGCCCCTCTTACAAAGAGGATTCATCGCCCCTAACTCCAGCTAACTTCCAGGGTACCGAGCTCATCTTCCCACTGAGAGTTAAGGGTTTCTAACTAATTAAAGACCTCCTGTATACCTAGGATGGGATCTGAGGCTTCAGAGAGTTGGCCTCATGGGACACTCAAAAAACCCCTCAGAAGTCGGGACAGCTATTATCCCCATTTTATAGGTGGAGAAACTGAGGCCCGGGGAAGCGAAGTGACTTGAATGGGGACCCAGTCCTGGGGAATGGGGAGGCCAGAATAGAAACATAGCCTGCAGGACCACTGACCTCAGGAATGTAGTGTGCAAGTGTCTTAGGAGAATATCCACAGATGGGAGTTTATACACCGGCCCAAGAACAGCTTGGAGAAATCAAACATGCCACAGTCACTGTAGGAACCTCAAGCCAAGATACGCAATGAAATTAGGCCACAGACCCCAAAGAAATCTAATCAAGTAGGCCTCTTCTCCCTGGTGTCTCAGAGTCAGCTTTCTGGGGGGTGTGTATTTGTGAGAGGATTTGCTGTGTTTGCTTCAGGCAAATCTTTGCCTTTCCTCTGCCTGCAGTTTTGGTACCAAAGGGAAGGGTCCAGGCCAGCAAGAAGAGAGAAGCAGGCTGGTGGTGGGCAGGTGGGCAACTGCAAGGCCACGAGCCTCCCTGGGCTTCCCTGTGCGGCTGTTATCACGTCACTTCCCGGGAACCAGGGCTCTGTGCTGATTCTGGCTCTAGGAGGGTGATCAACACCCCAGGGAGGTTTCAGGTGGGGAGGGGCTAGTTTAGTAGCTGCTGCTCCTGTTGCCCCAGGGGCCAGCGGGAGCAGAGGGTGTGGACTTGTTCTGGGAGGACCGGGAAGGCAGAATCAGTGGAGGCCACCCAGAGAGGTTGGTCCGGCCTCACAAGATAACCTAACAGGACAGCCTTGTAGGTAATGAGTGACCCACCTGGGGAGGTATTCAAGGACAGGCAGGGGTGTGGGGGGGGTGTGTGTGCGCGGGTGTGTGCACAGAGCCATGACTCAGGCAAAGGGTTGGCTGAGGCAACTTTGAGATCTTTTCAACACCGAGACTGGGAATTTCCATTCCTAACATAACTGACCAACCCAAGTGGGGCTGACTGGAAAAAATTAACAGAGAAGAAAGGTGGCCAGAGTAGGGTCGCACAGACCCAGAGGGGCACCCAAGGACACTGAATCAAGACCCCGCCCTTGGCTTCCAACAGAACTGCCATTTCTTGATACTCAAATGTCCTCTTTTCTCTTGCAATCATCTGTAAACGTCCATGAACTCCACATCATAATGATTAATAATATATTACCAATGACTGACGATCACTAGCCATAACACTGATAGGATGAACGGAGCTCTATTAGAGACAGGCTCTATTCTAAGTACTTTATAGGTATAAACGCATGTAATTGACATGACCGTCCTGTGAGCACTGTCTTTACTCTTACTATCATTCCCATTTTACAGATGAGGAAACTGAGGCTCAGAGAGCAACATGTGAAGTCCCAGGACTCAGAGCCAGGCTCAGAAAGGGAGCTGGGAAAAGCTCACAGAGGGCCCAGGAATGGCCCACTGCCCTCCCTCTATGCGGCTGCTTCCGCCCTCAAAGGCTGGTCACTCTGGCCACTGTCAACCACAGTGGTACAGAGCAGCAAAACCCAGAAGGAGAATGGGGGAAGGGGTCATCTCCTCCAACTTCCTCAGTTTACACCAGGGAAATAGGTATCAGGGAAGGGAAGAGACATGTCAAGGTCATCAGCAAGTCCAGAGGGCACTGGGTCTTCTGGGTCCTCCCATGGGCTTCTCCTACGGCACTCTCACTTCCTACTCTACTTTAAAAATGATGATTAAAAAATCACCAGTAGGGGCACCTGGGTGGCTCAGTCATTTGGGCACCTGACTCTTGGTTTCGGATCAGGTCATGATCTTGGAGTTCTGGGATTGAGCCCTTTGTCGGGCTCCGTGCTCAGTGTGGGGTCTGCTTAAGATTCTCTTTCTCACCCTCTCCGTCTGCCCCTCCCCTACTCGCACTCTCTCTCTCATCTCTCTCTCTCTCTCTCTCTCTCTCAAATAAATAAATAAATATTTAAAAAATAAAAATAAAAACTAAAAAAATAAATAAATAAGGGGAACCTGGGTGGCGCAGTGAGCTAAGTGTCTCCCTTTGGCTCAGGTCATGATCTCAGGGTTCTGGGATTGAGCCCCATCTCTCTGGCTCCCTGCTCAACGTGGAGTCGGCTTTGTCCTCTCCCTCTGCCCCTCCCTCACACTTGTGCAGTCTCTCTCTCTCTCTCATAAAAAAAATTATTTTTAATAAATAAAATAAAATTTAAGAATAGTCAATAGTAGCATATTACTAAGAATACATTATTGGGGTTCCTGGGTGACTTAGTGGATTAAGCGACTGCTCTTGGTTTTTTTGTGATGGGCCTGGAGCCTGCTTAAGATTCTCTCTTCTTCGCCCTCTGCCCCTCCCTCACTCCAAGCCCGTGCACCCCCCACCCTCCATGCACACACACACATTATTAAAGGAAGCAGAAGACCCGCCACATGTGAGGCAGCTACCACGTGCCAGGTAATGTGCACAGAGATTGTCTCCCCGCCTGCAAAATGGGAATCATAAGGATGGTCCCCTGCTGACCTCATAGGGAGGGGTCAAGGTTAAAGGTGACAGTGGCTATGAAGTCACTTCCAAACTGGAAGACACTGTCAACGCGATCACCTTTGAATTCTGGGCATGGGAATTAGAAGTCCGTGCTGCAGCTCCTACTAAGGAAATCAAAATCCGATATAGGGCTCAGAAACAATCAGTTCTTACAGGGTTAGATCCTCCCTAGAAAGCACCCCAGGCCATTTACTCATCCATCCACCTGGAAGTCATGGATGGAGCATCACCTGGGTGCAGCCTAGTGGTCAGCCCTGGGGCCTTGAGCACACAAAGGCTCTGGGTCCCTCTTCCTTGGCCCCAATTCAAGTGTTGCTTTGCCACTTTCCAGCTAATGCAGACTTCCCTCTCGGAGCCTCAGGGTCTCTGTCAGGGCAGCCCAGTTAGTCTAGCAGAACCCAAGGAACTGGAGCTAGAGGAGAGAGGAACCGATTTCCTTCATGTGTCAGTCTAAGGGGCTCTGCTCTGGGAGCTGGTCCAGGGCCCACGCTCCTTCTGTCTTTCCCATCCTGTGGGGGATTGCCTCCTTCCGCAGGGTGGAAGATGGCCACCGTCTCCCCCTCCCCATTCTTTCCTAGGAGTGTTGGGAAGACCCAGGAGATGAAGACCACCCCTTCCTTTTAAGGGCGAGCTGGAAGGCCCTTAGACACTTCTCTTGGGTCCCATTGGCCAGACCTGATTACATGACCACACTTGGTTGCAAGGGAGACTGGGAAGTGTAGTATTTAGCCTGGCAGCCATGGTCCTCTTTAAAAACCCAGAAGGGGATGCTCTATTACTAAAGGGAAGATGCACACTGGATACTGGGCGACAGCCGGCAGTCTCTGCCATGTAGGGTTCAAGGAGACACTCTGCAGAGATACTCAGCACCGGGCCAGATATGTGACCAGTGCTCAGGAATTGTGTGCCATTATTGGTATTCTAAGTGAGTCCTTTTCACTTTCCCAAGGGATACATATGGGGACCCTGGGACAGCTTGTGAGGCTTTGTGGGGGCCTCTATCCCATGCTCTCCACCCTCCAGGTGATGAGGAGAAGAGCAGAGAGACAGCAAACCTCAGCCCACTCCCTGGGCCCCACACCCCAGGCTTGGGAGGATCTCCGGCCTCCTCTGTCCCTTTGAGGAAGAAACAGGAAAGCAACCTTTACTTCGGGGCTTGGAGACAAGGGGAAATGACTGATTCTGCCTCTTAGCAGCTGTGGTGGCCGACCTCTCCAATTATAATGGGGATAATCAGGGCATCTCCATCTTCCTGTAAAGATTTATAGAATAATCCGCCCAAGGTGTCTACAGAGGGAAGGGGCTCACTGAATGATGCCTGCTCAGATCAGGATTATGCCTCTTATTTTCTTCCATGCCTTCCACGGTCCTGGACTGGCCGCCACCTGTCCTTGCCTCCTGCCGCCTGCATCCTAAGCCTTTTCCGAGGCCCCCGGACACGCCCCCTGCGTATGCCGGCTTTGCACTCCAGCGTTTGCCTTCCCAGCACTTTCCACAATCACGATGAATTAGTTCTGTGGGTGGAGCGCTGCCCTCCAGACGAGGAGTCTGAGCCCGCAGGGACTGTGACTGTTTCATTCACTGCAGTAGCCCTGGTGCCCCGCACAGGGCTGGGCGCGAGGAGGATTCTGGGAAATGCTTGCGGAATGAATGAGTGGGTAAACGAAGGCATGGATGGACGAGCGAGTGGATGCATGAGCGACACGGTGTTTTGCCGACAGCCTGAGAATGGATATTTAAGAGCAGACTTTAGAGACTTGGAAAGACTCCAATTTGAATAACAACTCTGTCATGGCCAGGTGACCAGGAGCAAGACCCTGCTTCTTCACGTGATCTCAGAATCCCCTGGACTGA
The DNA here is from genome assembly GCF_010015895.1 of Lontra canadensis. Taxonomy (NCBI): domain Eukaryota; kingdom Metazoa; phylum Chordata; class Mammalia; order Carnivora; family Mustelidae; genus Lontra; species Lontra canadensis. Next base: position 14,885,814 of record NW_022631024.1, on the reverse strand, counting down.
CCCTCTCTCCTCAACTACTGGAGAAAGCAGGAATGGCTGATAAAAACTTCCATTCATTCACGAATACTGTGAATCCACAAACATTTTCCGAGTGCCCTCTGGGTGCTGGGGCCCAGGGCTGGATGCTGGTGGCCGGGGGCAGAAAGGAGGGCCCTGCGTTGGAGGGGGAGCTGGGGGGAGGGAGAGACCCTCAGGTCCATCCTCTGCACAAAGGAAGTGGCTGAGGCCCTCTGCCCACATCCTGTCTTCCCCAACCCCCCATGGCCTGTCCATCTGTGTCCTTTTCCTGTGGCTCTTCCATCCCAGCCTGGGCAGGGGGCTGTGTGCACCCCCTACCTCCACCTGCAGCCTTTTCCTGCCCTCCTGTCATCTGCTTCCTTTGATCCTTTTGTAGAGAGACTTCTGGAAGCCTCTAGACCATTGGCAAACTTGGCAGCCTCCTCCCCTGGGCTAGGCCTGGCCTGCTGACCCCACAGGGCAGGGGTCAAAGTGGGCTTCTCTTGGGATGCTGCCCTGGGAGGCAGATGGGTCCTGGTGTCATTCATTCATTCATTCATTCACTCACAAGAATGACATGCTCTGCAAGCTGTTTCAAGCTAGAAGACCATGAGAGGTCACGGGAGGGCCTGGGCCTCACCAGAATGGACTTCTGGGACACAGGAAGGGGTCCCCTGGACCCAGCAGAGAGGCAGGGGAGAGGCTGAAGAAGAGGGAGCTTGGGTACGAAGAGATGGTTGCGCCTCGTCGGTCGGAAAGGGAACAGGCCCTCGGCTGGCCCTTCCCCTGGCACAGTCCCCCATGCCTGGCTCAGGGCAGAAGCCCGACGGATGCCGTCGAGGGGCTGCCATTCACTGAGTGCTTACCGGGGCCGGGCGCGCTGGGCTGGGCTGGTCATACCAGGTGCAAGTCTGTCACTTCCTCACTCCGGTCCTATGAGACAGGTGCCATCATTCTCCCCATTGTGCAGATGAGACAACCGAGGCACAGAGAGATGAAGTTTGCCCAGGGCCCCGCGGGTTGTGGATGGCAGAGCTGGGTTCTGAATGCTACGTCTCTGACTTCAGCCCCCAGGCTCTTCTGTCCCTTGGTGAAGGACCAGGGGGCCGGACTTCGGGCATCGGGACCCTGGGCTCATCTCTGTTGCATGAGGTGGGGAACCCGCCCTTTCCATGTTCTGGGGGGTGGCTGGAAAGTTCTCACCCCAGGGGGTAGGAACCAGTCGGGAAAGAGGGTAGAGCCCCCCCTCCTCCAGGGGAGGTCCGTCAGAGGACAGCAGTTTGCACCGAGGGTAGCCGCCTTTCCGTAGTCCCCCCCCCAACACACACACTGGGTGGGGGGGACAGGGAGATTGGGGGGGCTCCTTGAGGAGGCGACATCTGAGCTGGAACCTGAGTCGGGAAGAAGCCTGGGAGGCCAGAGGAAGAGGCATCCACGTGTCTGGAACAGCGAAGGCAAAGGGCAAACCAGCACTAGAGGCAGAAGGGGGGTGGGGGGGTGACCGGTGCCCTTCTGGGTACAGTGTGGAGCCGTCAGTAGGAGCCGGTGACAGCCCATTCAGGTCCTTCAAAGTCTCTGTGTGCTTCCCCAGGGCTGCATGGTGGAAGAAGCCGAGGGGGAGGGGACACGAGGCAAGGATGCCCAGGTGAGGCTGGTGCCTGGGGAGAGATGGTGAGGCTAGACTTGGGGGTGGTTGTGGAGAGGGAGAGGGGACAGACTTACCTATGACCCGGTGTGGGGGTCAAAGATGACCCCGAGTTCTGGGACCTTCATTTGTCAGCACGGGGAGCCAGGAGACAGAGGAGGGCCTGACGTGGGGGTGAGTGGGACCAACCCTGGACTGCTGCTCTACTCAGAAGTCGCCTCCCTGCTTCTCCTACCGCTGCCCACACCCGCAGCCCCCCACCCCTGCATCCTCATTCTCCTGTGATTGATGAAGGCCCCATGCAGTGTTTGCTCAGCTGTCTGGGCCCTCTGGGGCTGGCTGCAAGTCTGTCCTGGTGCATCTGTCTGTCTCAGGGAGGAGGAAGCCTAAGGAGCAGGGCTGGGGGGTGGGATGCAGTGCGAGGCAGAGTGGAAATCCATCAGGGTTTGGAGCCCGGCCCTCCTTGCACTGCTTTTGACTCATCCTGGGAAATGGACGATCCAGACCAGGGCTTTGATCCTCTGCGGGCTACAGGTGGTGCCCCCAGACCCTGGGACTCAGCCCCCACCATTGCCAGCTGTTTACCCTCAAGACCTTCTATCTGCTAGAGACCCACGGTTTCCATCCACGACAGCTCCCCGTGGGGCCTGAGGAGGGCTGTTCTGGGGTCAGGGCTGACTGTGGGGCACCAGGTGAGCTGTGGGGACTTAGGACCGGGAAGATATCCACCCTGCCCCATTCTCCACCTTGGCCTGTCTTAGAGACAGCCCCACTAAGCACTCACCGCCCCTTCTTTGCTCTCCTCCCTCACCCCTTTTCCCCACAAATCTAGCCTTTAAGGCTTTTTGTTTATTCCACTCAGCCCCTCCATCTGCCCCCCTGGAACAGCCCCCCATTATTTCTCACCTGGACATCTGCAGCCGCTGTCTCATGGGTCTCCCTCTCTGCTCCTACCTTTGCCCCTGTAATCCCTTCTGCTCAAGGCAGCCAGAGTAATCTTCCTGGAAGTGCTTCTGAATGTGTCACTCCTCTGCCTATAACCTTCCATGGCTCCCCATTACTCTCAGTCTGACACTGAGACTAACACAAAGCCAGAATGGCGTGACCCAAACTGACCTCTCTCCCTCCCTCCCTCAATGCTACTTCTTGTAGATCTCTGCTTGGGGAATGGAATATTTTTCAATGGTCTAGTTAGCCCTATTTTAGTCTCACCCTTAGGACCTTTGCACATGCTACTGTGTCCTTCACCAGGGGCATCCCCATAGCCTCCGCCCAGCTGACTCTTTTTCAAGCTTTGGGTCTCAGGTTAGACCTCTTCTCCTTTTTCTGTTCTCTTCCCCAAGCAGCAGGCTGGGTCAGGGACCCCTCCAGGCTCCGACAGACCTCAGGCTTCCCTGAGCACAGCCCTGACCACCCTGGGGAGATCCCCTTCCTCAGGGCCCATCTGCGCCCAGCATATGGTAGGTGTCCAGGAGAAGGTTCAAGGTTGGGGAAGGAGGACCGGTCACTGGGTAGCCAGGCCTCCTGGCTCTGTGTGCAGCAGTGGGGAGGAGGGGGCTCTTAGAACAATGATCACAGCGAATGTGATCCCCCACTTCCGGGCCTCCAGCATAGTCCCACCCCTCATCCCCTGCCACAAACAGAGGCAGCTGAAAGTCACCAATGGGGACTCAGCCCACAGAACAGTAACAGTGACGATGCCCTGTGCTTTGAGCTGAGGGCCGCACCTGCTTGAGCTCATTCTATACCTTTATCACCCCTAGCCCCGTGGGAAGAGCACTGGACAGGGAGTCCAAGTCAGGCTCTGGCATGACCAAGTGCTCCGCACTTGGCCCATCGCACCCCTCTTGGCCCTGGCGGGGGTCCCCATGGTTTGCTTCGGACAGAGGTGAGTGATTAACATTGTGTTTCTCAGTCCTCAGAATCATCCCTCAGAAGCCGCCCATGTTGTCGCCCTGTTCTCAGCGAGGCTGGGAGGAGCGAGGTGACCCATCCAAGTTCGCGCAGTTGGTGAGTGGCAGAACGGGGATTTGGTTTTTCAATTTATGGAGGTTTAATGGACATCGATAGATGCACGATTGAGGAGTTTGAGTGTGGCCATGCACCCCCAAAACCACCACTCGCTTCAAGACGGTGAACGTATCCACCACCCTCCAAAAGTTTTCTTGTGCCCCTTTGTGGGACCTCCTGGCCCCCAATGTCCCAAAGCAACCACTGAGCTGCTTTCAGTCGACAGGTTAGTTTTGCATTTTCTAGAATGTTCTATAAAGGGGCTCACACAGTATGCGCCCCTTGTTGCCTGGCTGCTCTCACTCAGCTTCACGACCTTGAGATTCCTCCATGGTGTTCCATGTATCGATAATTAATTTCTTCTTATGAATATCCTCTTATCAATAGTTAATAGTGGTCAGGGGTGCGTTCCACGGTTGGACGTACCGCAAACTGTCCAGCCGGTTGCCTGTTGACGGGCTGTTTCCAGTTCTGCCTGTTACGTGTAAAGCTTCTATGAAGATTCCTGCGCGAGTCTTTGCACCGACCTGAGTTTTCACTGCTCTGGAATAAACACCTTTGAGTGGAATGGCCAGTCCTATGGTGAGTGTGTGTTTCCCTTTTTAAAAAGCTGTCCAGGGTTTTCCAAAGTCGTTGAGCCGCTTTCCATTCCCATCAGCCCTAGAGGAGGGTCCCACAGGGGGATGGGGACTTGAACAGAGGCCTGCCCAGCTCCAGAGGCCCTGCCCCTCACTGCCAGGCCCCAGAGCTCCCCCGCCCGCCTCGCAGCTAGCCCTGCTCCCGGGGTTGGCTGGCTGGAGAAGGAGCCAACAGACAGCAGGGGCTTGGACACTCTCCACCCACAAGGAGCAGGCATCCCCCCACCTCTGCCCACTGCATCAGCCACCCTCACCCCTGTAGGGCTGGCTTCCTCAGTGAGCTGGGCGATGCCTTCCCAAAGGGCTAGAAGCTCCTGGAAGGCAGGGCTGGGCACGCAGTGGGCGCAGGGAGAATAGGGTTGGACCCTCTGTGGACCCTTGCCTCTGGCTTGCTGAGGAAGTGGGGGGGGGTGTCTTCCAGGCCAGTGAGAAAGGCTTCTGGGGGGAATGGGGGTGCTGAGGATTTTACTGGGCTCCTTAGCAAGCCTGCGGGGGAGAGGGGTGTGTATGTGTGTGTGTTGGTAAAGGGCTGTCCCTTTGAGCTCTGAGAGGGGAGAAAGAAGGAAGCCATCAGAACCTTGGCAGAGGGGGAGACACAGAGAGACAGAGATCCAGAACCAGAGAGAGCCAGAGGCAGCCAAACCCAGGAGGGGCGCACTCCCCCTCCAGCCCCCCGGGGAGGTGGAAGGAGGCGGGGAGGGGTGCGCGAGGGGAGCAAGCATTCTTCATTAAAAATGAAACCCCGAAGCCGGGCCCGCAGCGGCCGAGGAGCCGGGCTGCCGGCAGCCTCCCTCTCGCAGGAGCACAGAGGCCCGCGCCGGCTCCAGCCGCCCGCGGCCGACCTCACGCGTCCTCAAAGCCCGCCTGTCCCACTTCCCCCGCCGGTTGCTACAGCAACTGAGCTCTGAGTAATCAGCTGCACGGTGACCTTTCTTCCCCCGGAGAGAGGGAGGGAGGGAGGGAGCGCTTGGGAGGGAGGGCGGAGGGAGAGGGGAGGAGGGACGGGGAGGGGGGAGGGATGAGGGAGAAGAGGAGGGAGGGGAGGGAGAGCGGAGAACAGAGGGAGAAAGATGAAGAGGAGGAGGGGGAGAGGATGGAGGAGAGCGAGGAGAGCGAGAGGGGGAAAGATGGAGGAGGAGGGGGGGGAGGAGGGAGGCTGAGCCGCTGGTCAAAGCAGTAAAAACACTACAGCTGGGGTCTGGGGGTTTTCGGGGATGGAGCTGGCAGTCAGAAGCGTGGAGAGGAGGGGCAGCTGGCCTGGCTGCTGCGGTGGGGGAGGGAGAAGCCCCAGCCCCAGGACTGGGTAGGTGGTGGGGAGAAACGTGGAAGGTACTGACATGAACAGATGTGGTGGAGAGCCCCCCAACTGCCCCCCAGCCCTCCGGTGCTGCCTCTCCCAAGTCTTGGGGGGTTGTGAGACAATGACCTGTGTGTTCTCTGGCTCAAAAGATACCCTTGCCGGGGGCAGTCTGGACATCCCCATTCCCCAGATATGAACGCTGAGGCCAGAGAGCTGGTTTACAATTTCAGGACTGGGCACCTGACCCCCGTGACACTTCTCTCTTGCTAACGGCTTCCCACTAGGAGGCAAGCTGCAGCCAGGGTGGGGTGGGGGTGAGTCCTCCAACACTCCCTGGTCCCGCACTTCCCAGCTCTCTGGCCTCAGTTTCCCTGGTTGTAAAGCGGAGATCCTGGGGTGGGGAGATGGTACTTATTGTCCCGGGGAGACAGCATTGGTTAAGGAGGGTCCATGGATTGGACCCAGGCAGTGACGTGAGATTCTCTAAACACAGCAGAAGCCAGGCAGTTAGGATGTGAGATCCAGGGATGATGGGAGCTGAAGGAACCAGGGAAGGAGTGGGGGCAGTTGGGAGCCCCCAGGAGTAGGGGTGCCCCCACGGAAGGGCATGGAACCCTTGTGGTCCCTGCTGTCGTACCTGCCCACCCATGGGATCCTCCCCAGCTTGGCAGCCCTGGGCCCGCCCCGGATCCATCACCCTCCTGGCCCTGGGGACCCGCCAGCTGCCTATTTATGAGGGGAGCTGGTCCTGGAATCCCAGTTGAGCCCACGGGGTGGGGAAGGGACGACAGATGGTGGAGGTGCCATTTTAACCAGTCTGCAGCAGGTGGGGAAGGGAAGGAGGGAACCCAGGGCTGGAGGAAGCTGGGACCTTGCACTGTTGCTCCCTTGGGGGCCCCTCTGTTCCTACTTCCCTCCATCCGGGCACCTCTCCCAAGTGCTGCTCACTCACCTGACCAACGACCTTGTCCCTGGAGCTGTCCAAACTCCCATGGACACTGTGGGTACTCCTGGGGTCTGCAAAGTGCCGGGGGTCCCCTGGGAGGCAGGGGCAACAGTGACAATCTCTCTCTCTCTATGATTTTATTTATTTATTTGACAGAGATCACGAGTAGGCAGAGAGAGAGGAGGAAGCAGGCTCCCCACTGAGCAGAGAGCCCCATGCGGGCGGGGATCTATCTCAGGATCCTGGGATCATGGCCTGAGCCAAAGGCAGAGGCTTTAACCCACTGAGCCACCCAGGCGCTCCAACAGTGACAATCTCTGAAGATTCCACCACCCACGAGGAGAGCCGTATGACCATCCAGTGAGCAGTGGAGACACCACGGCTGACTAGGGACTGCCAGGGGCTGGCTGGGGGTAGTAGCAGGAGCTGTCGCAGAGTCCAACCTTTGGCTCCATGGAACGTCCCCATTCTAGAAACCTGCAGGCCCCAGACCTTTGTGGAATAAGGGGCTCTCATCCCACACCAAGTCCTGTGGGGGGTCATTGGGCTCCAGAGCCAGGATACCAGCAAGGGTGTCTTTGTCTCCCTGATCCCACCCGGGGGCCCCAGGCATGGCTGTGCATCTGGTCCCAGAGACCATGCTGGGAGATGGGTGCTACTATCATCCCTGTTTTCCATTGGGAAAACTGAGGCTCAGGTGTGCGCAGCAACATGTCTCAGGCCCCACAGCACTGAATGCCATCTCTGGGACCTCAGAGATGGCCTCTTGAGTCCAGCCCATATCATTTGGGCTTGACTAGACTCAGGGGACCGTGTTTCTGGTATGGGACTTTGCTGCGAACAGAGTTCTCTGAACATCATCAGAAGACATTGATGGGAGCTGCAGCGAAGGTCCCTGTGGGCGTGGGAAACAGAGGTATGCGGGCACAACGAGACCGGTCACTAGGGTTGGAGAGGGTATGGTGCTGGAGTACTCACAGCCTAGGAATCTTTTCTGATCTTTGGGTATTGGGGGCATGAGGAGCATTTGCCTTTTAGAGAAGGAAGGTGAAGTCCAAGAAGGCTGGATGACTTACTACCAGTCCCATTGGGCATTAGGAGTAGAATCAGGGCCAAGACAAGATTGTCCGATCCCCAGTTGGTGTGCTTTTTGCTGTATGTCAGTGTGAACCACCCACTCACCCTTCCATCTGTCCTCCCGTCCATACATCTATCTGCCTATCCACCTACTCACCCACTGATCCACCTACCCAGCGTCCATCTGCCCATCCATCCACTCACACACCTGTCCACTCAAGTTTCCATCTTCTGATCTACCCACCATGCACTTATCTCTCCATCCACGCACCTACCCACTTACCCACCTACTCATTCATGAACCGTTCACTTATCCATTTTTCCATCTTACATCCATCTACCACCCACCCACCCATCCATCTACTTATTCATTCATCCATCCATCCATCCATCCAACCGTCCATCCATCCATCCAACCGTCCATCCATCCATCCAACCATCCATCCATCCATCCATCCATTCGTCCATCCATCCATCCACCCATCCAATCATTCCATCCAACCAACCATCCATCCACCCATCCACCCTTCCATCCATCCACTTATCCATCTACTCATTCAGCTCTAGCCATCACCAAGCCAACCACCACTCAGCCACCCAGGTGTTCATCCATCCAAACCACCATCTATCCACCATCCATTTAGCTATTCATTTTATTTTTATTCTATAACCATTCTGAGTCTTGTTTTTCTACATTCTTTCTTTAGGAAACATATGTTCATGTGAGCTGGGGGCTGATCCTTCCTCTCTGTGGAGGTGAACCAACTCCCCACCCCCACCCCATTCAGCACATCAATTCCAGAGGTTGTAAAATGGGCCAACACCCATCAGTCCAGGGGCCAAGGACCAAAAGGATTGTCTGGACCAGGGACTGGGCAGCTTCTGCTCCCACCTCCAACACGCTGTGTGACAACTGAGCAACTGAGAACTCAGAATAATTGTCCCTGTCCTCTGAGGATTGGAGGAAACACATGGAAGCTTTAGAAAGACAACAGCCCTTCACCCACACAATGGACAGTTTTTCTGAAGGTGTCAGCAGGGTTCAGCTTTTGAACTATACAGTCTTTTATTACTAAAACCTGCCAGAAGGGTGTCGACTCTGCTCAGACCAGCTAGCTAGTTGTTCATCCATCCATCCATCCATCCATCCATTCATTCTGCACCGCCTGTGTACTAGAGCCACTGTAAGACTCCAGGGATCTAGAAATCAATACAGATAGCTTCTGCCCTCAAGAAATTGGCTGACACTTGGCTTTGAACAGAAATCAGTCACTTCACATGGGTTCTGGTTGAGGTTTGAACTTAGTCCTGGGGGATTTGAGGAGGAATATTGGCTGTGCTTGGGCTGGGCAGGTGAGAAGGGGGTCCTAGAGGGGAGCATACTCATGATCTGGAAGGAAAAGGCAGAGGATGTAGAGAAGGACATGAAGGCAGAAGGGAGAGTACTGGGGCGCCTGGGTGGCTCAGTCAGTTAAGCATCTACCTTCAGCTTAGGTCGTGATCCCAGGGTTGTGGGATGGAGCCCTGAGCCCTGCATCCCTCTCCTTGCTCAGCAAGGATTCTGCTTATACCTCCCCCTCTGCCCCTCCACCTTGCTCATGCTCTCTCACTCACTGTCTCTGTCTCAAATACATAAATAAAATCTCAAGAAAGAATGAAAGACAGATAAGAAGAAGAAAAAAGGAAAGAAGGAAGGAAGAAAGAAGGGAGAGGACACCCAAAGCCATGGGGCCGAGAGGGACATCCTTGCGTACCTAGTGTCAGGCACTGTATCCCGTGTTCCCACCTCATTCTCTCAGTGGATCCTCCCGACAACTCTACAAGGCTGGCACTCTATCATTTGTGCACATTTCACTAATGAGAAAGCTATGGCTCAGAGAGGACCAGCAACTTTCCCAGAAACACAGCATCTGCACGCCCCATGTGATACACTAGCCTAGGCCTGTTGCTCTGACTCCAAAGTCTGGAGCCTTTGCCCATTCTCCTTCACCCTGAGCATCTCCCCCTCAAGGTGAGGGTCAGGGAGAAAGCACCCTGTCACCATCCGCCTCTTTCAGGCAGCTTCCGAGGCTCCTGCATTCATTCCATTAACAAATACGATCCACGCCTCCTCTGGGTGAGGCCAGGCCAGGCTGGGGGGGTGGAGCAGGGATGGGACAGGCCCCTCCCTGCCCTCAAGGGGCTCTCCACTGGGGGTCTGCTCAGGGGGCTGACCTCAACTCCTCGCAAAGCCCTGATTCACCCAGGCTTAAAAATAAACCCAGGTGCCATCCAGGCCCAGAGAGTGGGGGACCCCAGACTCCCAGCACAGAGGCTGGGGAGGCAGCATGCCGAGCTGTCAGCTCAGAGCAGACTCCTCTCATCAGCATGGGGCCCCAGCCTCCCTGCTTAAAGATCGCCTCAGGCGCTCTCTTAAAGATGCTAACACTGCAGCCGACATTTGGGAGATCCTGGCAGGCGATCAAACCCAAGCTGAAAATCGGAGCTGCTGGGCTGGTTGGGGGGGCGGGGGGTGGTGGTCACCAGGCAGCAGGGACAGGGGCAGGTAGGGACTGAGGGCGACAGGAGCCAGATAAGTCTGTGCTCCCAGTCCAGCCCCACGCAGCCAGGCTGGGGATCCGGCTTTCTGCTGGAAGGACTCCGGGATACAGAAAGCAAGGACGAGGGAGGACAATGGAGGGGAGACCCAAATTTCTTAGCTCAGTGTCAAACTCCAGGTCATCGTCAATAATCTGACCAATTTACTAAAAACGTGCCCAGGGTGATGAGTTACGGAAAAGAGGTAAGATGGAAGGAGGTTGCTGGTGTCCGGTTTGGTTGCAGTGCCCAGTGCTGGGTCCCTCCCAGCCTCCCTGGCAGGGAGGAGAGTGCTCTGAAGGAGCTAAGGGGTCAGAAGAAAGAGTTGGGAGAGAACATCCCCACGCCCCCTCCGCCGTGGACGCCATTGCCCTTCCGCCCACTTGGACAAGCCTGAGCCAACCTTGTCTCCTTTCTCTTCCTTTCTATTCAGTCTCCTTCTGCCCACCTGTCTACCACTATCCACCCCCCACCCCCCACCCAATCATCTAGCCAATCTCCCTACCTTCCACCTAACCAATTCACCCACTGCTCGTCTGCCCGCCGAACCATCCATCCATCCACTGACTCATCCACTCAAACCAGCCACCCCACTCCGTTCAACCATTGCCCCGCCTGGCCCCTACCATCCTCCCCTCTAACTGTCCATCCATCCATTCCCCCACGCGTCTGGGCCAGGCCATGCTGGGCACAGGAGAGGCACGCCCAGCCCAGGGCGAGGGACTCAGGAAAGGCTTCCAGGAGGGAGACCATCTAAGCCGAGACGTGAAGAATGAGCAGGAGGAAGCCAGGCAGAATGTGGAAGGGAGAGTCTTCCCCAAAGAGATGGGAGGCGAGAGACGGAGGCCTCCTCCGGAGCATCGGCTCTCACTCTGGGTGTAGCTTAAGAGGGAGTAGCTGACCAGATTGCCAGGAGAGGCTAACTCGGAGCCTGAGTGGGCAGCCAGGGCCAGGGCGTGAAGCTGGGACGATGTGCCTGGCATCGAGCCAGGCACACAGGATTGTGGGAAGGGAAGTGAGAGACACAGAAGGCCAGGTTTTGGTTCTGTAGCTGTTTACTGACCCCTCTGAATAGGCCCCCTCCAGATCCCGCTGCGCTCCCCCGACCTGTCCCTCCTCTGAATCCCCGGTGTGTGCTAACAGCGAGATGCCTACAGACCTACCCTCACAGGGTCTTTCTTGGTAGGTGGGAATTCTGCCTTCTCCATGTCTGGTTGCACGGCACAGAGCCAAAGCTCAAAAAAAACACAAAACAAAGCAAAACAAACAAACAAAAAGATCTAAAACATAGGCATACTCCCTCCAAATTCTCCCCTTTTTCCTCTTGGAGAACCCTTCCGCATACCCAGTCACCCAGTCCTGAAGCCCCTGTGTTGTCCTCATCTCTTCCCTCTCGTGTCCAGTCACCCAGATCTGTCAGTTCCATCTGACAACCTTGAACCTGTCACTCCTCTCTACCTGCAAGGCCACCAGCCTGGGTCAGAGGAGCAGCGTCCCTGCTGTCCTCTCAGTGCTTTCCATCCAGGACACATACATGGGGCGCTCAGAGAAATACTCTCAAATTTAAACTTGACCACTCTAGCCTCCTACTTAGAGCTTTCTTGGCTTCCCTTTCACTGCCTCTGGATAGAGCTCTAGATCCCTGTCCTCCTTGCCTGTACGACCCTTCTCAAGTTGGCCACTGCTGCCTTCTCTGTGCTCCAGATTCATCCCTCTAAAGAGATAAAAGCCATCAGGTTCATTGCTGTCCACACTGGGTCTTCAAAGCCATCCTGGCCCCAGCGCTAGACCGTCTTGGCCAAAACCCTGAGTCTTCAACTCCCTGCCCATCCCTCCACTTGCACATTCTGTCCCAGGGAGCCCGGGAGCACTTCCGTAGTCTCAACACCACGTCCGACACCTGGCTGGCCCTCAGGTAAAAGAAAATATTGCTGAATCTACAATAATATTAGAGTTTACCTCCAGATTCTTTCTCCCACAGATCTGACCATTTATTTCCATTTGCAATTCGTGCCTGAAACCGAAGCCAACTGCCTGGCCTCTTCTCAGCCTACAAAACATTTTTACTGATTTTATGGCTACAAAAAAAAAAATTTCCTTCCTGTGTCTTCACATTCGCAGGAAAGAGAGCCCTGGCCCTGACTCAGAATTGGATTCTAGCTGGAGGCGTCCTCTCCGCGGCTGGCTCCAGGGAAAGGGTTGATCTGTTTGTTCCCTGACCTTGAGCAGGAGCTAAGGCAGCCGGAGAGAGAGGACACACAGGAGCTGGGAGGGAAATGAGGAGACAAACTGGAGCTGTGGTCCTGGGAACCCCCCCCCCGCACTCTGTACCAAGGACCAGTCAGGTGCTGGGAAATGAGAGAAGGAGGAGACGGGCCCCACTGCTCTTGGTCTGTCAAGGTCCCTGGGCTGCACTGCCTGCCTGTCCCCAGCCCCGGCCCCCCTAAAAATCGAACAGAATAGGTATTCAGATCACTCTGGGGAGACATAAAGCGCTCAGGTAGAAACCGACTTTGCCATCTGCACGAGGGCCAACTGTGGCTTGGTGACTGACCCAGCACTCCCTGGAGGAGGGAATCAGTCCAGGCAGCCCGGTCCTGGGGTGGCATGCCTACAGACCAAGGATGGTGGCACCCCGGGGGAGGCGAGAGAGGAAGAAATCGGGAAAGAAAAGAGCCCTTCCTATAAAGGGTCTCCTTCCTGCTAGTACATGAATGCGACTGAACTCAAACATGTGTCAAGCACCTTCTGTTGGCCGGGATCCTTCCTCCCCACGAGTCCCCCCTCTTTTCTCCAACGGAACTGGAAGCAGACTTCCATCCTGGACCATTTATTTCCTCCCCGAGAACCTCACTCTCACTACAATAGTGAAGCATGCTTGTTGTAGACACTGCAGAAAATGCAGGCGAGCTCAATGAAGAAAATAAAACCACTTTTAATCCCATCACCCGAAGACGACCGGACTTTTGACATTTGGGGGCGTTGGCTCCCCTCCAGGGTCTCCATATCCAGTGTCTTTGCTTAGAGTCTCACATGCAATGGACATGTAAGAATGATTTTGTGTCTGATCGCTCGCCTTTTTATTTTTTGTTTGTTTGTTTGTTTAACATTTTATTTATTTCTTTGACAGAGAACACAAGTAGGCAGAGCGGCAGGCGGGGTGGTGGGGGGAAGCAGGCTCTCTGCTTAGCAGAGAGCCTGTTTCGGGGCTCGATTCCAGGACCCTGAGATCATGACCTGAGCTGAAGGCAGATGCTTAACAACTGAGCCACCCAGGCGCCCCTGATCGCTCACCTTTTTATTCATTATTAATTCCAAAAGTACCCACTGAACCCACTGTATTTATCAGTTTGGCGGTGTTGGAAATTCTTAGAGCATGGAAGGAGATGTAGAGACCCAAAGATGCTCAGATACTCATCGTGAATAACCCTCAGTGGCCAAACCCTCTCATCCCCTCCTCTAGGTAAGTGGTCACGGGCCCAGACTCAAGTCTGAACCCTGACCCCGCCCCTCACCTGCTGGCAAGTCGCTTAACCCATGCTGCCCGAAGTGCGAGCCGCAGACTTTAGAAACGATCATTTCAACTGGGCGCTGCCCACTTCCGGTTGTGATTGTATATATTACAATAATAGCGTTCCGGACAGCTTGGAAAAATTTCTCTAGAAGTCCTTCTACCACAGATAGTTTGAGGAGCACAGAGTCAACTTACTCGTTGACTCAGTTTCCTTGGTAGTAAAAATGGGAATAATAATGGCCCTTAACCTGATCAGGCTTCTGGGGAAGGGTAAGTGAGCTAATGGGTGGAAGGCTCTCAGGACAATGGCTGGCCATGGCAAACTCTCGTTAACGTCAAGGTCTTCGGTGTTTTCTCATATTTTGTGTATGTGCATTAAAGACCCCCAGTGCTCTGAGAGCAGCAGGGGAAGGAGGGCTGGAAAGGGGAGTGGACCCCAATTAATGCAGCCTATCCTACCTCCCTACCCTATTCTTTTAGTCAGTCCTTGAGATGAAGACACCTCTGGGACTGCATCCAGAACCTTCCAGGTTTCCAAACTCGGGCCTGTGTTCATCCATTTCCCAAATGTCTATAGACCACTTACAGGGTGAGACAGGAGAGCCCAGTGGCCAAGAACTCAGAACACTGGCGAGACGGCCCTGGGTTCGAATCCCAACTCTGCTCCTTACGAGCTGGGTGACCTCAGGCCAGTCACTTAACCACTCTGAGCCCCAGCGATCCCAAGTGAGGGCCCAGAGGGGTCCTGAAGTCAGCACTCAGCCCAGGCTGGGCCCTGGCAGGTGATGATCCACACACACCTGTAGAAAGCACGATGACGTGTGCTCAGACGTGACCATTGTGGGGACCTCCCGTGAGCCTGCCCTCAGTGACTTTTTACGGACTAAGGAAGACTAGGTGGGAGCTTGAGGTGCCAGACTTGGTGGGTATTACTTCTAGAAGAAAAATAACGAATGCGTTTAAGGGCTTTGAATATTAGAAAAAGGAGAGAGGTAAAATACAAAGGGCTCCAGATGAGTGGAAGGCTTGCCAGTTAGGCTCGTATTGTGTGGAACAGGGGAGCTCCCCGAACGCCCTGTTGCAGAGCACACTCTTTTCTGCAGAGGGAGGCCTGAGCAGCCTGGCTAGGCCACGTGATGCCTCGGAGAGCCTCTCTGAACAGCCTCGTGTCACTTCTCCTGATTCACTAGCTAAAGCAAGTCATGCGGCTGACGCTGACATCGGGGGTGGGGTAGGGCACCCCCTCGTGTGCCCGGCACGGGGCACGGCAACGGGGCAGGCGTGGATAACCCTCTCACTGGGGAGACCGCAAGTAATTGGGAACCGTGACCCATCTACCACGTTGGCCACAAAGACTCCTCTCTCCTGCACCCATGTCGGGGAGTGTGAACGGCTCCCCGCTGTCTCATTTCTCCCGCAAAGACGGAGGGGTTTTCTTCTCTCCTCCTCTCGAATCGGGGCTGGCCCCAGGGTTGGCTCGGGGCAACAGAACAGAGCCGGCCTGACGCTGTGTGTCACTTCCAAGATTTGAGGCCCCCTTCTTGATGTGCTCCCTGTTGGAAGCCAGCCACCACGTGAAAACCCACCACGTGAGAGCAAGGCCGAGTGCCACAAGGAAGAGGGAGGCCAGTGGCCAGTTCTGGGGTGCCCACAGGTATAAAGTCCACCTTCCTGGACCTACCAGCCCAGCCACCAGCTAAAGGCAACCCTAGTGGATGACCCCTGCCCATGCTTCTCTTGATAAAGAGATCTGTATGTAGGGAGACAGCTGGAGAGTCCCACATACAGTTATCGATGGAATTGTGTCTCCCCCAAACTCCCATGTAAGTCCCAACCCCCAGTACCTCAGAACGTAACCCCATTTGGAGCTAAGGCCTTATGAGAGGTAATTAAGTTACAATGAGGCCATTAAAGTGGGCCCTGATCCAAGAGGACCGATGTCTTTGAAGACAAATGCACAGAAAGACACTAGACCCACGTGTGTGTGCACAGAGAAGAGACCATGTGAAGACACAGCGAGAAGGCGGCTGTCTACAAGCCCAGAAGAGAGACAGACCTCAGAAGAAACCAGACGTGCCGACACCTTGAACTTGGACCTCCAGCCTCCAGAACTGTATTTTGTTACGGTATCGGTCTGGTATTTTGTTATGGCAGTCCGGAACACGCATCCACACGGCCACTACTCAGAGGTCGAACAGCAACAGCATGCCCACACACACTTGAGAAGGGGAGGCAGGTGCCCGGCACCGTGCACAGCAATCCTGAGTCCTGCTGGGAGGAGGCTGCGAGGGCCACCTCTTCCAGTGGGAAAGAAACACTCTTCAGGGGGCCGCACAGTGCTTCCTTGGAACTCCTCCCATCCCCTGCTCTCGGTGGACCTCGGGTGGCTCTCCGGGAGGACTTTCTTTTCCATCACGTCCTTGACCACTCTGGATGAGGACCCGGCAGCCCTCATGGAGCATGGAGCAGATTTCTCTTCCCTCTGGGACCCAGATGTGGTTTTAAGTTGTGAACGGTCACGCCCTCTCTAGTTCAGGCTGACGGCTCTTTTGACAGTGCGACCCTGTTCAAAACTTAGCTAACTTTTTATCTATTTGTCCCCACTCAGCTCCTTATGCTAAAGACGCAGCCAGCTTTTCTGGGCACGCCTCTCAAGACTTCTGCCCAGAGGTTTTAGCCAAGGGTGTGATGGTCACACCCGAATGTCCTCTGGATGCGAAGAGGGAATCTCACTGGACGCCATCACACTGAGCGCTTCTTAGTCTCCTTACTTTGTCCTAAGTCTAGAAGATTCTTTGTTGACAGGTTGTGGATCCCATTTTGAAGAGTCACTGCAGAAGGTTCAAAATTCACAGTGAGACTCCTCAAACAATACTTTTCTGGGGATGCAGATAGTTAAATTTAAAACTCGTATCTGCTCCAAGATCGTACTGTGCATTCCATATACCAATATGTCAGAAGGTTTACTCAAATGTCATCTGTAACTCGAATTTGAAGACTCAACCAACTGTCAGAGGGGGCGGGGGCTGGGTCTGTTAGGCGCCCTCGCCTTGCAAAGAGCAGGCTTTTCCAAAAATGGCCCTGGGTTCTCTAGGTTTCTGGAGGACGAACTGCTGGGGAATGGGGCAGTGTGTGGGGGGGAGGGTATCACCTTTTTCCACTCGGAGACGGGACGTTTGGCCCAAGCTCACTTCGCCCAAGATGGGTGGCCTTCTTCTTGCAATGACATGGCTCATTCTCCACGATGGGCACCAGGCCACTGGTCCCTGGGCTCCCGAAGCTCTGGCTTCCTTTCTCTTCCATTGGCTAGAGATGAGAAGCAGTTGTATTTGTCAAGGCTGCAAATTCAGAATTTCTGGGCTCCCTCTTTTTCTTTCCTCCCTGCTTGCAAACAGGCTAATTCCCTTCGGAGCGCATCTCTTTTCTGTGGTGTCTTGGGAGATGGCCACCCACGAGTTTGCTAGGGGCTGCCGTAACCCAGTGGGACAGAAATGTATTGTTCACCGTCCTGGGGGCTGGGAGGTGCCCACAGATTGCTTCCCTCTGACGGCCATGAAGGAAGGCTCTGTTCCAGGCCCCTCTCTGGCTGGTCCCTCTCCCTGGGCCTTTGCATCAGCTTTCCCTATACAGGTTGTGTGTGAACTTCCCCTTCTTCTTCTTTTTTATTTTTTATATTTTAAGATCTTATTTCTTTTTTTTTTTTGTCAGAGAGAGAGAGAGCACACGTGGGAGCATGAGTAGGGAGAAGGGCAGAGGGAGAAGCACACCCCCAGCTGAGCAAGGAGCCCCAAGGTGGGACTCCATCCCAGGACCCTGGGACCACGAACCCAGCCGAAGGCAGGTGCTCAACGGACAGAACCACCCAGGCGGCCCACTTCCCCTTCTTCTAAGGACACCAGTCGCGTGGGATTAGGACTCACCCTGATGACTTCATTTTACCTTAATTACCTCTTTAAAGACCCTCTCTCCAAATGTGGTCGCATTCTGACAGTCATGCCATGGATAGGGTTTCAGCCTATGAACGGGGTGGGAGGGCATGATTCAGTCTGTAACAGGCAGTGAATGGAAGAGCAGCCGAGACGCGCCGGACGGTCCTGTTTCCCCTGCTCTCCCGCTGAAGCCGCAGGTGCAGTATAGAGCCAGCCTTGCGGGATATCTGTTGGCAGGAATTCCCAAACGTTCCCTGCTGTATGACATGGTCACCGTCAGTACCTCCAGGAACTGTTTTCTTGTCACCTGGCACCTGCTCCCAGAGCCATGGCTACGTATTTGCCGGGGCCGTGATTTCCCGGTGTCAGTTTCTGTATGGGTCAGACTTTGCTAGGTCATGCTGCGTAACGAGCATCTCTGAAATATCGGCAGATCACAGAAGTTATTTTCATTCAGGCTTAAGGTTGTCTACCGTGGGCTTGACCCAGTGCCCCACCGTGCTGCTCCACATGCCGACTTCCTGCTGTCCAGGCTGAGGATGTGGCCCCTATGTAGAACGCACCAGCCAGAAAGAAAAGAGCTAGGGAGCTGGCACAGCCCCAGGAGAGCTGTTCAAGCTTCCATAGGGCTGGGCACCTCTGCTCACATTTTATTGGTCTGAGCAAATCACATGGCCAAGCCCGATGTCTATGGGCATAGACGTATATGCTGTGACCAGGAGGCTCTGGGAGTCACTGACCATGGGGTGTGTGTGTGTGGGATGCAACCTTCTCAGGGCAGGAAATTCCTGGGAACAGTGGCACCATATGCCACGATAGTGTGGGGCTTTGGGCCAGCAGCTGCACATCCTGAGCTCGTGGAGTTCTCATCATAGCCCCATTTTATAGATAAGAAAACTGAGGCCTCCAGAGAGGAAGGAGACTGGTTCGTTTCCTAGCATCGTAAACAAGATCTGTGAACCTACTTAGAAAACCTCTAAGGGTCCACGCGCATATGAGGTCTCATTCCTTCCTCCTCGCTTCAGCAGTGGGTGGGATGGACGCAGATGCTAGCTGGGCATGTTCTCAGTTGGGGAGGGGAGTCCTGAGTAGGCTATACCCCTGCTGGGGGCAGGGGTTGGGAGAACCTGTTCCTTGGGGAATCCACACCCTACCTTCCTGCTCAGCTCTGCCCCACCTACTCTGCCCTGCAAATCTAGGAATCTTGCCAGAGTCATGCAGGGCTGAGGGGAGCAGGGCAGTCAGGGTCTGCATGAATAACACAGCTCCTCTTTGAGGGAAGGGAGAGATGGAGCGCCTCGGAGCCCCCATGCCAGGTGCCCTGCGGATCACCTGAAGGAATCGTGCTCCAAGTGCCCGGAGGCTTGAACATTTTCTGGTTGACTTGTTTGTATGTTTGCTTGCTTGCTTGTTTGGGGGAGGGAAAGAGGAGCTTAAACAATCTTGTGACATTATTATTATTATTCTTGTTTTACAGATGGGGAAACAGGGGCCCAGAGAGGTCACAGCAGCTTCCCACAGCCAGTGCTGAGGGACCCAGGACCCAATCCCGGCTGGGGGAGGGGGATGAGGCCAGAGCGAGGGTCATGTGCAGCCCTCCATTCAAGGCGGCTGTGGGGTGGGACCAACCTGTGGATCTGGTTAGAGAACGGGGTCTCTTCTGCTCCCTGGGGCTGTCCTTGGGCATTCCCAGGTCACCCAGATCAACAGGCCTGTCCTTCAGGGACAGGGAAGACGTAGTGTGACAGTGATTCTCGGGGAGAAGGAGATACACCAGGGACCCAAGACAGTGGAAGAGAGCATCTGGCAGGGGTAGGGGGCCCAAAGGACACCCCAACATACACGGGACACACACAGCACACATACAAATACAACACACACCACGTAAACTGCACACACTCATCACACACAGCACACGCACACACACACACACACACACACACACACACACACTATAGGCTTTTTCCTGGTCTTGACATCCGACTTGGAGAAGGTCATCTCCGCCTTCACATTTGTAAAAAATTACAAAATGAGAGCAAAACTTCACGAGGTCTTGTGTGTCAGGGAACCGGCAGAAGGCTTCGGTGGACGCCCCCCCTGAGTGCTCGCGACCATCGTGGGAAGCAGGTGCTACCGTTATTGCTGTTTGAATGGTTAGGGTCCAAGGATACAGAGCCGTCACTGAACGCACTGAACACAGGTCAGCCTGTCTCCAAAACCCACACTGAGAATGTTCCCTTTGATGCACAAACAACAAAACCAAGAACAAAAGGCTTGCCCTGCTGCAGACAGAGCTCTGGGCTTCTTACCACCACCTCCCTGCTGACTTAGGCTCCATGTGTGCACCAGAGGTTTGGGGTTGGGGGGGGCTCTGGTATGGGGAGGTGGTCTGGAGGGGAAAGAGAGCCATGGAAGGTATAGAAGGGCAAGAGGAAGGGGCTTGCTACTAATATTCCAGCACTTACAGAACACAGACCATTCCCACGTCCTCATGGGAGGACCAGGACAGCCCAGGCTGTGTCCTATAGGAGATCTTGCCATCTCCAGGCCTGGGGTAGCCAGGTGAGGGCTTTCTTCCCCTGGAGGGATGATGGCTGGGCCCCTGCTTTCCCTGAAGCCACCTCTCCCCTGCCGAGCCCTGGTCCCGGCAGAGCCCTAACCAGCCTCTCCCTGTGGAAGGGGATGGAGCCCTAGCAGCCAGCGGCTGCTCCCAGTGTGTTCCCTCAGCTCAGCGGTCCTTCTGATCCCAGCACCAGCACCTGCTATGGAAGGCCGGCTCTCCTCTGCGGTCCCCAGAGGATGGGCCTAGACACAACCTCGATGCCCAGCCCCTGGGGATCACATGGCTGTGGGCAGGTACATGTGCACAGGGAAATACTGTGAGAAAGAACTTGGAAGGGAGACCACAGTGTTCAAAAAAAGAAAAAGAAGAAAAAAAAAAACCCAAATTGCCAAACAGGATGTGTAGCTTTGCCCGATTTCCACATAGGAATGATATGCATTTGTATTGACAGAAAAGTCTGGAAGACTTTGTCCTGAACTCTTGACACTGATTATCTGGGAAGCGGGATTGCGAGGTGTTGGGAGGGAGGCAATTTTACTATTTTCTGATACCTTCTGTATTATACCAATGAAGATGTCTCATTTTTGTAATTTAAAAAAATAAGCACATGTTGGTGGGGGTGGGGAGGGAGCGGGGTATCCTGAGTCTCTGCACCCCGGCTTTAGGCAAGAGGTGGGGTTCCTCTGAATGGCTGGGCTGTTTGCTCCTTCCCTGAGAACCCCCACCCCATCCCACCCCCATCGGGGCCCTAGCTTCTGCTTTTAACATTGCTCCCCTAGATTGGGGCATTCTGACATGAACCACAGAGCCTTGGCCTTGAGAGGCCTAGAATCTGGGACAGGTGGGCCCGTAATCCTCATGATGGGCTGGGGCACCTGTGAGTGGTCCGAAGGCAGGAACTCATCGCAACCCAATAGTAGCTGGGTGACTGGTCTCATTTTACCAGTGAGGAAACAGTGTCAGAGAGGGGCCCTGGGGAACATACCTGGCCCCAGGAGGCCCTGGGAGGTCCCTGCCCCAGCCTGCCTCTTCAGGAACAGAATGGTCTGGCCACTGAGCCTCAAGCCATCCCCGAGGAGCAGGAGAGACAGCCAACGGCTGGGGAGGAGAGTGGGTGTGGTGCTGGAAGGTGATCCTGGTGATGCGGCCTGCCTCCACATGCCCAGTGCTGTGCAGTGCACCTGCCCATAGGGTCCTGGAAGGAGGTACCACGGGCTCCATCTGAAGGTCGGACAGGGGATGGGGGCCAAGGTCACCATGCTGGCCAGTGTCATGACCTGCATTCCAGTCCATCTCCCTCAAAGCCCTCCTCGCCAGCACCAGCCCCGCCCCCCCGCCCCCGGCCAGGGTAGCCTCTGCCCGCCCCCTCCATGGTGCTCAGCACGGAGCATGTCCTTGATACACAGTTAGCTTCCCACCTTGTCCAGATTTTGCCAGGGTGACCTTGGCCATGTCATTCTCAGTTTCCAAGCCTCGGTTTCCACATCTGTGCAGGGAGGGGGTTGCTGCCGTGGGTGCCCCAACATCCTAGATTTCCACCTCATAAGCCAGGAGGGTCTGGCGGGGTCTCCTGGGGCTGGGGTAAATCTGGGGGTCACGGCTCTTTTTTGGGGTGACTGAGGAGAGCCCTGCAGATGGCAGCACCCCCAGTGCAGCTGCCCCAGCCAAGCCCAGCTCTCCACCTCCACCCTCCACCACGCAGAGCCCCTCACCCCCAGAATCAGTCCGACTCCCTCTCCTCCCATTGGGGTCCCAGCCCACGGGTGCCCAGAGCGCCCTGAAAAATCTCTCTCTGGCACTCCTTCTCCGACACACAGCCCCAGCTCTGCTGCGGCCCCGAGCGAGGGGGAGAGAAAGAGAGAGAGCGAGAGAGAAATAGAGAGAAATGCAAATGTTTTTTATCCTCCTTTCTTTTAAATGCTGAAGCCAGCCTTGACAGCCTCTGAAAATAAATGGCACCGACTCGCTGGGATTTCAAATTCCGTGATTAAGGGCTGAAGCAAATACTTTTTCTCTCTCTCCCTCCCTCCCTCCCTCCTCCCCCGCCCTCCCTCCGTGGGCTGATAGAGCGGCTCGCCGGCCGGGGACAGCTTTTTGCGAGGCTGCCAGGAGCCCTGATACGCAGCCTCCCGCCGCCGCCAGCGCTTCTGCCGGGGGCTCTCGGGCTGTTTATCAGGAGCGCTCACGCCGGCAGCGCGAAAGCGGCTTTAAATCCCCTCCCGAGCCCCGGCCCCCCTCTCCCCGCGCCTGCACACGGCGCACGGGCACGCACACGTGCACACACGCACACACCCGGCACACACGCGCACATGTGCACAGAGGCACAGACGCGCGCGAGCTCACGCTCAAGACACTCAAACACGTGTGCGCCCACAACGCACACGACACATGCACCGGTGCACAAAGAAACGTACACACGCGCGTGCACACCGCACGATGCACCCGCACACACCTAGCCCAGAGGTCTCTCTACGGGTTCTCCAAGTGCAGCCGCAGAGCCCTGGGCATGCGGGAGAAGGGGAGGGAGGAGGGATCGCGCAGCGGAGGGTCAGGGGGCCAGGAGGAGAGAGGCCTCTTGTCCCCCGAGGGGTCTCAGTGGGCAGGGGTTGCCTTCCTTTGAGGGGCCTAGAGTGGGAGTCGTGGCTCCAGCTGCCTCCTCTTCCTCCTTCCTGCTAGATTCTGAGGCACTGCTCCCAGGTCCCCAGAGGTCCTGCCGCCTTGAGTCCTGGCTGCAAGGTGGCCAGACCAGAGCTGCAGGGTGCCTTCTGGGGGGTCTGGATTCCCCATCTGGAGAATGAGGGGCTTGCACAAGACAGGCATCCGGTGCACGTGCACCCAGCCAGTGCCAGGCAGACTGAGGGTCCATCAACTCCTCAGGCCTCACCTTTGAGGAAGGCGCTAAGAGCCCCTCCCTTTCCCAGGGCTGAAAGCTGGGGCCCATGGGGGTGGCAGGCAGATGAAAGGAGGGACAGTCAGGGTTTATCATCTGGCAGGTCCAACCAGGACAGAAAGCCCTCCCCCCAATCACGTGAGGGCCACCTCTGCTCACAGACAACCCCCAAGTGACTCCCTGGCTTTCTGGTGGTGACAGCAGGTGCACCCAGATGCTGCTAGAGGGGCTGCACCCCCCCAGGTGGTCATTCATAGGGAGCTGGCAACTGACCTGATGTGTGGAAGCAAGGTCTCGCTCGGGGCGCCCACTAGCTGGGTTATACCAACTCCCAGCAAAGTCGAAGGTGGGCATGGCCCCTCAGGGCCACCGATGGGGGCCTCTGGCTCCACAGGACTCATGGCAATGCTGGGGCAGCAGGGGAAGAGGACCCATGGAGCATGAGTCCGGTCTCCAGACCCACTCTGCAAACGTGAGGCACCCCTGCCCACACGCTCCCCCCACACGTCCTGATACTGGTGCCTCTCTGGAGAAGCTGCCACCAGGAGACCGACTGCATAGTTTACCGAGTAGCAGGCTTGATGCAGATGCTGCTCCTGCTTGCTGGGCTCCGCTCTGTGCTCGGGATGCACGCCTGATGGAACCCTCCCTGTCAGCATACCCATTTTACAGATGAAGACAAGTTGAGACTCAGATAGGGAAGGAACTTGTCCAAGGTCTGAGAGCTGGGAAGACACAGAGTGGGAATTCAAACCCATTTTACCCCACTCTGCCCCTGAAGGCAGAGATCCCCCAAGATCCTCATTTCTCCTCTGTGTGTAAAACTACTACACTGAACAGTATGAAGGTGCCAATATCCACCCATTTTGACCTGTAAAAGCCTCAGTTTTGTGTGTTTAATTCAAGAGCAGCCCTCGTAGTACCTCAGTTGGTCAGTACACCCCCAAAGCAAAAAACACCAAAGACAATATATATATAATATGTTGTTAACTGTGAAATTCACATTAAACTAGATTTTATGTGGCAACCCCATCTGGGGGACTTGCTTTGGAAAGAGGCTTTGTTTTGGGGTGCTCTTTAAACCAGAAACCCCCAAACAGGCAGAGACAACAATAGTACCCCTGAACTTGGGACTGATTTGAGTCTGCGAAGGAGTCCGGGATTGCAGATTGGCTGCTGCTTAAGGAACTGGGGCTGGAGGCCACGGTCGGTCACGAGATCCAGGGTTCCACACACAGACTTGAGGGAGGGATAAGATGAAACGAAAGCTGAGACTTTCCAGAAAACCATATGTGCAAATGCTCATTCCAACCCCCTTCCTTCTGGCCTTTCTCTGCCATAGAGTCCAGAAAATTAAAATACTCAATTTCTCAGCCTCCCTTTCTAGCACTGGGGTAGGCACATGACCCAGTTCTGGCAAATGAGACCAAGGCAGAAGATCTGAGGGAAGGTTTCCCTTCCTGAGTTAAAAGGAAAAGTTTTCAAAGAAAGTAGGCTTCATCCTGCCTGCTTCTTCCTCCTTGGAATGTGGATGTGATGGCCAGAGGCGGAGCAGCCATCTTATGAGCATGAGATGTTCCCAAGTTCTACGTGAGGGACCGGTGCTGAGTGCTTGTCTGTGGTAAACCTGTCCCTGGTCTTAAAGCATGAGAAACATTTGTGAAGTCTCCCAATGCCCCTTTTTGGGGGGAGGACGTTCCTTCATTCTAGGATTATTGTCCTTCACACCTTTGGGGTTTTATTAAAATATAATTTATTTCATTTCAAGGGATATTTATTTAAGATTTTATTTATTTATTTGACAGAGACAGACACAGCAAGAGAGGGAGCACAAGCAGGGGCAGTGGGAGAGGGAGAAGTGGGTTCCCTGCTGAGCTGGGAGCCCATGCAGGGCTCGATCCCAGGACCCCAGGATTATGACCTGAGCCGAGGGCAGACACTTAACAGATGAGCCACCTGGGTGCCCCATTTTTTCATGGAATTTTTAAACAAAGTTTATCTATTTATAATCTCTACAGCCAAGGTGGGGCTTGCACTCACGACCCCAAGATAGAGAGTCACGTACTCTACCGACTGAGCTAGCTGGGCACCGGGATGGTGGGATTTTTAATGGCTGTGTTTCTTTGTTTTGTCTGTTCTCATTAACACCCTTCCCTAGTGAAAATTTAAAACTGGCATCACCCCATCCATCCTCCAAGTTTTCTTTGGAAATTGTGTTGGTCTCTGAAACCCACAGACTTTGGGGATGTGCCCAAGAATTCCTCAACTCACTTGTGCACCCAGGCTCAGCTGGGAGAAGAAAAGCAGAGAGAGGAGGGGCTGCCCCTGCTAGGAGCCGGTAGCAGCCACAGGGGCAATGGGCCAGGGGCCACTGTTCCAGGTGCCTGTACTTCGGGCCCCAAAGGGCTGGCCCAGGAGAACATTCCCAGCCTCGCTGTGTTGCCCTCTCGCCACCCCATGAAGTTACCTCCAAAGAAGTGGGAACAGCTTGTTACAGCTCCCCTGGAAGGTGCAGCCCTGAGCACACTGTGTCCCAGAGGCTAGTGAGGGCATGTTCCCAGCTGGGGCCAGTGGGCCATGCAGGCACACCTGCTCCAGGGCCCATTGGCCTGGCAGGTCCCCGCCGGAGACAGCCACGCTCAGCCCAGTAAACCCTGAGATGGCCAGAGAGAGCAGGCCCTCCTAGCATCCATCCGCCGCTCCCAGGGGCCCTGCCAAAGGCCCGGGAGACCCTGCTGACCCAGCCAGCAGGAGAGAGAGGACCCAAGGGAGAGTGGTGGTGGAGGCAGCAGGTTGAGAAATTGTTCAGCCACGGAGATAAAAGGAGCACATCGTGCTACACCCGCAGCATTTTAAACCTCACAGCTCCTGCCGGTCTGCCCCAGGGAGAAGGAAGAAGAACGGGGGAGAGGTTGTTGCTCAGCAGCCAAGGGCCGGGCAGGGCAGAGTCTAGCCAGGTCTCCGAGCCCTGCCACCCCAGGGGAACATCCTGCTTCCCACACCCCGGGAGAGGGTTCCAGGCCGCCGAGAGCGAGTGGAATTCCAGGGCTGTGTTCTGGGCTCACACCCATGTGCAGACCGGGATGCCTGCGAGGACTGGCGGGGGCACGGGAAAGGTGCAGGGACCGCTGTGCCCACGGGACCCTGCACTACGCCAGAACGTCCCATGACTGTTCCAGCAAGACCCGGCACCTCCTGTCCTACCCCCCCAGATATGAAAACATAACAAAGGGGGGACAGGAGAGGGGTATCTTGTTCCTTCTCTGGGGGAGGCCTGGATTCATCAGGGCTGAGCAACACAGCCACCTCACGAGCTCTATCTGCTTCTTGCAGACCCCGCCCCCGCCGGCCCGACCTGCTCCTAACAAGGTGGTGAAGAGCATCAACTAAGGTCTGGCTGGCATCAGACAGTGTTGAGTTCGAATCCCTCCCTGGCCAGGGGACCTTGAGAAAGTAGCTTTACCCTTCCTGAGCTTCCACCATGTTTCTGTAACGGAGCAGATGATGTCCAGCTCCCATCAACTGCCACGAGAGTTCATGTCTGTGCCAAGAAAAGGCTTTGGCCTGCCAGGGTAGAGAAATGGCCTGATTCCTTCTAGAAGGTTCCAATGTGTCCGTCTCCACGGGTCTCCTGGGAGGCACCTCCAGATCTCTCACTGCTCAGGGAAGCATGGGCTCCGCTCGCATGAGGGAGGACAGATCGTATTTTTAAAGGAGTTGAGGCCACTTTGCAATCAGAGCCCTCATGGTTGGAGGAGAGAAGATTCTAGGAAGGACTATTAATCAAGGCGCCTTAAGGACATGCAAATCAGGAGACTGCTCAAGTGATTAGGGTTTGTGGGGGCCTGGGGTCCAGCCTTTATTTGAGAAGAAAGAACCAGAGACCCCGCTGGGGGTGGCAGCCAATGGGCCTCCATGGGGGCTGGGGACGATGAGTGGAAGCAGTGGGGAGGCCCCAGGAGAGGTGGCCACGTAAAGATGGGCAAAGGACCCCAATGGCAGTGCTGATGGGGTACCCCTCCTGGATTCCTGCCTTCCTTCTGGGGCTTGGGGGCGCTGCTCTGGCAGGACCCTCTGCCTGGCCCAGAGGGGCTCTTCTTCCTGATAAGCAGAGAACGGTTCTTTGGAAGAGATGAGCAAGGGTAGGTGTTGGCAATCGCAGTGTCTACAACATGAGGGATGTCCCCACTCCGCGTGGACCCAGGGGTTCCCCATCTATGGACCTGACCTAAGGAGACAGGCCAGTGTGTGCGCAAGGATGCCGTTTGAGGGAGGTACCCATCAGTGAAAACCCTGGAATCGAGCCGTGTGCAACAAGGGGGTTGGTTGTTTGAGTTGGTTACGGGTCGTGTTTACCGTGGACTTCCCTGTCTCGCTGAAAAACGATGACTCAGACGTGGGAAGATGGCCACGACACACTGTTCAGTGACGGGGAAAAATGCAGGTTGCAAAATACTGGGCGGTGAAACCCATCTTTGGCGAGGGAGGAGGGGAGGGGGGGAAAGGATATCTCTAGAAAAATCTGGAAGGCAGGGTAGTCACAGAAAGGTCAACAGTAGTTTCTGGGGAGGGGGTAGATTTCAGGTTGTTGGGCTTTCTTCTTTTGTATTAATTTTCTGATGATGATGAGCATATGTTACATGTATAATCAATAAAGCTCTTCTCTCTTTTTAAGGAAACTGCTCTGTGGCACACGCCTGGCTGGCTCAGTCCATAGAGCGTACGACCTTTGATCTCCAGGTTGTTAGTTCGAGTCCCATGTTGGGTGAGGAGATTGCTTAAAAATAAAATCTCCTAAAAATAAAAGGAAAGAAAAGAAAAACAGAAAACTGCTCTGTTGTTTTGACCTCACATCTCCCTGGGTCTCGTCAGTGAGCTCCCTTTCTATCACAGAGCCGCTGTCTACCATCCGAGGAACAGGCAGACCAGCAGACCAGGCACTGGGGTCATTTCCAGTTCCTCATCTTTTGATGAGGCAGAAAAACACGAGATACACAAACACCAGATCATAGCATTGTATACCTGAAACTAACATGATGTTGTCTGTCAGTTATCCCTCAACAACATCGGCGTGCATGACGATGGTCCTGTAAGGGGTGTCCGCGTCTCTTTTCCTAAACCCCTGGGGCAGAAATGTTGAGGTCAGATTTTGCCTCCAAATGAATTTACCACTATCAGGGGGAGGCCTTTGAGTTTCTAACTTGAACCCTCAGTGATTCAAACCCATATGACATTGAGAACCAGCCGTGTGATTGTTTTGTTTGGTTTTAAGATTTTACTTATTTATTTGAGAGACAGAGTGAGCGAGAGAGAGAGAGAGAGAGAGAGAGAGTGAGAGCACGCACAAGCCAGGGAAGAGGGAGAGGGAGAGGGAGAGGGAGAATCAGGCTCCCTGCTGACCAGGGAGCTAGATGTGGGGCTCGATCCCAGGACCCCGAGATCATGACTGAGTCATATGATTGTTTTGGAGGCAACCTAGCTCTCTCTGCCTCCTTTTCTAGCTGTGTGTGTTGCCAAACCCCTCTGAATTTCCTGAAAGGGGCAAGCCCTACCAGGCCAATTGTCTGGGAATAAGCCCCTTCCTGACACTTATTGGGGAGCTCTCTGGGGGCAAGCAGCCTTGTCTATCTCACCTGTCGTCATCCCTAGCACCCAGCCTTCCAGGGGTGGGGGGCAGGCATGCAGAGGGCTCGGGAAATAGGTCCTGTGTGTGCAGACCGGAAAGGAGGGTGATTCCCAGCTGGTGGGGCTGCATGAAGGCGGGCAGAGGGTTTGTCAGCATAGGCTGGGCACACAGTAGGTGCCACATTAATGGAGCTGTTTTTACTGGTCTCACACCCTCCTCCTGGGGCTGCGGCAGCGGGTGGGTCCTGCTAGGGGTGGAGGCCCGCAGGCTGGAGGCTGCGGCAGGAGGGGAGGAAGGCAGGAACCAGGAGGATGGAGTCCAGGCACGTCCTGATACCAATTAAGGCAGCTCTGGCGCAGGGGGGGGGCTCAGTTGGCGTTTATCAGGCTGCCTAGGAGGGGCTGGCAAGCTGTCCTCAGGCTGACGGATTAGACAGCGGACAATTAGGTTTCAGGCGGGCGCTCTGTCTCTCTCTCTCTCTCTCTCTCTCTCTCTCACACACACACACACACACACACACACACACACACATCCCTTTCTCCATCAGGCGACAGAGCCCAGCTGGGTTCCTGCCCAGCCCCAGTGACAGAGTCAAACAGACCCAGAGCTCCCACCCCAAGGAGGTAAAGAATGTCCCCCAAAGAGAACAACCAGGGACCTCTCCACCCACGAGGACCGTGGCTCAAGATCCCACAGTCTCTACCCCAAGCATCACTTCCAACAGGATCGGGAGAAGCAGCCTCTCTCCTTCCCAAATCAGAGCCTTTGACCCATGGGTCCCGATGGAAGGAATGTGTGAGCAAGGAAGGGCACTTTGAAGGACTTGGAAAACCCAGAGGAAAAGTCTTCAAGATTCTAGAATGTTTTATGTTGCAGACGCGCTGGGACGAGTCAGAAACACTAGAAGGGATGAATGACATAAATTTTCCTTTGAGAAAGTCAGGATCTGGCGGGACTCTTGGGTTGCTTCTCACCACCACCCCATCCCCCCACCCCTGCGGCGGCAGGCCCTGCCTCTGCCGTGCTCTAGGATGCTTCCCACAAAGATTGTCATCTGCACCTGACCCTGGACAAGCTTAGGCTCAGCTCATCAATGTCCCTAGGCTTTCCATGCCGGCAAATGGCATCGTTGTCACCCCAAGGCCTGGTCTAGAAATCCGGGGTCAGCCTCGTCCCCAACCCTCCCAGCTGTGATGCTCGCACCTGTCCCTTCACCTTCTAGAATGTTCTCAGATCCACTCTTTTCCCTTCTCTCATCCCAGGGCCACCATCAGACCCCAGCCGCCCTCCCTTGCCTGCATGTTCCATCAGTGCTCCTTGGGTCTTTCCTCCCACTCCATGTGGCTCTAGGAGTCGGGGGTAGGGGGAAGGCCCGCCACTCGTGCTGCTCCCTGTTCTAGCCTCTGCGGCTCCTGCCACCCTTGGGAGAAAGTCCCAGCTCCTGGCTGCTATCCCTTCCTCTCCCCACCTCCCCAGTCTGGTGGCTTTGTTCTCTCTTCCCCTTTGCAATGATCTCGTTTATTTCTTTGATTACTTGGCTGAGGTTTGTTTCTCCTCCATGTAGCATGGGGATATAATTGGGGGGGGGTTAAGAACCACTTTTTTTGTTCACCTTTGTCAGCATGGCACCCGGAGGGATTCATGACCATGACGGTGACCATGACCCACACCGCCTCCTGAGGGCCACACCTGCCTCAGGCCCCCTCCACCGGGAATGCACCCCTCACAGATCTCCCTTCAGCCACCAGCTTCTCTCTGGATGTCACTTCTTCCCGAAGCCTCCTGACTGTCTGGCTGGGTAAACGCCCCCCCCCCCGCCCCCGCCGCCTCTGCTGATCCCAGCCCCAACGGCCCCTGAGTCAAGGGGGCAGGTTCACTTGTCTGCCTCTCCTCCATCCTCACAGGGGGTGGGGTGGGGAGAACCTGGAGGCTGTCTCATTCTCAGGTCTGGGCCACAATAGGTGCTAAGTTAGTGTTTATCTCACAAGAGAATGAGCCCAGAATGCCGGCTCTATTCTCGGCAGAGTCCCTGCCTTCCTCTGGCCTGGTCTCCCCTCTGCCTGGGACGCTGAGGGTCTGGGGGCCAGAGTGCACGTGACCAACCATAAGGCTGAGTGACACAGACAGAAACTGCTTTGGGGACCCCTGTCCCTGGGAACTGTGCCCTGGAAAGGGGGCAAAGGCTTCTGGGAAAACTGGGCTTCGAAGGACAAGTTGGGGAGAAAAAGGAGGAATATGAACTTTATTCATCCAAAATTGCTCCTGGACACCATGCGGGGCCCTTGACACAAGTTGGCTTGTTTATTCCTTGTTACAACCTTTGGAACAATAGTTTTGCCCCCATTCTCAGAAGGCTGGGGCAGAGATGTGAAGCCATGGGCCCAGGACTGCACAGCTGCCCATGGCCAAACCAAATCAAGGCCAGATATGGCTGGGGCCAGGGGCCCCGTCCTTGCTGCCTCAAGCGTGCCAGGGACCGTGGTGCCACCATCTGTCCCTCCCCCATTCTTCACGCCAGCACTGGGGGTGGGACGGGAAGAGAACCCGTGTGTGCAAAGGATGAAGCCTGCCGAGTGAGACACAGAAAATACCCAGGAAGCCTCAGAAACTAACTTCATCACTCCAGAAGGCGGCAGTGAAAGCCTGAGAGGAAGTGGTCCGTCACGCATCCTCTGTGCCTCAGTTTCCTCGTCTGTGAAATGGGGACATAACAGCACCTACTTCTTCCTGAGGACAAATCTCTCTAACATGCTTAGAACAGTTCCTGCCTCAAAGAAAGCACTGTGTACATGGTTTTAAAGAAATCAGTGTGGAACCTGGGGGGTCCGAGTCCAGACAGAGGGGCTGAGGAGCCCAGGGATGTCTCCGGACTGAGCAGCTCAGTGGGGCTGGGGCCAAGAGGAGGCATGGGGATGGCTTTCCCGTGAGGGGACGGGGAGGTCATGGCTTCACTCTCCCCAGCTAGCGGCTAGAGCAGATCCCTAGGGAGCCCTTGAGGATGGCCACCAGATCCAAGGGCAGCGGGCAGCCCGGCTCCCTGGGTGCCCGGAGGCTGAGCTGCTGGGAGGCCACCTGGCCCAGCCCCTTCCGGATCCAGGCTGGAGAGGGAAAAGCCTCCTCCTCCCCTTCACCCCAATAGGGCCGCATGAGCACACCCGCTTCTGGGTCAGACCCCTAGGAAATGAGAGGGGGTGAGGCCACTCCCTGAGGGTGAGTTAGGCGCTCAGGGTGAGGGGGTGAGTCCCCCCCATCAGAACTTCAAGCTATAAAGTCACAAGCACATTCCAGCGCAGAGAAGCGAACACAGTTCTTGACTGGGGTGTCCCGGGCTCATTGATTTTCAGTTCTGACTCCATCATTCCGTCACTTAACATACAATGGGCACCTACCCCCATGCCTGGTCTGGGGCATAAACCTGTGCTCACAGACAGACAGACAGACAGACGCAGTACCTGCCTTTGGGGGACTGATAGTGCTGGTAACACACAGGATGAGGTCATGATCACTGCCAGTAGGCCCCGAAGAAAAGGTGCAGGGTGCTGCCCAGCTGGATGGGGCCCCTGAGCTCCTTGGAGGTCAGTGCACCCTCCCCTGGGGCCATCACGGGAGGGGTGAGTAGGGACTACCTGGGAGAACAAGGCAAAACACAGCATCCCTCTCAGCCAGCGCTCCCACATCTGTAAAGTGAGGTACCGTAGCCAGGAGCACACAGGCTGGAGGACCTGGGCAATGCCATCAGACCAAAGAAAAGGTCTTTTAAGAAATCCCTACTGGGTTACACTTTCAGTCCCTCAAACGGGGAGCAGATGTTGTGAAGGCCGAGAGGCATAGTCATGCCTGGGGATCAATGATGTAGTCCCAGGACCCCAATAGACCAAGGTCAAAAGCTGAATTCAAGGCTGTCAGACCCCTGACAGGCATGTAGCCTGGCCTTCTGTGGGTCCCCTGGCCCAGAGTGCTCCCCTCCACCACCTCCTGACTGGACCCACAGGCAGGGGACCCCTCACTTGTGGGCTCTCACTAGTCCCTCTCAATCCCACACGGGAGGATGACCGCCAGACGGGTCAGAGTTCTTCAGTGCCCAGAGTCCCCTCTTGGGCTGTAGGGATCATTCTTGCCAGATCACCAAATCCCCTCAACACTCACATACTACCCACCCCAAATGCAGAACCTCCATAAAGCCCCTTATTAAGAAATTGTTCAATTTCCTGCTAATTAAAATAAATACTATGCCACATTAAAGGCCAATTAATTTTCGGAGCTGCCAGGGAACTAGAGCCTGGAAAATGTGCACCCCACCCCCCTCTCCACCCACTCTGAAAAGGGCAGTGCCTGGGGTGGGGGAGGGGAGGAGCCACTGATCACGGAATTCCGGGGAGGGGGTAGGGGGGAGCCAGGACCAGTGGTGACCGGTGACCAGGCTGTGGCCAGCGGGGCTGCTGTGTGGGGCTTCCTGGTCCAAGGAACCCTGCTCCCCCAGCCCTGGAGCTCTAGACTGTATTTCTCCCAGAAAGCACAGGACCAGAGACCAAGTCTCCTGGGCCAACCCCACAATCAAAAACCAGGCACTTTCTCCATAACAGGCATCCTGAGTTTGTGAAAAAGATGGGGTTCTGGGCTTGTGCTCACCAGATCTTACACATCTAAGTTCTCTCACTGAGTTCCACAGCAGCCCTTGGAGGGAAGGGCCACTGTCCCCACTTTGCAGGTGAGCAAACTGAGGTCCAGAGCCCCAAGTCCCTCTCCTGAGGTCACAGCCTCTACGGACAGCACAGGATGTTTGCCTGGTCCCCTCACCTGTACCCAGATAAGCCCCAGCGGTTCCTTGTACAACAGGGAAGATTTTACCACAGCCTAAGAAGGGCAGGGCCATTGTCGTGTCCACATGAGAACACACTTCGCTGGTCGTGTTTGCTCAACGTGAGGCTTACCTGCTCCCTCATCATAAGAAATCTCCTGCTCACTGAGAGTTTGGTTAATTCCAGGAGGTCTACCAGGCACAGTACAATGGTCATCTCACGGAATCCTCACCTCATCAGGGCATGAGGTTCAGAGAGTTTAGGCAACATGTCCGAGGTCACACAGCCTGCCCACAGCTTAGCCATGGTAATCTGCTATCTTTAAGGTCCAAGTTTTTCCATTTCTTCAAGGTCAAAGTCAAAGTCTATGGGTCTTCTCCTCTCCTGGTAGGGCAGCAAGCTACAGAAAAGAACACTGGATTCACCACGTGACCTTGAACAAGCCCTTCTCCCTCCTAGGCAGGATGGTGGGGGACGCTCAGCTTTCTCATCTGCCAAATGAAAGGGCTGAATTCCCCTGGACTCTCTTCAACTCAGGCATCCTGCAGGGACCCTCCGTCCAGGGCTGATGGTGGGGAAAAGAGCATCCCACCAGACGGTAGCAATATCCGTCCCTCTGCCAGGCTGGGGGGCGGGGGGAGCGCGGTGTTGGGGCCTGGCTGACTCACAAGGCTTAGTGGCCAGACAGGGACAGTGAGAGCAGCCGGGACAAGGGCCCAGCCAGGCTGGCTTCAGAATTCCCCAGCCCTGGCTGTCCCCGCACTGCAGGCTGCTCACAAGTCAGGACCAGGGTCACCCTCTCTGACCCCAGCAGCTCCCATAGGATCTGGGAACCTGTTGCCTCCCTACCCCCAGCTCTCTGTTCCTCCCGACCTCCGAGATCAGCACTCTGCCCAGGTCAGGAGGAGAAGGCAGGGGAGGTAATGCAGGGGAGGGGTTAGGAGAAGGGGGGTGTGCTGGGAGGAGCAGATGGAAGGGGGCCCTCTCTGACCCTCCACGGAGCCCCCATGCCTTCCGCTCACACTGAGCTCTAACTTGGAAACCCCAGCATTTCACAGAAGCTTCTCCCCTGGGAATCATCAGAGAAGCACTGAGGCGTCCTGTTTCTCCTTGATAAGGAAGGAGAGCAGGAGCGGAGCTGTCTGCGCATGCTCCCTGCTTGGGGAGGGGAACATCCGAACATCCAGCCCACTCTAAGGAGCACCTTCTCTGTGGTGCACGGGTTGGGCACCGAGGACAGGTAAATGCACCGAGGACGGGAAAATGGACCAGCCATGGCTCTCGTGCCTCAGACAGGAGGTAAACACGGACACCACACCGGGACACCTGCCACTTGGCTCTGTGAGCACAGAACTCTGGAAGCGACTAGTCAGGAGGATGGTTCCCAGAGCCATGATTGGCCACGGTCTGAAGGCAGCGTGGAGAGGACAGGGCATTCCTGGCAGAGGGTGCAGCACAAGCAAAGGGCCAGTGGCACGAGCGAACAAGGTTTTCCACAGGGGACGGGGAGAAGGCAGCCTGGACTCTGAGTGTGGAGCTGATGAGACAGGCGTGGCTGACTGGGGTTCAAGTACTCAAGGCCTTCTGGTTCGTGCTCTGCCAAGTTTAGAGGCAATAAAAGTAATCATAAGAGTAGCCACCCCACTACTGAACATTTACGGTGTATCCAGCCCCATGCAAGCCTGCCTCAGGCACTAAGACTCACTGAACCCGCCAACGATCCCATTAGATGGCTACTGTTATCATCCCTATGGGTGGATGAGGAACTGAGGCTCAGAGAGGTGAGGTAAGCTGCTGGCGGTCACACAGCAGGTTGGCACTCAGACTCAGGCTCCTAACTCTGACCCAGCAGCATGGGCTGCCTCTAAGGAGTTTGGACTTCTTCTTAAGGGTGACTGAGAGCCGCAAAGAATTTTTTTTTTTTTTTTAAGAGAGGCAGGAAGCACAGTCTCAGTGCCCTGAACCCCTAAGTCAGGCTCCTGGAGACTTAGCACATCTGTTTTCTGGGTCCACTAGCCATTCCAGTTTTCCTAGCCTGGATCTGTTCTTGTTTTCCTTCTGCTTTTTGCTGAACACCAAGGTTTGGCCCGAGTCTTCTGCCCAGGCCACTGT
This sequence comes from Lontra canadensis, assembly GCF_010015895.1. NCBI lineage: Eukaryota > Metazoa > Chordata > Mammalia > Carnivora > Mustelidae > Lontra > Lontra canadensis. Next base: position 14,850,191 of record NW_022631024.1, on the reverse strand, counting down.
CTCTAGGTTCCAGCCCTTGGGCTGTGGGGGCCCCCCTTCCAGGGCCTCTGCAGAGCCCAGACTCCCACTGGTCAAGGGGCTCAGCCCCTCTGCCCCTTCCTGGGTTCCCCACGTTCCCCACTCTCTTCCCTCTTGCCTGCCTTGTTCTGGGAGAGCATCCAGGGGGATGTGCCTGGGAATGTGATCTCCCAGTGGAGCCAACAACCCTCCGAAGACAGCAGAGGTGACCTCCCCTTGGGGTGCTCTAGCTGTCCCAGGCCCCGTTCTCACTTCCTCTCCCAGCCTCCAGCAGCCTCAGCCTCGTAGGCATCCCAAGACAGCAGATGTAGGAGACTTCTCAGCATGTCCATTCTCCAACCATCCCATTCTACAGATAGAGAAGCTGGGAACCTGGCATTCCTGTGTTCTTTTTTTTTTTTTTTTTTTTTTGACAGACAGAGATCACAAGTAGGCAGAGAGGTAGGCAGAGAGAGAGAGAGGGAAGCAGACTCCCCACTGAGCAGAGAGCCCGATGCTGGGCTCAATCCGAGGACCCCGAGACCATGACCTGAGCCAAAGGCAGAGGTTTAACCCAATGAGCAACCAGGTGCCCCTCCTGTGTTCTTGCCACAGCTCCAAGATCCTGGTCTTTCCACCACCCCCTGCCACATGTTTCTGGAGCGCTGCGTGGTTTCACATGGGGCACATCACATTTGGTCCTCTCGTGAGGCCAGAGCAGGGTGGGTTAAAACAGGAAGTCTGGGCTCTCCTGCTGTAGCTCCTTCTGCTACTAAGTATGCAGAGTCTTATGTCAGCATCTGTGCCTCACAAAGTGGTAAAAAGAAGCAGGCAATAGGGCAATGCCTTGCCCAGGTTCATGCAGCAGGCCAGCCACAGTCACCAGGTCCTTCCTGTTCTTTGGTGTTAAGACCAGACAAAGCATTGGCTGATGCTGCCCTGTCTGTGTTCGTGGCAGACATTACTAATTGATCACAGCACTCTCTCAGTCCAGATGCAGCCTCAGATTCCTTCTCAACACAAGTGTCTCAGTACAGCCTTCACCCACTGAGAGTTGGTGATCGGGGTGACACCTGTTCACCAATCTCCCCAGACTTTCAAATCTAGTCTGATCTTGTCCCTGGCCAGGGGCCCAGCACACGGAGCAAGTCACAGTAATAAACATTTGCTGGGTGAGGGAGGGAACAAATGGTGACCACTGAATGAACATCACTGGCCAAAGCTAGTTGGCTAAGGTTTCCCGGGGCCTCCAAGGCATTGCAGCAGAGCTGAAGGACGACTCCGGGAGATCAGGTCCCCGGGGCCACATACCGCATGACACAGTCAGGACCTGACCCTGCCTGCTGGCCCAGTGCTCTGCCCCTGACCCCATCTCAGTCCATTGTTTACTATCTCGGCCAGCTGGACTGGACCTGGGTCTCACCAGGGGACATCATGGGTGTCAAGGACAGATTCGAAGGACGAGAATGGCAATGGATTGATTAGGACCTTTCTCGTCCTACTTGAAATTTTAGAATCACAGAATAGGGGAGAACACGGTGCACCCCCTTCTTTGTCCATGTCGGCCTGGATGGGGGTCGTCTAGAGAGCCCGGCTGAGGTGGGTCTGCGCAGACCAGTGTCAGAGCCCCTGCGATGTCCTGATGTCCTCTCTCCCTGCATCCTGTGAATGCAAAGTAAGTTGTTTATTTACTGCCTTTTTTTGGAGGGAGGGAACCTGGGCACCTAAGGTAAGATTTGGCTCAAGATGGTTGCACATTAAACACTGGATGGGTGGATGGAAGGAGGACATGAGTGAGTGAGTAAATGAGTAGAAGGATGGATGGATGGATGGATGGATGGATGGATGGATGGATGGATGACTGTCCCCCGCTGGGAGGCATCCAGTGACTCAGGCAGGGAGGGACAGAGGAGGGACTCTGAGATGTGAGCAGGCAGGTCCCCCCAAGGCTCCTTCCCCCCTTCCCAACATTGTCATTAGGACACATCTGCCATACCGGGCCCCTTGGCCCCTGCCCCAGAAAGATACAGACGCCTCTGCCAGCTTTATTAAGGACCTATTAACCCGGTGCCTTTCAGACCCGGGTTACAGAATCCAGCTCCAGGCAGGGCTAAGGTTGCTATCCCTGCAGACCTTGGTTTAGAGCCCAGAAGGGCTCCAGTGGAGAGGCTAGGAACCTCAGGTCACTGCAAGGCTTTGGAGCCACACAGGGCTGCCTCCTTTAATCCTAGTTCCTCTGCTAATCGGCTGTGTGGCCTTCCGCCACTCACTTGCCTTCTCTGAGTTGCCGCTTCCTCATATGTGAAATTGGCTAAAAATGTGTTTGCCCAATAATTCACTGAGCGAACGCATTATATTGCTCAACGCAGAAGAAACCCTTGCTATAAACCAGTAACATCCTGAGGTCCCTCTGGAGCCAGGCAGGGGGGAGCGCTCACCCACATCAGCCACACGACCCTTCCTCTGGGATGGGCAGGTGCTGTAAGCCTCCCTAATTTATGGAGGAGGAGGTGGTGATGGGGCAGGATTCAAATGCAGGCACAATTCAAATGGACGTCACAACTGGGCAATTTCCTCCCTGGCTGCTGAGCAGGAACAAAGCCTGGGCCGGTGGGTGGGGCTGGAGTGGAGCCTCTTCCACCCCGACCCCCCCACCCCTCCTCCAGTGCCTTGAGGTGACGGCACAGCAGAGCAGAGGGGGAGCCGGGATAATAACAGAGATTTACAGTTTCCAGCGCAATTAACTGCACCATCTGGATGCCACACATCCACCTGGGTGTGTTAGGGACCCCAACCCTTCAGCGTAAGTGGCAGGAAGGGACAAGGGGGATGGGAGAGGGTTGGGCGCTGTGGGTCGGTGGCAGAGACTGCGTGGGGCCCACCTGACTCTCCTCGAGCCGCCCCTCATGTGCCCCCAAGGGGATCTTTCACTAAGGGAGCTGGGTCCCTGCCAGTTTCCGAAAAATCCAGAATGGCTGAACCCAAGGATGCAGAGGGAGCCATGGCCTGAATCGGGAAAAGATCAGAGGATGTGCAGTAACACGATGCTTGCTTTCAGGGGTGCGTGACAGTCCAGGCCTCGACCACCTTGTGTCCTGTGCCACCTTCCGGCCTTGGGATCCCCAGCAAGGGGCTTCACCTAAGGCCCTGTCCTCTCACCTGGGAAATCAGGAGCATCCTGGATGTATCGTGGTGGTCCTCACGAGGGCTGATCTGAAGGCTAAATTAGGTAAGGAAATGTCCAGATCCCGGTGTAGGGCCTGGCACCGGGTAATTCACAGCCAGTGGTTGTTGTGATGTTGTCCCATTTACCAGAGGGGAAAACTGAGGTCCAAAGAAGGTAAGTGACTTGCCTCGGGCTGTACTGTCAGTTGGTGGCAGAGCCCGTGACAAAGATGGACCAAGGCTCCAGGGTGGCAATCTGGGTCACGCCAGGGAGAGTGGTAAATCCCTTCCAGTTCCTGTAACAGCTGTCCTGTGCTGAGGACCTACTCTGTGTCAGTTGCTGCTCGGAGCTTTTATGCATCACTTCAAGAAATGATCAGAACATGGGAGGTGGCATGTCACTGTCCCATCATCCACGTGCTCAAGCTTCAGGGGGCCCTAGCTCTGGCTCTGAAGGCCTGGTTCTCAGCACCAGCTACTGTCCTTGGACAGAAGTGGGGTCTTCTCCTTGCTGTAGCAACTGCTCCCAGCTGCCTTCTAACTGCGTCTTCGTTTCTTCCTAAAAGGAGAGGGCTGATAACGATGCTAAGTCGGCCACAGTGGACCCGAAGTCTTCTGGACGTCAGACAGAAGCTTCCCCTTCAGGGTTGGGAACCCTCTCCCACGTGTGGAAAGGTGGCAGGAGGAGGAAGGAAGGGACATTACCCCTTGTTCTCCATTCTCTCCTTCGCTCCATGGAGGCTGAGTGGCCCAAACCCCCCAGCCAGTACAAGGCCACACAGGAGACCAGGCTGGCTGGGGGCAGGGGGAGAGGAGACGAGTGGGAGGTTTGAAGCAGCAGTCCCCTTCCCCCTTCCCCCTTCCTCACACACTGGCTGCCTACATTCCCATCTGGTCAACCTGGGCACTGCAAGGCTGAGTTCACCCCCATACAAAAAACAAAAGCCAACCCTTTCCATGAGAGAAAACCCCAGAGTCATGGGTTACTCTGCTTGCCTTCCCTCTTGGCCAGTGTGACCAGGGCAGGGGCCAGTAAAATGACAACTGTCCCACCCAGGGGAGATAGGTCCCAGAGTCCTTGGCCGCCCCCCACCCCCACCTCCGAGCCATACCCTGGGGAGCAGCCCTGAGGGCCTAGCACCCACTCGCATCGCCCCTGCCCGCAAGGAGCTGTGCCAGATGGGGAGGCTCTGGCTCATGGCCTCTGTCCCAGCTCCGCAGGCCCCGTGACCCGTCCTCCTGGGACCCCCTGGCCTGTCCGTCAGAGATGACCCTTCCCCTTCCCCGCAGAAACCCAGACCTCCGACCCTTATTAAAAACAAACCAAACAAAATCTGGAAAGAAAAAAGTCCTCCACAAACAGTCTCAGACACACGCAAACACACACACACACACACACACACACACACACGCTCTCACGTAAACAAGTTGTTGGAGAGTGCTTTTGTTTATGAAACATTTAGGTTTCCCTCAACTTCCTTGCGGGAAGGGGGTGGACTGTTTCAGAGTTTTCTGGCGACCAGGAAACGGAGACGGAGCCTGGGTTTGGCGGGATTTCATTGCTCCCTCTGAGCGCTCTGCCGGTTAGGATCTGGGGAAGGGCACGCGGAGAGAAAAGGAGCAGGGAAACCCGGGGCGGGGGGCATCCCTAGGCATCGCCTAGAAGAAGGCCCCTACCCCCGGGGGCAGGTCAGGCTCAGAGAGCGGCAGGCAGGCCAGGGATCCCCTCGGCGACCCGGACGCGCGGCCCGGCTCCGGGAACAGTGGGGAAACCGGCTGAATCGTCCCTGCCCCCTCGGATCCGGCTTCCAGCGCCGGGAAACCGACGAGCCGGCCAGGAACAAAGGCGGGGCTGCCTCCCAAAGGCGGACGACAAACAGTTTTCCTTTTTTTATTATTATTTTTTTTCTGCACCCTAGCGCGCTGCCGGGCGGCTCCAGGGTCCGGGCGGCGCCGGGGCTGCAGCGGGTGCCGCCGCGCCGCCCGCGCGGGGCAGGCCCCGGGGCGCATGCGCGGGCCGGGGCGCAGGAGGCCGCGGCCGCCCGCGCAGCCTCGCTCGAGCCGGTCTCCGTGGCAACGGGCTCGCGGGGGGAGGGGCCGGGCAGCGTGGGCTGCGGCGGCTGCTATTTCTGCCGCTTCCTGTTCCTCGCGGCCACGTCGCCATGGCAACGGTGTTACTCACCGCGGCCGCTTCCCGGCTCGGCTGGCGCGCGTGACCCCGGCCGCCCGCGCCCCCTCGTCTCTCACTTGCTGCGCTGCAGCTCCCCCCCGCCTCCCCCGGCGGCGTCCTCCGCCGGCGCCCCGGTCCAGCCAGCGCGCCCCGGCGCCCCAGCCTTCCCCCTGCTTCCCCGCCCCTCTCCGCCGGTGCCCGCGGCCCGGGAGCGAGGGCGGAGGGAGGCAGATTGATGGGGGACGCTTATTAAAAAACATTGTAACCGTTTCCGTTTTTATTACGTTGACGAGGAGCGTTATTTACTGTTATTGTTTGCCGAGCGGGCCGCGCCGGAGCGCGGGCGGCCTCCCGGGAGCTCACCTTTCGGGCGGGCCCGGGGAAGTAGCGGGTGGGAGCTGGAGGCGGGGGTGGGGGGGGCGGGGCGGCGAGGGGGCAACCCCCGGGCAGACGCGGCCCCCGCGGGGGTCCTGCCCCTCGCCCCTTCCCCCCCTCGCCCGCCCGGCCGAGCCCCGCCGCGGGGCGTGTGTGCGCCCGGAGAGACTGCAGAGGCCGGGGCACTCGTGCTGAAGGAGAAAGGCAACAAAAAATAAAAAAAGGAACAGATGACTTCATTCTCGGGAAGGCTCCGTCCTACGTGGACCAATTTCCTGGGGACTGTGGTGGAACAGCTCGGCTGCCGTTGGAAGCACTTAAAACTAAACCAGATAAAGACCAGAAAATTCTCAGCATTGCCTGAGCCGAGCAAGGGCAGGTTGGTGGTGCGTGAGCCCCGGGTGTGCAGGGAGGAGGGTCGCAGTCCTCCACCCCCGCTGGGGCTTGGCTTCCAACACACCTCCCCGCCTCCCTACTTAGACTCCTGTACCCTGAGAGGGTGAGCAACCGCCCCAAGGTTACACAGCCAGTTTTTTAAATTCTGCTTAGACACCCGCAGGGACAAAGCCGGCAGAGGCTGGGGAACGAAAGCCAGTGGCTGGACTGGGAGCCTTGGATCAGGGTGAGGCTCAGCTGGAGGCCCAGCAAGGCAAGATTAATTCGGCAGGTCTAAGCTCGGCTGGCCTGGCTCCTGCTTACCCCACCGGAGCCTTCAGCTGGGGGGTTTGTGGGAGGTGAGTCCACAGGGATCTGATGGGCCTGAAGGACGCCCCCAGCCCCCAGGCCCCTGCTGGGATGCTAATCTCATCCTGCTAATTAAAGTTTGCAATTCTGTCCCTAACTCAACTCCCCACTCTTGAACATTATTAGCTGAAAGGCAATTGCTGCTCCAGACAGAGGCCAGAGGAAAAAAGGGACTCTGCAGTTCACATTATAAAAAGGATTTTTAAAAAGATGTTTATACTTATAAACCAATGACTCCTAATGAACAGACCAGGTTTTGGAAACTTAATTTTCAGAGCCCCACACCCCACCCCCACCCGCAACCTATTTTGAGTTTTTATCCCCCTTCCAAGGACAGGAGGCTTGGGATTTGGTCCCTGTAGCCTCTCCTGGTCTCTTGGCCTTAGATAATCAGCCAGGGATTTTCCAGGCCCCGGATCTCCTCTCCAGCTCTCTGGAGTCTAAAGCGACAATCTGGTCCCCAACTAAAGCCCCTGGGTCGGGGTGGGGGGGGCGGCAGCAACATAAAGTTATCTTCAGCTCTGTCCGCAGCACCCACCAGCTCTCAGCTTTGGAGCCCTCCCTGAATGCATGAATCAAAAGTCATAGGCTCCAAGAAAAGAGAGTACCCCCACCCCCAGTCCTTCCCCAGTCCTTTGCTGCCAGCTCCTTGATATGGGAAGGCAGCACCGCCCTCCACTCCTCCCCCTGGGCTGGCCTTCCAAGCAGAACTCATCTCTGGCAGCCAGTTCAGAGTTTGGCGGATGTGAGACTCCTGGCCCTGGGCAGTGTTTGAACAGGACTGAGATGACAGATGACACCCAGCATCATCCAGAGCGAGAAGGACCTTGGAGATGATGCAAACCAACCACTCCTGCTTCCCTATTTTACAGGTGGGCAAACTGAGGCCCAGAGAGGGGAAGAAACTTGACAAGAGATCTGCCACTGGTTAAAGACGGAACCTGGACCAGGACCCAGGAGCCTCTCCTCCCTTTAGAGTGCTCAGTACCCTTCTGTACCCTCAGCACCACTCTGATCCTTGTGTAGAATTATCTGCACGATCAGAAGTTCAGGAGCTGGAGGGCAGGAGGATCTGAGGTCAGACTGCCTGAGTTCAAGTACATACGTCTAAGTGAGACCCGGGACAAATGAATTCTTCTCTCTGGGCCCCCACGGTCTTATGTGTTAAGTGGGGATGACAGTACCAGCCCTGGGTTGTCTTAAGGAATAAAGATGCTCCAAGAAAAGTCCTGGGACTAACCCTGGTACATACTAATACTTAATTAATGGTGGTGATGTAGCTGATGATGGAGAAGGGGGGGGATGCTGGTGGTTGTCATGGGTTGAATGGTGTCTCCCCGCAAAGATACATCCACATCCTCATCCCTGGAACCTATGAATGTGACCTGAGTTGGAAAAAGGATTTTTGTAGATGTCATGAGGTTAAGGATATTGACGTGAGATCATCCTAGATTACCCAAGAGGGGCCTCGGCGCCATCACGAGTGTCCTTATATGAGACAGAAGAGAAGAGCGGGATACGGAAGGGGAGAAGGCCAAGTGCAGACTGAGGCAGGGAGGGGAGTGATGCAGCCACAAGCCAGGGAACACCTGGAGTCCCCTGAAATGGGAAGAAACAGGGAAGGATTCTTGCCAGGGTCTTGGGAAGCAACACAGCCCCGCTGACCCCTTCAATTTGGCCCTCTGGCCTCAAAGAGTCTGAGAATGATCTTCATTTCAGCCACCAAGGTTGTGGTAGTTCGTTAGGCAGCCCCAGGAAACCAATAGAGTAGGGATGCCGGCTGGGATGCCGCGGTGACAGTGGCCGTGACAAGGGCAGTGCTGGTGATGGGGAGAGTGGCTGTATTCATTTCCTGGGGTTGCCTAACAATGTACCACAACCCATGCAACTTAGAACAACTGGAATGTAGTGTCAAAGAGTTCTGGAGACCAGAAATCCAAATCAGCAGGGCTGTGAGCCCTCGAAGGTGTGGGGGGAGGGGACCCGCTCCAGGCCTCTCTCAGGGCTTCTAGGGCCCCAGGGGTCCCTTGGCTTCTGCATGCCTCATTCTCATCCTCTAGTGTCTGTCCTCCAGTGGCGTCCTCTGTGCGTCTTCTCATCGTCTTCCCTCTGCATGTGTCTGACCGTGTGTCCACACCGCCCTTTCTAGAAGGACGCTGTCATATTGAATTAGGGCCCGCCCTACTGATCTGATCTTAGCTTGATCACCTCTATAAAGACCCTCTCCCCAAAAAGGTCACATTCTGAGGTGGGGGCAGCGGGGTAGGACTTCTACATGTTTTTAAGGACAGACAGTTTACCTGCTAACAGCGGTGCTCTTGGAGATGGTGGTGGAAGGGTGATGGGGTGGTGGCAGAGATGGGACAAATAAGAGAAGGTGATGGGATGAGGCTTCAGCCCTGGACCCCAAACTCTGCAGGAGCTACCCAGGGACAGTGGCCAGTTCGCAAGGTGCTCCGAACACCAGGAATCTTCCCGCAGGGAAGGGCTGTCTGGAAACATCCAGCCGAAGGAGCAGGGAAACGGGAAAGAGGACCCCAGCACTTTGGTGCCAAGTTAATGCCATTGGAAGAAGAAAGAAGAGCCAAGCACTTTTCTGGAAGGCTCTGCTGTACCAGCTGTGAGGCCTCAAGCAGACCCCTTCACGTGCTGGTCTTGCATTGGACCTGATCCCTGGGAAGGACCTGGTTGCCAAGAATCATGTTCTGGGGCCATTTCAGGCCTGGGGAGGAGCAGGGATGGGGGTGGGGTCTCCCTCTGCTTCTGCCTCCTCCCTCTCACAGAGCCAATAGCAGAGGCCAGCCCAGCCTCAACCCCAGAAAACCAACTGGTCTCCGGCAGAAGACAGGCAGACTCAGGTCACTGGTGTTTTTCTTACTAGACACAATCACATTACCTCCTCTCTCAGCCTGCTTTTCTCTAGCTTTCGAAAAGGACAACTGATAATGACCACAGCCCTCATTCATTCATTTTGTGTGTCTTATTATGACCATCCATGAGCTCACGCCCTTGCCAGGCACCATCCCATGCCCCAGGAAGCAGCGGGCAGCAGGATTGGCTTGCCAGGCTGGCGTGGCTCATGTTCTAGGGAAGAGAGAGACAAAGAACAAAGAAACAGGCCCATCCCAGGATCCAGGGAGGAAGACGAGGGAAGGAAAGCAGGTGATGAGGGGCTGGGCTGGAGTTCTGAAATGAGGCTCACTGAGGTGAGGGGCTGACCATGGACCCGGTTCAGGGAGGGAATGAGCCCCAGGAGAGGTCTGCAGCAGGAGGGACAGCGAGTGCAAAGGCCCTGAGGTGGCACGTCTTGCTGCCCTGAGCCGTGAGGCAGACCAAGTACAGGTCACCTTGAAACCTCGGATTTTTTTCTACGTATGCCTAGGAGCCCATGCAGGGCGGAGGGCAAGAGTGAGCCCAGAGAATTTCTGGTTTCTGCGAGCAGAGCACAAACTGTAGGGGCCGGAGGGAAGCTGGGAAACCAGTTAGGGGCTGATGGAGTCCACACAAGAGATGGTGGTGGCCTGGTCGGGGACAGCAACGATGGGGAGATAAAAATGGCTGGATGTGGGGTGTATTTTAAGAAAACCCATCAGGATTTGCCAAAGGATGGGCCGTGGGTGTGGAAGGAAGAAGAGTCGAGGATGACTGCGTCATCGTGAACAGTGGGAGGTTCCGTCTCCGGAGATGAAGAGCGGTGGGGGTGTGGTGGGGAATCGAGAGTTGGCATTTCTGAAAATCCTGTCTGATCCTCCTAGGGCGCACACTTAGAGCTCTCACACACTGCCGCTCAATCCCCATAACCCCCTGAGAGGCAGACTCTACTAGTAGCCCCTTTCTCAGATGAAAAAACTAAGGCCCAGAGAGGCTAAGTCATTGATGCAGGCGTGCAAGCTGGTAAGGACACCACCCAGGTCGTCTGACTCCGAAGCTCATTCCAAAGCTCATTTTCTCACTTGTTCAGTGGTTTCTTCATCTGCCCGTTCATTCATTCATTCATTCATTCATTCACTGCTGTGTGTGCTCTATGCTAAACCTTGTTCTAGGCTCCGGTAACGCAGCGATTCTTTCAAGCTATGCACTGGGGAGGCACTGGGAGGCACTGGGAGGCACTGGGAGGCGATGATAAGCAAACCAGATGCAGGCCTGACCTGCATGGACCTTTCTATGGAGGAGAGAGCCAGCTGACAAGCAGAGAGAAGCCCAGAGAAAAAGACGCTCACAGACAGTGCTAAGTGCCATTGTGGAGAGTGGCCTTGTGCTGGTTCAAGGCCAGAGAGGGGCACACGCTGCAGAGAGCTTGGGGCTGCCTGGGAGGGAGGGAGACCGGTCAGAAGCAGCCCAGCCAAGAGCAAGAGGAACGGCCTTCCCAGCAGAGGGAAAGGCAAATGCAAAGGATCTCTTGGGAGAGTCAGGAGGGGAGAGGGCCTGGGAGTAGACAAGGGGACTGAGAAACCAGTCACCAGGAGGAGGCCAGCTTGTCCAGAGGCAAGTGAATAGGGAAGAAAACCAAAGCGGGGGAGTGAGGGGGGCTGGCCCCACAAAGCAAGCGGCCCTGGGACCCCAAGAAGGGCATCGAGGGAGCAAGGACTGCCAAACCTGAAACGTGTGTGCGCAGGCCATGACTGCAGGGGAGAACAGGAGAGGGATGGCCCAGACCCCGAAAGGGTGAGGCCCACCCCCCAGGACTTGCCCGTTCTTGAACCCAGGGCTGACTCCATAGCTGTGCCAGAAAGCACCAGACTATTTCCCACCGGGGCAGAGTGAGGCTCAGAGGACAGAGCAAGTGGCTCCCCCTGGTACCACTGAGTCCGATCTTCCAGGGAAAGCCAGGCTGAGCCTGGGTCAAGTGACTACTCTCTTGCTCACTCCTCGAACAACTAGTCATGCCTCAATGATTCCAACCCATCCTGAGAGGCATCAGGGAAAAAGCCCAGGTCCCTTCATCAAGGTGACGATTTATAAATACGGGTAAAGTCCCATAGAGGTATGGGTGCCATGGGAGCAAGGAGACACCACCGGCCCAAGGAAGACGGGTTTCCCTGTTGGAGCTAGAACGGTAGTAACTCCTGCTTTGGGAGACTGAGCCCTATTGAATGTTCCTTAAGTCTTGGGGTCCTCCTGGCTCCCACAGTCATGGGGAGGCCCCTAGTGAAGAGGGTTCTCAGAACCTTGGTCCCCCTACCCTCTCCTTCCCACACTCAGCCCTTCCTCCCAGCCCTTGGCTGCTTTCCTTGGTCAGCTGCCCATCTGGGGACAAAGCCAGATCCGCAAGCAGGTAACGTCCCAATGCCCGGGACCTGTGTCAGAGCCAGGGAGGGGTTTAAGACCCCTACCCCACCCCCGCCATAGTCGGGGAAGGCTTAGCACCTGCAGGCCCTCTCCCTTTCTCCTCCCCACTACTCCATCTTCTGCCTGGGCACACAAAGGGTTGCGGGGACTGGGCCCCAGAGCTTCAGGCCCTGGAGGCTGAACACTTCTTGTGGGACAGAGGATAGAGCTAAATATTTAAAGACAGAGCAGCTAAGAACAACCTCTCCCGCTGAAACCCTCAGCCCAGCTAGTGTTCCCCGATGATCTCAGCGCACCCCTCATTGGGGTTACTCTCATCAGCCCCCTTTTACAGAGGAGGAAGTAGAGACTCCGTGAGTCCAGTGACTAGCTCGGGGGTAGAGGTAGGACTCCTGGCCGATGACATGCAGCTAGGGTTGGTGAAACGATGGAGAAATGGGGGCGTCAGGAGGGCGGGAGCAGCGGCTCCCACAGAAGCCCTCGCGGTGGCCCTCTGGGCAGGCAGCTGAGTTAGCCTCACGCTGCAGGCGAAGAAACCCAGAGCCCTGGGCAGGGGGCGGCGGTGGGGGAGCCCGTTACCCCCCGACATCGCACAACTAGTGAGGGGGTGGGATTCGAACCCAGGGCTGTTGGGCTCCAGGGCCCAGCTCCCGTGAACCTAGAACAGAAGGGACAAGTGAGGGGAGCGGTAGGCCTCACCGTGTTCTGCTGGTACCTAGGTGGCCGCAGGGCATGGAATACCAGGCCCTTCCCTGGCTGCGCTGGTGGCCGCCCCAGGAGGCCTCATGGCCTGCGCGGCTTCGCTCTCCTGTGACCGTCTGCGCCCCTCCACCCTGGACCTAACTCCCCTGTCCTCAAGGCTGCCTCCAATGGCCGGTCCCTGCATTGTGATCGTGCTCCGGAGGGCACTCTGGGGTACTGGCCTTCCAGAAGCTTCGGCCTGCTCGGGGGTGTCCCTTGTCCCCGAAGCCCCAGAAAAGGCAGCCACCAAGCCCTAGAGCCTGCTGGGCCCAGGATCCTCTGAGCTTGGGCTGAGCCAGGAGGTGCCTCCAGGGGTGGGGATCCAGGGGAGGGGTATGGGGTCCCCTCCTGTCCGCTGTTCCTGGGGCTAGCCCTCACCTTTGCCACTGCTGCAGTGAGGATGGACAGGGGACTGAGGTGTGTGTTAGGGTGGGCGAGATGGGCAGAAACATCAGGGTGGGAGAGGGAGGAGAGAGAGATGGAAGAAGCAGAAAGCTGGAAATAGGGAAATGCCTCTGGGGAGAGGGCCTCAGAGGGAGGGGAGACAACAGAAGGAAGAGGGACACCAGGGGAGGGCCTGCTGGGGAAGGAGGATCCTGAAGGGAGAGCCCCGGGAGCAGAGTGGGGAGAGAAAAGGCCAGAGAGGTGGGAGAAAAGAGGAGGAGAAGAAGGGTGGGGAAGGGGAGGAGGAGTGGGTGCCCAGAGCACAGCTAGGGGCCCTGAGAGGGGGGTTGGGGGCTGAGGCTAGGGGAGTCCTAGGGGGCCCAGATGGACAAGTCCAGCACTTTGGCCCCATAACATCCTGAGGAGCCCCTGGGGCTGGGGGGAGGCAGGTGGCCAAAGGTGGCTCCCTCAGCACTGCCCCCTGCTCCCCAACTGACCCAGGGAGAGGACTGGCTCTGGAAGGAGGACAACCTAGAAGGACATAGTGGGGTCCCTCAGGGCCTCGAGATCCCTGCCCTTGAGCCCCCAAAGCCCCAAACCACTGTTCTCCCTACACCAGCCTGGACTGTGTGACCTCAGGCAGGGACTCTGCCTCTCTGGGCCTCCAAGGCCCTGGAAAGGTGAGGAGCTCCGCGTGGAGGTAAGTGCTCAGCGGCTGCAGGGGTGACACACAGACAGGCCTGGGAGCCGCTCAGAGCAGGAGAACAAAGGTGTGCTTATCTGAGGTGGTCATCCGCAAAGGGAAGGGAGGTGTGTGGTGAAGAACCTGAGGGAGCCGGACCGCCTGGGTCAGGAGGACCCTGCAGCCTGGGCTGGTGAAGGGCAGGCTGTCTTGGGGGCTCCTGCCACGGAACAGGGGGTCCCACTGGGGCCAGGTTGGCCACTAGCAAGTCATGGAAAGGCATGAGCATCCAGGTGGGGCTTCCCTGCAGGGGAACCTTGGAGACAGGGGCTCCAGGAGCCCCCCAAACCCCAGGATCCCCTCACAATCCCCCACTGTTGTTGTCCAAGGGCAGAAGGACATAGGGATGGGGAGGAGGCTGGGGTCCCTGGTCCGTGGGGTTTTTTTTTCCCTCTTGTTGAAGGCAAGGAGGGGTGAGGCGAGAGGAGAGAAAGCAGGCAGCAGGGAAGAAGAGATGGAGAGAGAAAGGGGGCGGGGAAGGAGAGGAGCAAGGGGAGAGGGCTGGAACCTTGAGAGAAGCAGCCCAAGGAAAGGAGTAATGAGAAGAGAAGGAGGCAGCAGAAGCAAGAGGCAGTCTTCCAGAGACAAAGGCCCCCAGGCTGAGGAGGGTAGAGGAGGGGGGGGGGGGACGCAGGGAGAGGGAGGGAGGGCACGCTATGCCTGGGCTCCAAACCCGACTGAGACCCTGCCCCTCACCCAGCTGAGGCTCTGACCCCCGGGAGAGGGAGAGCCTCCAAACTTAAGAGGGAAAAGTCTGCCAGCTGCCCTTGGGGCTGTCATAACAGATAAAACCTCATCCAGGCTTCACCGGGAGCAGCCCCTGCACACTGATGTAGGAGCTAAAAATACTGGCTTGAGTGGGGAGGAGGGTGACAGAGGGAGGAGGGGGCTGGAGGAGGGAGGAAGGAGGGAGGAAGATGGAGAGAAGGGAGGAAGGTGGAGAGGAGGGAAGAGGATGGGGAGGATGGGGAGGAGGAGGGCAAAGAGGAGGGAAAAGGGAGAGGAATGAGAAGGAGGGAGAAGGATGGGGAGGAGGGAGGAGGATGGGGATGAGGGAGGAAGAGGGGGATGAAGGAGGAAGATGGGGAGGAAGGAGGACGGGGAAGAAGGATGGAAAAGAGAGAAGCAGGGGTCGGGGGGAGGAGGGAGAGGATGGAGAGGAAGGAGGAGAGCAGGGCTTTGGGTCTGGGCTCCGGCAACCCTGGTTTTCCAGGATGTTTTAATGACCCAGATGTGCAGCTGCAGGGGGATGGCTGCTTTGGGAGCTGCAAATCACCGCCCCCAGCTGGCCCTCCCTGGGACAGGGTGAGGTGGGCAAGAAAAGACAGGGGAGAGTCAGGGAGCAGAGAAACCTAGCAGAGCTGAGCTCTAAAAGGCCTGGGTTGGGGTGGAGGGGGAGCTTGAGGGAGGGAAGGAGGGAAGGAGAGAGGTAAAGAGGAAGGAAGGAAGACAAGGAAATGGAGTGTCTTGGGGCTCTGGGGCACAGACCTTCAAGGCACCACATGCCCCAGATCTCCGCCCTGTTCTTTGCCCCCGATACTGGGGAGCTTGGTTCCGGTGTCTGGGTTGATCAGGTGGACCTGCCCCCAGGCCTGCTTCCAGTAGCCCAGCCCCAGCTAAGCCTTGACATCCGGTACCCAGAACATTCTAGAGAGGGTGGGAGCCATGTTGTCCCCATTGGACAGATTCACTCATTCATTCAACAACATCTATCGAGCACCTTTGAAACGTGCCTGCCCCACGTGGACGAAGAAGTCCGTAGACCCATAAACATGCAAGGGAGGGAGAGAACATCAGCGGGGCAGTGACCGGGGAGGGTGGTCACAGAGCCCATCCCCGGAGGTGACACGGGCCTGCAACTGGAGTGGTAAGGGCGACATAGCCTAGCAAGAACCCAGAAAGATGGGCACCGGGATGGCTCAGTTGGTTGAGTGTTTGACTCTTGGTTTCGGTTCAAGTCATGATCTCGGGGTCAGGAGATCGAGCCCCGCATCAGGCTCTGCGCTGGGCGTGGAGCCTGCTTGAGATTCTCTCTCTCCCTCTCCCTCTGCCCCTCCCACTTCCTCTCCCCCGACCTCGCTCATGAGCTTCCTCTCCCTCTCTCAAATAAATGAATAATTAAAATCTTTTGGAAAAAAAAAATCCAGAAGGAAACCAAGGTTGAGAGACACAGCGAGGAGGACGTTAGTCCAAGAGTGGTCAACAGCAAAGCAGAATTCAAACCCAGGCCCAGCTGACCCCAACCCAGACTGTAACCCCAGAGTCTCCTGCAGCTTCAGAACCCGTGTCACTCAGGGCTGGTGGGTGGGGAGGCAGGGAGACCAAGGGAGGCCAAGGGAGGCCAAGGGACCCAGGGACCAGAAGTTGTGGGAAGCGAGACCTCCCTCTCCTTGGTTCCCGAGCAGCCTGGAGGACTCATCCCCGTAAGAAGCACAGTCCCAGCAAGCCACTGTCTTCAGAGCTGTCCCTCTGGCAGCGGGCAGATGTCCCCGCACTGGGACAGACACCACCAGGCCTTGAAGGGTCGGGTGACATTGGGAAAACCACCTCTCTACACAGTGGTTTTCTCTGGAAAACCACTCTGCACAGCAAAACCTCTTTACTTGAATTCGCGAATCTTTTTTTTTCATTCTGAGCTGCCCCCCACCCCCGTCACTCCCAGTGCTAGGAACTGTCCTGGGCCTTGTGCAGACAGGACAATATGGTGGTGGGTCACAAAAGGAGAAGCAAATTTGGGCTGAGCCCCAGGCCACTCTCCCTGGCCACAGGAGCTCAGGCCTGTCCCCTAACTTCTGTATGCCTCAGTCTCCTATTCTCGAAAATGGGCTCGCATGAAGTGCGGATGAGATGCCTGTGTGGGAAGCTGGGCGCCAGCCCAGAGAACACACACAGATGGGGGGGTGGTGGGCAGCTCAGCTCAGACACCCTCTCCCCAGAAATGCCTGTCCTGCCTACCCTCACTCTGCCGCCTTGCTCAGTTCCTCGGCAAACCCTCCAGCTGCAAGGTTTACCTGTGGGGACCCTTGGGCAGGGACCTAAGGGTCTTGGCCTCAGCTTCCCCATATGCAAATGGGGAGGGCAGTGACTGTCTTGAGAGGGGTGCTGCCTGGCACGAGGGGCGCCCTTAGGTCCTGGGCCATCCTCACTCTCCAGAGCATCTCGTTCCCTTTGTGTCTCCCCTACTGGAGCCAGGCCTCCTCCAGGGGTGCCCAGCTTCCGAGCACGGGGCCCCTGGCACTGGGGCCCATGCGCAGCTCCTGCTAAGCGTCCCAGCGGCACTCGCTGAGCCAGCGCTGGCTTGAGCTTCTCCCCCTGCCTCGTACGCCTCTCCTGGCTTTTCTGAATTTGCTTCACTGACAGAGTGCATGGTCGAAATCCCTGCCCTGGGACAAAACAGAAGGATGCCCAGCCTTTCTGCCAGCTCCTGCTTGCCCAGTGGCACAGAACCGAGCTCCTCCTGCCCCCCTCATCCTTCTCCGAACCGTCCAGGTCCCTTCCTTGGCTGCTGCCCTGGGCTCCAAGTCCCTCCCCCTTGGACCCCTCTGGGTCCCCAGCCGGACAGGGACCCCCTGCAGCTGGGGTCCCCTCGCACACAAAACACAGAGCAGGGGTGTGACCTGAAGAGGAACAGAAAGAAGGAAGAAGAGACAGAGGGTCAGAGACCCAGACACAATTACCAGCAGGCTTGGCAGCTGGACTTCCATTATAATTAAGTTCTACCTATCTGGCCTTTCCTTAGATTTTTATCCCCCTGTCTGGCTAACCTTTTAATGTGGCCCCTGATTCTTAGTGTTTCCCCACCTTCCCTGTCCCCCTGGGCAGACCCCCTCCCTCCTGTGGCTCCAGCTGGTTGCACGTGTGTGCATACGTGTCTGTGTGTCTTTCTGTGTGGTCGACTGGGGCCAGGGTGTAGAGGAGAGCCGGAACTTCCTCTGGGGGCCAGAGGGGAGGAGGCATTTGCCCCGTAGCCAACCAGAGCCAGACCAGGGCCCCCGGTCCCCAGCACCCGGGGCCCAGCAGGGTTTGGCCACGGCAAGGCGACTGGCAGGCTGCGGCGGCTTTTTGTTTAATATCCCCCTACTTCCAAACTCGTTGAAATTACACACCGAGCATCCATTTAATTAAGTTTTCCGGTGTGTGGCATAATTAGTCAGACACATGACTGGTACAGGGTGGGCGGTCCCATCCCAGCTTTTGCCTGTTAGAGTTCTCAGCCCTCAGGGCACAAAATATGGCAAGTTGTAATCGGGGGTGGGGGAGGGTGCTGGAGGCAGCAGGCCACAGGTGAGCCAGCCCAAGCCGCCACCTCCCTCCCCCTGCAGGCTCCTGCCTCCTTGGGAGGAGAGCTGGGCAGGTGGTGTTGGCAGAAACCGAGCTCACATGAAAGTATGGGAGACCTTCACCTTCCTGAGAACCCCAGGGTCGGGCAGAGTCGGGCAGTATGGAGCTAGGAAAGGGGCTTTGCCCTTGCTATAGAAGCTGTGATTTTCCAGGACAGAGTAACCCTGGGCCTGATCGCCACCAGAGCTTGCCAGCCTCTTGGCCGCAGGTGAATCCCAGAAGGTGGTAGGATGCTCCCCACCTGTAGACCCCGATTCCTTCAACTCTCCCACACATGCCGGCTGGACCTCAGGAGGACAGGCCTGCTTCTCCACCCCTGACCACAGGGGCAGGCCACGAAGGCAGGCTCCCTCTCCACGGAGGAGAAAGTTCTATACTCCTGTCTACTTGGGCCACGGCCTGGTTGCCGACTGGGCAAGTGAGAGACTGTCAGAGCGGCTCCCCTATTTAAAAGCAACTCACGGGGCCACCTGATCCAGCCCCCTCACTCCCAGGCATGGAGCACAGCTGTCCCCCTCACCGTGACTCCTGGCTTCACCCCCTCTTCCACCACGGGCATCACTTGGGGCTCAGTGAGCTTCCATGGTCGCCAATGCCCTAGCCCTGTCCCAAATACCCTATGACACAGGCCCTGAGCCCCTCCCCTAACTCACCACCCTCCCCGTTTCCCCCTTCCCCCTCCCAAGTCAGGCCACCTAGAGACCCTGCTATGTACCTCTCCAGGGGCCCTGGGGCAGGATTGACACCCCTGCTCAGGGCACACGGAGGCCCTATGGGCAGCCCTAGTGTGTAACTTACTGCCACGGAAGGCTGAGTTCAGGACATGGGATGAAATAATAGCATGAACCTTTATTAAGCTCTTACTGTGTACCAGGCTCTGCCCTGCCCAAAGTGCTTTGCTTTATGTTCAAGTCTCCCATTTATGGCTCCTTCCCCCACCCACATCCCATCTCCAGCTTCCTGTCGGGGAAAGTGGCTGGGATTGGAACCCCTGGGCCCATCATCAGAACACACAGGCTTGACCACCATGTAAACAGCCCCCCGCTGTCCTGCCAGCCAGCCTCCTGTCCCCTCTTAAGCCAGTCTGTTAGTCTCCAAAGCTTCCTTATCCAGCTTCCTCTAACCTCCCACAACCTCACACCCATCTTCCCTGCTATTCCCCCGGCAAACTATGCACCCATCTCCCACCCGTCCTCCCAGCCTCCAGAGTCCCAAGCCTTCGCTCAGGCTTTGTCGTGTCCCCAAGCCTGCATCTGGGCTGTCCCCTCAGCCAGGCACGCCCCTCCTGCCCTCGATAGCCTGGCCACTCGTGCGTGCCTTCGAGGAGATTTCCCTGATCTGCCCCATGCCCCCACCCCTGCACCCGGCCCTGCCCTAAAGCCACCCAGGAGGGGACCTCGGTGTGACCACTGCACCGGTCCCCGATGAGGTCGCTGGCCTGCCATCTCGTCGGGGCAGCTCTCTGCAGTGGCAGAAGCAACGCCACACCTCAGGGGCGCACACGGTGGGCTGTGCCTTGGGGGACACAACTAATTTTAACAACAGCCTTAGGAAAAGACAAATCTGTCCCTTCTTTCCTCCTCGGGGGAAAGAAATGTATGTGTACACACACATGTGTTCATGCCCACGTCATTCCAAGCATCAAACACCAGAAGGCCGAGGCCTGGGGACCACGCAGCCGCATTGGTTGCAGCCCCCCTGTGCGGACTCCTGGCACCCAGGGCTCCACCATCCCCCTCCCCAATGCATGCGCTCATCCAGACTCCTGGCAGTGCTCTGGCGGGTCTGCTTTGGTGCCCAGCAGTGTCTCAGTGACCCCTGACCCACTGGGGAAGGCAGCTGAGCAGAGAGAGGCGGGGGAGAGCCTGGCCACCAGCAAGCCAGGCGCCCTCAAGCCAGCAAGTGACCCCCAGGGATCTCAGCCACCTCCCCCCTGCCCCATCCACTGAGGAGGAGGCCAGACAAGGCAGGGAGCCCACTGGGCACTCCGCTGGTGCCCCCAGCCTGTGTCCTTCCTCTCCAGACACAGGCTGGCTCCCCAGTCCAGGCCAGCTGACAGATAAATGAGGGCATGTGGCCCAGTTTGCTCTGCACGGACCCACCTTGGAGCTTGGGGTCCTCGTGGGGCTAGGAAGCATTTGGAAACTCTCCCCCGCAAACCGCCCCCCCCCAGCGCCCCATCCTTTTCCCTTCCAAAGCAGGATCCGGCCTCTTGAAATTCTGCACACTAATAAAATTGTAACTAATTTACATCCGAGATGGGGAGTGAGTGGCAGCCGTTGTCATGGAGACCATCTCCAGGGCCCTGGCTGCCTCCGCCTCTTGGTGCAGCAAAGAGATCAAGAGATCCAAGCTTCAGCTCTGCAGCTGGGGCCAGTCCTCTTGCCTCCCGGGCACCCTGCCCTCCTTCCCCCACACCGGGCAGGCCCCGAGGGAGTGCGATGGGGGCGGGCAGCCAGAGTTGCAGACCAGTTCCCTAAGCTAGGACTGCTCGTGGGGCCGCTGGCTTTTCTCACTTCAGCTGGAGGCCCCCAGAGGGACAGGAGGCCCTTTCCAGGAGGGCAGTAAACAATGGCATTCAGAGTGGGGACAGTTTCCAGGGACAGAGGACAGAACAGTGGAGCCCTGAGCTGCCCACAGACCCGTCCCGCTGGGGGTCCACTCTGGGAGATGTCCCATCCCGGACCCCTTAAGGGTCCAGAGATGCGGAGACACACTCCCGGGTCTCACAGAGCTTGCGGTCCAGGAGGAAAGGTGTCACGGTAATGAAGCGTGAACTCTACACCACGCCCTGGGCTAAGGCAACACTCAAGTCCAGAACCCGGGGAAGCATGGGAGCCGGAGGCAAAGCCATATATTCTGATTCTAAAACCATGAGAGTAAAGATTATAAACCATCTCCAAGGAAGCAACTGAACAAAATAATTATGGCAAAGCGAGGTATGTGCAACCAGAGAAGGGGTGAGGGCACAGAGGGGCCCTCGGAATCAGGGAACCTAAATTAGATTTGAGGGATGACTAGGAGTTCTCCAAGAGGATGCGTGGGAGAAGAACGTTCCAGGCAGAGGGAACGTGTACAAAGGTACAGAAGCAAGGACTTGCTTGGGACATTCAGAGACCAGAGGCTGGATTCGGGAGGGTCATGGAGAGAAAGGAGGGGAGTCCACAGGGGCCCAAGAGGGAGTGGGGTTCTGAGGGGTTTTTCTCACCAAGCTAGGCCCTCCGGAGCTTGTCTTACAGTTGAGGAAATAAAGGGCTGAGGTCCAAGCGTGTCCATCCTGGCAGGTGTGGGACCCTGGGCAAGGGTGCAAATGAAGGGGCGCCCAGGGGACTCGGTTGGTTTCGGCTGAGCTCATGATCTCAGGGTCGTGAGATCGAGCCCTGAGTTGGGCTCTGCGCTCAGCCGGGAGCCTGCTTCTCCCTCTCCCTCTGCCCCTCCCCCTGCCTGTGCTCTCTCCGTCTCTCTCTCTCAAATAAATAAATAAAATGTTAAAAAGAAAAAAAGAGTACAGATGGAGGTGCACATACCAAATGTCTACAATCAGACACGTTGAGTGATCCGGCAAAAAAAGCGTGAACAAGAAACCTGGGTTGGGGCCACTGTCCTTGACTGTGCACCTCCGCACTGCTCTGGAAGGCCAGGCTCCCTTCACGTCCTGGTGTCCCAGGAGTTTTGAGCCAGAGCATAAGAAGGCAAACGGAGAGCCAGGCTCTGGGTCTCCCCGCCCCAGCCCCAAAGGGGAACTTGGGAAATGCAGGTCCTAGGCACCCCGTCCAGACCTAGGAAACCATACTCTTGGGGGCCTCCCTTGGCGACATTTGAACAGGTTTCCCAGGTGATAATTATATAGAAAATGCTGAGGGGCACCTGGGTGGCTCAGATGCTAAGCGTCTGCCTTTGGCTCAGGTCATGGTCCCAGGGTCCTAGGATCAAGCCCTGCATCTGGCCCTTTGCTCAGCGGGGAGTTTGCTTCTTCCTCTCCCACTCTCCCTGCTTGTGTTCCCTCTCTGGCTGTCTATGTCAAATAAATAAATAAAATCTTAAAAAAGAAAAAAAGAAAATGCTGGAGATGCCCCTTTTGAAGGTAGTAGGACTCTCTAGGAGGGGCCAGGTAACATGATCAGACGTCCTCTGTTCTAGAAAGAGAGCCCCAGCTGTCAGGCAGGAGAAGAGAGGTCAGAGGAGCAGGAAGGGGTGGTGGGAGCAGCATCAGGTGAGGGAGGCTGGGGTCAGGGCAGGCACAGCGGGCTGGTTGGAGATTCAGGGCCCGGTACTCATGAGGTTTAGGGGAAAACAAAGATCCAGGGTGGCTCCTTTGGGACCAGAAAATCTAATCAGGCTGCAGGAGGTCCAGACTTCATTAGGCAAGAGGCTGCTCCCCTCTGCCTGACCCCAGCCTCTCTGGGGCCCTTTGGTGCCACACTGAGGGTCAACTCAAGGCTATGAGGGGGGCTAAGAATTCCAAGCAGCACACCCTCCTGCCCCAGTCTGTGATCCTGGAGGGGAGGCTGGAGGGAGCTGCACGAGCCCCTGCAGGCCACCAGCAGGGCACAGGGCCAGTGTTCCAGGTGGGGGTTCCCAGGGTGGGGGGGAGGGGAGGCTTACTGTCGCTTGGGAGGACTGGCTTCTCTGCGGAGAACAGCAGACCCTCTCCCTTCCACAGCTGGTGACACTGCTCCAGACAGCATCTTGGGAATGAGAGTAAGAGCCATGAAAACAATGGCAATTCCTGCTCCTCATTCAGCAATTATGGCTTATGCCAGACGCTGAGCCACACAGCGTCAAGAAAGTGGCTGAAGTGGGTCTTTTGGACACCGAGCCATGGACTGAGAGCCAGGCAGAGAGGGAATTTAAATTCAGCCCCTGCCTTCAGTGTGCTCACAGCCTACCTGGGGCTGAGACTGCTCCAGAGGCATCCCTGGGTGCGTCTAGAAGGCTCTAGAAAGTCCATGCATCTCTAGCAGGCTCTGTTGCCAAATGCCAGCTTTTCCGACCATATGGGACTAGACTGTATTTATCAGCAGCAGGAAGAGGAAGATCTCATAGGAGCTGCTGGGGAAGGCATGACTTGAGCTGGATGCTGAAGCAGTAGTCACATGTGAACAAGTGGGAAGAAGAAGAGAGGGTCTCCTGAGCAAAGGTGTGGGGTTGGGAATGTGCTAGGAACACGGAGAAGGTCAATGGGCTGGAATGGCCAGTCACGGGAGGTGGGGACTCCAAGTACAGGGCCAAAGACAGAGATGCATAGAAGCCCACGCTGGGCAGGTAGCCTCACATGTGTGCATCATCAGGAGGGTATAATATCGGGACACAGAGGCATCCATCATCATCAGGCCCAGATGGCTCCCCACTGTTGGGGACAGGTTTGGTGAGTTCCCAAGAATAAGAGCTATCCAGAAGGAGGCATCATCATAAGGGGGCCTTAGCTGAGGGTCTCAGGAGAATGGAGACCTCTGATCCCTCCAGAATCCTAGAGGAAAATCTCTCACGCCCCACACCCACCCACCCAAGGTCTCATAAGCAGATCAACAATGTAGAAACAGCCATTAGTTTGGGCCAATTGTCCCCTGCCTGTCTCTAGCAGAGGTGGATAATCTGAGTTCAAACCTTGTTCCCTCCTTACTGTGTGACCTTTGACAAGTTTTTTAACCTCTCTGAGCTCAAATGCCCCTATGCCCATATGGTGGGCATAAAAACACCAAATTCTAAAAGTTTGTTGATTGGTTTTAGGAACAAATGAGACGATGCAAAGAAAGCATTTAGTGGAATGCTCAGCGCAGAGTTCACAGGGGATGAGTACTGGTGCCCGCACGCCCATCCCCAAATCCCAGACAGGTCAGGAACGGCCACAGAAGGTTCCTAGTTGACTTACCGTTCACACTTACCTATCTCACCACTTCTGTGTCACTCAATAGTGGGGCCAGATCATATGATATAGATGTGGTTGCTGGTGGCCTTTCCATTTCAATTTTAATTTATGATCCATTGTGAGTTAATTTTTGTAAGAGATAGGAGGTTGAGGTTCATTTTTTATCAAACAAACGTCCAATTGTTCTAACACCATTTATTGAAAAGAGTATCCTTTCTCCATTGAATTGTATACAATCTTGGCCTCCCCCGCTTTGCTAGCCTTATGATCTCCTTTGTGCCTTTCATTCATTCATTTGATAAATACTGAGGGACAACTGGACATCCATATACAAAAAGAAGAAGAGAGAGGAGGGGGGAAGGGGAAGAGGATGGAGAAGGACAAAAAAGAAAAAGAGAAGAAGATTGACTCTTACCTTATACCACATACAAAAAAAATCAACTCACAGTAGATCATAGCTCTAAATGTAAGACCAATCACTCCACAACTTCTAGAAAACAGAAGAGAAAATCTCTGAAACTCAGAATTCATCAAGGAGTTCTTAGATATAATAATAAAGCACAAGTCATAAAAGAAAAAATTGATAAATTTAACTTCACCAAAATTTCAAAAACTTCTGCTCTGCAAAGGACACTCTTAAGAGAATGGAAAGACCAGGAGCACCCGTTTGGCTCAGGCAGTTAAGCAACTGCCTTCAGCTCAAGTCATGATCCCAGGGTCCTGGGATCGAGCCCCACATCAGGCTCCTTGCTAAGTGGGGAGCCTGATTCTCCTTTTTCCTCTGCCTGCCACTCCCCGTGCTTGTGCTCTCACTCGCTATTTCTCTCTCTCTCCCCGTCAAGTAAAAACATAAAATCTAAAAAAATAAAAAGGAGTGGAAAGACCAACTGTAGGTTATGAGGAAACATTTGCAAATGACACATCTGACAAAGGACTTGTACCCGGAATACATAAAGAATATAAAGAATGGAAACTTGACCATTAAAAAGCAATCCAACTTAAAAATGGGCAAAAGACTTGAACAGGCACTCGGTCAGAGAGGCTACACAGATGACAAGTAACACATGAAAAAACACGCAATATCACTAGCCACTGGGGACGTGAAAGTCAAAACCACAATGAGACCCCACTCCACACTCACTAGGATGGCTAAATAAAAAATCCTGACAGTACCAGGTGCTGACAAGCACACAGAGCAACTGAAACCCTACGGATGAGACTGTGTAAGGGTAATGATACAGCCACTCTGGAAAACAGCTGGGCAGCTTCTTAAAAAGTTAATCCAATAAGATGCAGCTGTTCTACTCCTGGGCACGTATCCCAGAGAAATGAACACTTAGGTCCACGTGAAGGCATGTGTGTTCATAGACACAGAGACATGAATGTTCACAGAAGCTTTATTTGTGGCAGCCCCAATCTAGAAAGTACCAAATGTCCTTAGATGGTGAATGGATAGACAAACTTAGCATATCCATGCCATGGACCATTATTCGGCAATACAAAGGCACAGATCACTGATACACACAATAACTCGATGGATCTTCAAGGCCGCAATGGTGAGTGGGAAAGGCCAATCTTAAAAGAGCATCTACTACATGATTCTGTTTTCTAGAAGACGAGACTAGAATGATGAACAGATCAGTGGCAGTCAGGGCTTGGAGCAAGAGGAGGACATGACTACAAACGCATAGTGCGAGGGAGATTTTGGGGTGACAGAACTGTTTCATATCCTGCTTGGGGTGGGACTTACACACAGTGCATATGATATAATCCCTAGAACTGGACCCCAAAAGGAAGTCAATGAAAATGCAATTAAAAAAAAAAGCTCTGAGCCAAGAACAAACTGGTCAAACTGGGGGCACCTGAGTGGCTCAATCGGTTAATCATCTGCCCTTTGATCTCAGCTCAGGGTTGGATCTCGGGGTCATGAGTTCAAGCCCCATGTTGGACTCCACACTGGGCATGGAGCCTACTTAAAAGGAAAGACCATGGATGTCCTCAGGTTCTCAGAGGGCTTCTTTCTGCAACACACACAGGCCATAGCCCTCCTTTGTAGTTCCTCTGAATGGGTTAGAAGAGGTCTGTGTGGAATGCAGCCCGAGATGAACCCTCAGCTTTGCAAGTGGCGGGGGTGGGGGACTGGTTGAATTGCAGCTCCACTGGCCCCCCGAGCGGCAGCATTGTACAGTGAACAACCTATACACAGGTCCATGTGGGCCCAGAACTTTCTCGGCTGTTTTCTTCTCGGCTTCTGTTCTCCCCTTAAGGACAGAGCCTTGACAGGCAGTCCCCGGGGAGTGGGGGGCAAGGGGTGGGCTGTGCATTAGCCCTGAGGAGCCGGGCTGAGACCTCTTGCTAATGGTTGCGAAAGCACTTAGTCTCGAGGCTGCAAGCTGCTGTTTTCGGGCCTGGCGCTTAATGGCTCGCCTGCCAGGGGGAAAGAAGGATGGCCCGTTAGCCAGACACAGAGCCAGGTTCAGATGGATGGAGGAAGGGGGTGGGGGACTCGCCCCAGCCTGGGAACTCCCTCAGACGTGCAGGGTGGGTTGTGAGCAAGTGCAGGAAGAAAGACCTTGCTGGAGAGGCCGGTTTTACCCGAGCTCAGGTCCTGGCAGAGCCTATCCCTCAACGTGCCTTCCCTGCTCATTGACGCCAGAGGTACCACTCCTTGGGGCAGGTGGACTTCAGGTGGATCAGCCAGGCCTGCCCTGCCCCAGGGAACTGGGGATGATTGGTTGGGGTTCCAAATATTATTTCTGGGCACCTGATGGGTTCCTGGCATGGGGCTAAGGGGTCTACCAAAGCAGGCACAATAACAATATCATGGATAGCGAGAATATGAATGACAAGTCGTGCTTAGTAAATGCAAATGTGGGGGGGTCCTTGACCTTCCTAATCACACCGCAGGCTGGATACCGTCTTCATCTTACAGTGGGTAAGCTGAGGCTCAGGGAGATGAGGCCAGTTCGCCCCGGGCCACATGTCTGCAAAGTGGGACTGGACCCCTTGACCCATTGTTCACCCTGTGGGGTCTTTCAGCCTCTTCAATCCCATGACTCAACTGGTCGGAGCCTCAAAATTCCAGAGAGGTAAGAGGGCACTTTGCTTTCTCAATTCTCCCTACAGATGGTTCTTTAAGATCAGTTCAGGGCCCCTCTCCTCCAGGAAGTCTTCCTTGGACCCCTCCAGGCTGGGTCAGAACAACTATGAGAAATAAGATTCCTCACTCTTCCTTGGGAGCCAAGAACAAACTGGTCTCACCTTCTCTGCTGGTGCAGAACATGGGACACCACCACCCCCCGCCCCCAGCCATTGCTTCTACCCTACCTGGACCAGCTGACACCACAAGAAGGGCCGGGGGTGGGAAAGAACTGTGGAGACGGCAATGCAGAGCCTCGACATCATGAACCTCTGGATCAAGTCATGCCTGAAACCCACAACCGCCTGCATTGTTCTATCACGTGAGCGCGTAACTCCTATTTTGATTGGATTTTCTATCTGTTGTCAGAGAGAGTTCAAACCAAAACAGAAATTCACCAAACGTGGACCGCATCCCTATTTCTGGGGGGCAAACAGCAAGGGCATTTTTATTCTCCACTGTACGTGTTTTCTGTTGTTTGCAGCTTTACAGTAAGCATGGAGCAAAATCAATGCTAGTGTTTCCAGCTTGAGCAAACAAGTTGGCTCTGAGCTTGTGACTTGAAGAACCGGGTGGGGGACAGCATCAGTGACAAAGGAGTGAACTCGGGGGGAGAGATGGGAGTTTGGACATGGGCATGGGAGGCCTCTGTGGAGTCCCCCTATTAGGATTTCCAGGCGCTGGGGCTCAGGAAGGAGAAACCTGGGTGAAGGAAAGTCAAGGTGATGGCCAGGTGGCAGGGCTGAGGAAGGTCACACACGACAGCCCATGGTCAAGGCATTACTCATCATTGGTGGTGATGATGCTTCTTCCCCCAAAATACTCCCCCTGGGGGCTGTCACAGTGCTTTGATGCCCCCACTGTTGGAAGTGATGAGTAAGGCTAGCTCTGAGTGGCAGAAGCCGTCAAGCTGTACATTTGTTGGAAGTGGCCTTCCAGCCACCTCCTATTAGCACCGGTGGCAGGGACCGCTCAGATCCAGTTGACAAGTTGATTCCTCAAGCCTGAGTTGAGGCTCTGAGGATGGGAATAAGTCACAGCAGCAACACGCTTTTCATCCGTGGCTTTCGCTGCTGGGAATGACATCTCTCCCGCAATCTGTGCTGTCCTCCAAGGGCCCTGAGATGTAGGCCAGGGGGCTTTCTGCCTCTGTTTCATTGAGAAAGCAGCTTAGGCACAGGGAGGCCAAGCCACTTATTTAGTTACACAGGGAAGCAGAATTTGCTGGAATTTGAACCCAGTTCTCCTGCCTCCAGCAGGGATGGAGCTGGGAGTTGTTTGGGATGAAGGTCAGCCAGTGAGGCCTTGAAGAGACCTTAGGAGGGACAAAGGAGGTGGCCCCTTGAAGGAGTGAGGGGAGAGACCCTAATCCTCACATCAGCCCTGGGCCCACAACATGTGTCCTCAGTGCCCAGTTTCATGCACTACGTTGATCATCATCTTGAACCCTCAAATATCCTATTACGAGCCCATTTACAGGCAAGGAAATGGAGGTTAAGTAATTTGCCCAAGGTCACTAATTTATTGAGGTGCCCAGAGCCTGTGCAAAGGCCCTGAGGTGGGACCCAGGAACAGGGTGCTCTGTTAGGATGCCAGCAGGCTGCGGCCAGTGGGGAAGGGGAAGAGGTCCTTCTCAGCCCCAGCCAAATCTTATTTTCTCAAGCAAAAGTGTGGGGCCTCCGCAGGATGTGGCTTCCTGCTCAGTGGAGCCCGGCTTTCCCACTTGGGGAGCTGGGGCCGGCTGCAAAAGAGAGGGTTCTGGAGTCAGAAGTAGCAGCGGCTTCTGCTGCAGCGGCGGCGAATTGTCTTTTTAATGACCCAGAATGCAAAGAAGTAGGAGGGGGCAAAGGGGGGAATGCCTGCCCCCAGGGCCTTTTCTCCTGTCGCTCCACCCAGGACCCACATCTCCCAGAGCCACGCGGTCTGGGATGCAAGCCAGAGTGTCATCGGGGCGAAGGGGCAGGCGGGGCGGGGCGGAGCAGAACGGAGCGCCCCACCTCGGGCTGCTCCAGGGCGCGAGGTGGCTCGGCAGTGTCGCGCCTGACGCTAGGGTCCGGGGACCGAGCGCCCTTCCCGTGGGCTTGGCGGGGGCGGGGGTGTGGTGGTAGCCTGGGGCGCGATCGCTGGAAGCGGACACGCGCGCGCGGGCACACACGCCTACACGCTCGCGCGCGCTCCCGCGGCCCGCGGAGGAGCCGAAAGGAACCAAGAAGTGAAAGTGAGCAACCTCTAGTGAAAGAAACAGACATGCACAGACTGCCCGGGAACTGCGGCGGGCGCGGCGCGCTGGGCACGCCCGGGCGGCACACGCAGCGCGCTCCCGGCAGGAGGGCGCGTGCCCGGCGGCCCCCTGCGCCTTGTCACTAGGCTCCTGGGCGTCCGTAGGCCCTGGGGCGACAAGGCTCCCGCAGTGCCGGGTTCCTGCCCGTCCCCGCCTCTTAACGCGCCGACCACAGGCGTCCGGCCAAGGAGTTAACCTTGCGCCCTAGGGGCCCTTTGGCGTTTGGGTCCGTCCGCCTCTCCTCTCCCCCACGGGTCACCACGAACTGTCCCTTCCCAGGGCCTCCCAGGAGCGCCAAGACTCTGCGGTGGTCATTGCTCACGTGGCTTTGGCAAGAGGCGGTCTCCCAGGGCAGGAACCTCCAAGCGACAGCCCTGGGAGGCCAAGCGCCACCGGCTGATGGGAAGAGCTCCCTGGCAGCGGCTCTGGGGCCTCGGAAGCCCCCCTCCCCCATGCCTTCCTGCCCAGAACCAGCTTTTCCAGCTTGGCAGCAGGGTCAGGGTTCTGGCGGGTGTGGATTGTTTTCTACCCCTGGGGCCTGGGTGGGAGGATTGAAGACGGAGGAGCTGTTGCCCACGGAGTGTCCTGCCTTTCCGTCACCCCCTCTTCCAGAGGCACCCCAGCCCCCCCCCCCCCCCCCCCCCCCCCCCCCCCCCCCGCCGCTGAAATACAGAAACCGGGCCCTTCGTCACAAAAAAGGCACAGACTCCAGGGTTCAGTCAAACTGGGCCTTTTGGACAAATTTCAGGTGGCAGCCAGAAAGAGCGTGGGGAGGGCTGCATGAGATTGGCTGCCCTTGGAGGGCGGTGAACCGCACCACAGCTTATCAAGATATAAGGAAAGGCGGGGCTCCCCTGCCTCCTGGGTGAGCAGACTGGGGGGAGAGCTGGAAGACCCATTCCAGACCTTGTCTCGGCTGGGGGAGGCTCCAGACAGGGACCTACAGGGTGTCCCCCGTTAAGCTAGGATGCAGGAGAAAATAACCGGTCCCAGCCTAATGAGAGACAGAGAAGTAAACATTCTTGGGGGTGGTGAGAGCTCTGTAGCTCCAGAAGAGGCCTGAGCCAGGATGGCCTCTCAGAAGAGGTGACCTGGGGACTGAGAAGTAATTCCCAGTGGGAGCCAGGGATGTGGGGGGCAGGGCAGGCTCAGGAGGCTGCAGATATCATCCCATCAAAGTGAAGGTGAGAACCCCTCAGACAGCTGGGCTGCCTTTTACCCTAAAGATGGAGAAACTGGGGATCAGAGAGACTGGGCAACCTGCCCGAGGTCACCCAACTAGCTGGAATTAGGGCTGGGCCCTGGCACACAGTAAGTGCTAAATAAATGGGACTGTGAGGCCTGAAATCCAGGCAGCCAGATCCATGTCCACCGCCTCTCCTCCGCTGCCTTCCCACAGAACATTATCGAGTACCCTCTACCTGGTGATTAAGACCCAGAGAGCCCCGTAAACAAAAGTGTTCAGATAATTTTAGCTATTGCTAAGTGGTGTGACAGTGAGTGACGGGGAGTTCTTGAGAGAGAGTAGTTAGCGAGGGCTTCTCTGATGAAAGTGCCCCTGAGCTGAAGGACGAGAGGGAGTCAGCGGTATGATGATGTGGGGACAGAATACTGCCAGGTGGAGGGAATGGCAAATGCAAAGGTCCGGGGGCAGGAACAGGCCTGGCAGTGTGAGAACAGAAAGATAGTGTGCGTGGCTGGAGCAGAGGGAGGGAGGGGAGCCCCGGCCACAGGGCCACAGAGAGGAGTTTGGGTTTGATTTCAAATGCATACCTCGCACTCAACCAGCGTGGAGAGACCCAAGAAGCAGCTCCGGGATAAGTAAGCACTTGGACAGAACATCTGCTCTTCACGCCCCTGACTCCTTCAGCCGCAGCATTTTCTGGGAGCCCCATGACCAGGAGGGAGGGTGGTAGTCAGGCCCACAGGGCCGAGGGCTGCTTTGGTTTGCCTTCCCAGTGACTCCGAACCCTGTGTCCTCTGGGTCACCCTGCTTTGCTGCACCCCGAGGACAGTCACCACCACAGTGCCGGGGGCAGCATCTTGGGGACACCCTCACTGTGTTCCAGGTGCTGGGCCAAGACCTTTCTGTGTGTCTGTGAGCTCGGGGCCCACTTTATAGATGAGAACACTGAGAGAGGCGAAGGAAGGCATCGGGCTAAGACTGCACGCTCTACGTGCTCCTGAGTCAGGTTCAAGCTCTAGGAGCTGTCTGGGCCCCGAGTGCAGCTGTCTGGGCCAGCAGAACTGAAGCCTAGCTGCCCAGAGGGTCTTTTGTGGGGGCCCCTGGAGGGGCCCGAGAGGTGGGGACAAGGACTGGAGGACGCAGCAAGCCAGCTGTGGAAAGGCAGGCTGCGGGTCTGGAAGGGAGAGTGACGCAAGAGAAAGCTGTGTGGGCTTTTCCAACCTTGAGCAGGAAGCCGTGTGCATGGTTGGCACAGGTGAGCACACCAGGCATACGTCAGCGTCTAAGCAAGCCTGCATGCCCCCGGCACCCTGGTCTATGCACACGCCTGCGTGGCACACACACGCACCACCCCTGTGGAAGCGTGCCTCAGTGCACACGCACATGGGCACAAACACCACAGAGGCTCCCAGAACCTCCTAACAGACCATCTGCACGGTTCTCTCCTTAGCAATTATCATGGTTCAGTCACTCATGCAACAAACATATGTTGAGCCATTTTCGGGGCCTGGCCAAGGCCGGGGTGGGGGGCGGTTGTTGTTGGTGGTGGTGGGCACTGCAGACCCAGCCAAGAGGACCTACTGTCCCAAACTGACGGTCCCCCCTGAGTCCCCAGTCTAGGCGGGAAGAAGATAGTCAGTAAACAGTGGACTCCTGTCCTTCCAGACGTTTGTCATTGTTGGTACCCTGGAGCAGGACAGGGAGCTGGGGTGCAGGTAAGGTCTGGAGAGTCGGGTTTGGGGGTTACTGCCCAGAGGAGGTGTGTTTCCATGGATGAGGGGAGCAGGTTTTGGTGCAATGACACGGCAGAAAGGACTTTGGCTACGGAGGAGGAGGAGGTCGGTGTGCTGGAGTGGGGAGGCCCCAGCAGCCCTGAAGGCATGGGGTTGTGGAGGGAGGAAACAGGCCAGTCTCAGGCCCAGGAGTGCCCCCACACTGAATCCTTTTCCATGGGAGCTCCCAGGGTGGGACCTGGTTGTCTCCAGTCTGTGCCCCCATCAGCCCCCAGCCCAGGGACGGGCCCAGTGCCTTCATTCAGGCTCCTAGCTGGCCTGGGGTCAGCAGCTAAGGGAAGGAAGGGAGATCAGGGGAGGGGCCACAAGTACTCTCTCTCCCTCTCCCTTCCCTTCCTTTCTCTCCTTTTCTTCCTCCCCCTTTTCCCCCATCCTCCCCTCCCACCTTCCCTCTCATACATACAGCCCTCGGTTTCTCTATCTGGGCAATGCGTGGGTAACAGCGTCTTCCTCACAGAGCTGGGTGGGAACTGATGGGAGATGGCTTAACAGAGAGGGCTTGGGCCACTGCCCTTCCTCTAAGCCAGGACCGGCCTGTGCCTTACACGTGGCAACAAGACCCCCACACCTTTACCCTGCATCCCATTGCACACCCCCCACACACGTACTGCCCCTCACACCCCCTACACCACTCCCCACGCCATGGGCCACACCCACCCCCCCACCCCCGACACACACACACACACACACACACACACACACACACACACACGGACACCTTGGGCAGCCGGGCTAGTCACATCCTCTCCACCAGCCAATCTCCCCGTCAAGTCCTGGGCAGTGACAAGTACACGGCCCGCAGACCCCCCCTGACCCCAGCGGCAGGGCTCTGCTCATTGATCCAAAGATGCTCTTTCCTTTCCCTCAGGCGCTTCTCTGAAGGATGGAAAAATCGATGCCCACAGAAGAGCTGGTTCAGGGAAGGTACAGACAGCAGCGCTGGGAAGAAGACCGAGGGCAGGGGGATGTCAGGTGCCGGGGGTCCCAGCGGCTGGGGTGCTGCTCCCCATCTCCTGGAACAGACTCGGAGGTGGGCGTGGTATGGTCTTGTTTTGTAATATTTTGTTCTGATGACAAAAGCTACACATATTTGCTGTAGGAAATAAAAATCACCCAGTCCCTCCCCGGAGGTAATTTCCCCATTAATGCACATAGTAAATCCTTCCAGCCTTTTTTCTCTGCACATTGAATGCACTTTTTATTTTTTGCAAAACTAGGTTGTGCTCAACTGCTTTTTTTTCACCAGCAAGCTCCTGTGCCCTTGTGGGGCGTGACATCATCATGTCTGGTGGCTGTGCCAGGAGTGGTCTTGTCCAATGGTGGTGGCACTGCTCAGGGCCTGGGGTCAGAATCTTGGCCCATTGGCCATGTGACCTCAGGTAGGTGGCCTACACCCTCTGACCGGACCTTGGTCCTCCTCTGTGTGGCAAGCCTGCTGATGCCTGCCAAGGGTCACACAAGAGAAGAGGCAAGATTCACTCGTCCCACGCGAGCACGTGGAGAATGTTCCGTCAGCTGGGGGTAGTGCTATTTTTTGTCTTTATCATTACACAACCAGTCCATCATTACTTAGCCAGTCCTCTGACATTGAACATGGTGGTTGTTGATCCAACCTCCCTTGAAGAAGAGGTTCCCACGGATATCCTTGCCAAGAAATCTTTGACAAATCCGCAGTTATTAATTGTGAGCAATTTCTTTTTCTATTTTTTTAATCTTAAAAGATTTTATTTATTTATTCGAGAGAGTGAGAGAGAGAGCATGAGAAGGGAGAGGGTCAGAGGGAGAAACAGACTCCCCGCTGAGCAGGGAACCCGATGCGGGACTTGATCCTGGGATTCCAGGATCATGACCTGAGCCGAAAGCAGTTGCTTAACCAACTGAGCCACCCAAGTGTCCCTAATTCTGAGTAATTTCTAGGAGCAAAATTATATACATTTTAGGGCCTGTGTTCTACATTCGCCCCACTGCCCTCTGGAAACCTTTTGGTGACACTCTTGTATGAGTTTCCTAGGGTAGCAAATGACCACAAACTTGGTAAGCTTAAAACCACAGCTGTGTATTCGGTCATAGTTCTGGAGCCTCGAAGTTCAAAATCAAGTGTCTAAGGCAGGACCACCTTCCTGCTGAGGACTCCAGGGGAGGGTTCTTCCTGCCCCTTCCAGCTTGTGTCAGCTGTCTGTGCCCCCTGACGTGGGGCCTCTTCCCTCCAGCCTCTGCCTCTGACCTCCTCCCCCCATGTGTCTCTCACAAGGACACTATCCCATAATCCCGCATGATCTCCTCAGCCCAAGATCCTTAGTTTAATTACATTGGCAAAGATCCTTTTTCCAAGTAAGATAACATTCCTGGTACTGGGGATTGGGACACGGTCATATGTTTGGGGAGGCTACCACTTAACCAACTACACGTTCCTACTGAGGAACGAAGGTCGTGTAGAATTCTCTTTCCCCTCACCACACAGGACATTCCCATCTTTTTGAAATGTTTGGCCAATTTAGAGGGTAAAGCAGAACAAAACCCTTATTTTAAAATGCCTTCTTTTGCTATTAATGAAGAGGAAGCTGTTTTCAGAGGCTTTTGTTGGTCATTTCTATTTCTTATTTTCTTTCTTTCTTTTTTAAGATTTTATTTATTTCTTTGGCAGAGAGAGACACAGCGAGAGAGGGAACATAAGTAGGGGGAATGGGAGAGGGAGAAGGAGACTTTCCGCTGAGCAGGGAGCCCAATGTGGGGCTCAATCCCAGGACTCTGAGATCATGTCCTGACCTGAAGGCAGATACCTAACGACTGAGCCACCCAGGCACCCCTGTATTTCTTATTTTCTTACTGATTCAGGACCTTTGCCCAATTCCCTATCGGGTATTAGTGATGAAAGAAAACATTTGCCAACTTAAGCTGTCTTTCAGCTAAACTATCTTTCAAGACAGTTCAAAGACTGAGAAACTACCACTCACAGAGCTTTGCTGAAAGAACCAATGAAAGATGGTGAAAGGAAGACGGAAACCAAGCTCTGTATCAAGTAGATAATGAGCCACGAGCAAAGATATTAAAATGTGGGTAAAATCTAAGTAAGACATGGCCATTAAAAATGGTAATAATAATAATGATGAATGTAGGCTCAAAACAAGATCAAAGCAAAATATGGGCATTCATACCTGCTGACTGGGAGGTATGGCTGGAGTTAAATCACTCTGAGACCTTCACTGTCTAGGGCGAGTGTGGGGAGTACTCGATTAGATCATGTTTGGTCAGTTAAACATGATAGAAATTTAAAGATAACCCTAACAGTCAGAAATGGAATGTATAACTTTCAAACCAATAGAGGGGAAAGGGGAATAAAGAAAACAGCGTCGGTCTAATAAAAGGCGAAAAAAAGAGGAGGGAGGGAAGAACACTATTGATTTTTGTGTTTTTGTAGGATTATACGTTACTATTTAATAGTTTTTATCTGCTCCCCTTGGGTTTTCAAGTAGTCAATTACATGCTCTACAAATAAGGGATAATTTTGTCTCCTTTTCAGTTGTTGTTCTTTAATTTGTGTTTCTTGTCTTATTGCATTGTCTGAAAGTTTCAGAGCTGTGGAAAATTACAGAGGCATCATTCAGCATCCTGGTCTTATTTTGGACATGACTAAGAATGTTGCTGGTGCTTCACCATTACATGTGATGTGGGCTCTTGGCTTGAGACGGATCTTCTTTGTCATTGAATCAGTCAGGATAAGTGAGATTCAGCTGCAAAAACCAATAATGTCACGATCCCATGGCTTGAGAA
The DNA here is from genome assembly GCF_010015895.1 of Lontra canadensis. Classification (NCBI taxonomy): domain Eukaryota; kingdom Metazoa; phylum Chordata; class Mammalia; order Carnivora; family Mustelidae; genus Lontra; species Lontra canadensis. The sequence goes on along the minus strand of NW_022631024.1, from coordinate 14,814,204 downwards.
GGGTTTATTTCTTGTCCATATTAAGTCCGATGTGGGTCCAGGCCACTCTGTCTCAGTTACAGCTGTGACTGGCTCAGCATCGCATCCCCACAGCATCAAATGCCCACATCCTTGCTGCGGCAAGAGAAAGAGACTTGGAGAGTCTTGTACGAGCAAGGAAGTGCTTCTACCTAGGAATGACACAGATGACCTCAGCGCGTGGCCCTGCCTAAGCCCACTGGAAAGTGCAGTCCCAGCCTGGGAAACCTCGTAGATGTCACCACAAGCACATTAAGCAAACATCCTTTCATTGCTGACTTCATCCCTGGGACCCTGAAAGTCCACCCGAAAGTCACTGGGTCTTGGCCGTGTGACGAGTAGCACCAGAGGCTGGTACGAAGGGGAAGGTGAAGTCGTGCATTCACGGGCTCTGACAATGCATGTTTCCGTTGGAGCCTGGCTGCACGTGTGACCCTTCAATTCTGCCAAAGTCTCTGACCCCTCATACCCGAGCTCCCCTTTCCCTGAGCTCCTTTGAGAGGATTTCGATTTCTTATGACACACACGATGTCACCCGGGATTATTTGCTGCTGTTTTCTTTGGAGTTTCTGTCATATTCCTAAGCAAGACTGGTCTGTAGTTTTCTGCCAATACTTTGTGTTAGGGTTATTCCACATTCTTAAGATGGCTGGGGAAGCTTTCCGTCTTTCCTGCGTCCCAGAACAAAATATCTGAAATATGTGAATAGTTGTTAGTAAAAGTGTTGGGACCCCACACTTCTCTAGGAAGTAGCTCTTTCCCTACCTTTTCAATTTACTCTGTAGTAATAGATTTTGTGGTTTTCCTCTACTTGTTGAATTGCTTTGGGTTATACATATTTTCCGATAAAATGATCTGCTTATTCATATTTTCAAATTTATTATCATAAGGCTTCACTTAATGTAATTTGATTTTTAAAATATTTTTGTTCCTATTGTACATTCATTTCTCTCTGCTTATTATCTTTGGATCTGCCAGAAGTTCACCTAATTTATTAGACTTTCCAGAAGAACATGTCATAGATTTTTTTTAAATTTATTTATCTTTTATTTCTGGTGGTTTTTTTTTCCCTCTTCTCTAATTTATGAAACTCTGCTTTTTACTTTTCTCGACTTCCACCCTTTCTTATTTAAGAAATTCACAACACGGAGCTATGAATTTTCCTCCTTAAAACATTTTAACCACCTTCTCACATGTTTAGATATGTGATATTTGCAGTGCTATTTTTTTTAAATAGTTGGTCGTGTAGGTTGCGTTTAGACTTATTTACAAAAGTCGTGTTTAATATTCAAATGGTTGGCTTTCTAATTTAAACTTGTGTTAATAATTTCTAGCTTAATTGCATGGCAGTCAAACAATGAGGCTTTCGCTATATCTGCTTTGGGATTCTATTGAAGTTTTCTTTATGGCCTAATATATGATCAATTTTCATAAATGTTTGATGGGCTCTGGCACACAAATGAGTATCTTTTATTTGTAAGGTACAAAGTTCAGTTATTAAATCAACCTTATTAATTCTATTCTTCCAATCCCACAGAAATGTGTTGGGGGGATACGATTTAAAGCTGTCAAAGACAGAAGTGTGTTAAGTCTCATCTGGAGGGTTTTTTGTTGTTGTCATTGTTCGTTCTATGTGTGTCTGTGTTATTGCTTTCCTGGTTGGGTCTAATGCTATATGGGACGTAAAAGATCGTGAGGACCAGACCTTTCTTCTGCCTTGTACACTTCATCAATACAAATGACCTCTGTCTCGTGTCCGGATTCTTGCCTCTGATTCTTTCTCTGCTCCAAATACTACGGTTTGTCTCATTTGACTTGAACTTGCCTCAGATAACTTTGCTCCAATCTTTCATTTTTCACCTTTCTGTGTCCCGTGGTTCGTAGCTTATTTCTGGTAAGCTCCATAGAGTTGGCTTTCCTTCTTAGCTTTTGTTGTATCCAGTCTGAGAGTCTTTGGTATTTTACTAGGAAAACGTGCCGCATTTACATTTGTAATTAACATTGACCTGGTGGCAGCAGTGGGATTTGGGGAAGCTGGGGAAGCTGGTCTCAGCCTGATTCCTTCATCCCTGGGGTGGCTGCTTCCTTTTGTTTCCTGCATTTTGTTTTACCATTCTGAATCTTGGAATCTTTGCTTTAGTCTTCTCCAGACTTTGGTCCTACTGACATTTCGGTTCTCATTGCGCTAGACAGTTACCTCTATCTTGAAAAAGCTGACGGGAGGTCTGAACACAACTGGAAAGGGCGCCTGGCGAACTCCTCTTATTTAGGGTATCTTGAGGGTCCCCACTGGCCTTGGATCCACGTGGATGTGACTTAAAGCTTCAGATCCAGATGGTTCGATCATTATTTTTCCATTCTATGATTTGTCATTTAATAGTAATTTTTGACATTTGTATTCAGCCCGGAAACAATAATTTACAATAATTCTTCCGACTCGCTGCTTTTTAACTAGTTTCAGTGCGAATGCCCAGACTTTGTAAGCCACAGGGTTATCCTCCTTAGACTCCCAGCTGATGGGCGCATATCTCTCTCCGTAATGAGTGCTTCAGTCTTTCCCCCAAACCTCATAAACACGGCTCCCTTATCACTTAGCATCCAGTATAACAGAATCTTAACCAGCCTAGGTTTATTCTCTCCTTCCTGGAGGCATATACAAGTTGTCCCCATTTGCATAAGTCACACACTGTTTTCCAGAACATGTCTCGATAGAAGTCTCTATTTATTTTCTCCGGAATGCAGGGAAACTTTCCAATCCGCACAGTTGAAACTTTTTGTTTTGTTTTAAAGCACAGGTGAGTTTCTATTCATTTTATTTCTCAGTCATCTCCTCTTCTGGCCTTTTCTTCTGCCTCCTCATCCTCCTAAACTTCTCATGCTTTGTTTTTGGCTCTCGTCTGCTGTCACACTTTTAGAAGTGTCTCTAGGTTGCCCTCCCTGTCCGGGATTGTTTTCTGCATTACAAGTTCTGCTTTTGACTGCCTCCCGTATGGGTCTGAATTCTGCTTCTGTGCTTTTTCTCTTCCTGAGTCCTTCCACACCCCACCTGCTCCTGGTTCCTAGGGCTCGTGTCGCAACTTCCACAACTGGGTGGCTTACGACAACAGAAATCCATTCTCTTGCAGCTCTGGATGCTAGAGGTCTGAAATCGAGGTGTAGGCAAGGTTGGCTCCTTCAGGAGGTTCTGAGGGTGAACCTGTTCTATGCTCCTCGCCTAGTTTCCGGAGGCTGCCAGAAACGCTTGGTGTTCCTTGGCTCATAGCCCCACCACTCCGGTCTCTGCCTCCATTCTCCACCCTGCATTTCTCGTTTTCCCTCTGTGTCTCCTCTTCTTAGATGGACACCTGTTGCCGGATGTAGTGCCTACCCAGTTAATCCACGGTGATTCCGTCTTGAGATTGTTAATTATATCTGCAAAGACCCTTGCCCAGATAGGGTCACATTCACAGTCGCCAAGGATTAGGACTTGGACCTGTCTTTCTGGGACCACGGTGCAACGCAGTAAGCATCCGAGCCCCATCTCTTTTTCCCACCCTGCCCTTTCAGATTCACGCGGGCTGCCCTGTGGTTCCCACTCCTGCTGGTGAGACACGGCTTTCCATTAAAGTTGCCACCTTGTCTCCCGACATTTCCTCTGGTTCCTCGGGAAGGCTCTGCCCGATCTTCCGTGTTTCAGAGTGACGATTCCTTCTCTGTGTTCTGCATGTGTTTCGTCCACCATCTTTCATGGGTGGTTGCTTTTTCTTCTGGGTTGTCCCACAAATAGAATTTGGTCTGGGCAACAGAATCAAGCGGGCTTTGCTCAGTCTACTTCCCCAGTCCCTACAGATCTCCTGCCAATGGCAGCTCTGCTGAGGGAAAGTGGTATCTATCTGCTCCTGCCCTGCTCTCTGGTTCTTGAATATTCTGAACAGGTGAAACAAGCAGAAGTCTCAGCATGCTCTGCTACTGGGGGGGTTCCTGCTGCTCCCCCTGCCCCCCACATTCGAGTTTGCTCCCCAGAATACGATGCACCATGAGAGCCGTCTGCCCCACCCACCTTCTTTGAAAGACCCGGAGACATTACTCCAATAGCATCTGTGGGAGAAGGACAACTGTCCAGTTTTCAGACTAGCCCAGATTCCAGGTCTCTGAGTGGGGGGACAAATGATGGAGGAGGGTCTAAGCACCTTCGCTCCTTTGTCCCTGGTCTCTGTGACCTGAGGTCTCTCTGCGGCGCTGTCCCCACCGTTATCATCACCGCGGCCCCTCCCGGATGCTGGCACGGAGCTGGCAGCTTATCCCCCGCACTGAGTGCGGTTCTTTCTCTCTGCCTTCATGAGAATTTAATGGAAAAATAAGAACAGCTGTATCAGGGTTTCTCGTTAGATGCCATTTTATATGGAAGGCCACAGATTTTGTGTGCCTGTGTGTGTGTGTGTGTGTGTGTGTGTGTTTTAAGCCCAGACTCACTCATTCATTTACATTTATTTATTCCAAAAAAAGTGCCTTCGCTGCTTGGCTTCATGGTAGATGTCGGGATAAATCAACCAATAACCCCGAGGAGTTTCTGCAAAGACGCAGGAGTCGGGGAAAGGCCCGAGCCCTCACCCCTTCCTCCCTCTGCTCAGCAAAGCTGACCTCCCCAGCAGCCCTTCCAACTCAGAGACCTCGTTCCTGTGCCCCCGGATCAGCTGTCTGTGAAATCAAACACATTTATTGAGCACCTAATTGGCCCCAGGCACCGAGTGGTTCTAGGGGAGAGGAAGAGAAAATCACCGGGTTCTCACCCTGCGGTGCATGGCTTCCGTCTTCCTGCTTTAGAGCACGGTGTCCATTTGTTAATGATGCTCTGTGATGGTTATTTGATTAAGGACCTCACTAGACCCCTGCCAGACTGGCACCCCAAGAGGACAGGGACAGCGTCCATATCCTTGGTAGTTAGCACAGCTAGATAGGGGCAGGGCTGCCTGGAGGAGAGGCCGTCAGAGCTAGGCTTTGAAGAGTAGATAGGAGTCTGGAGAAGATTGGAGAGATGAGGGTGCAGGAAAGAGGGTTGAAATCTCCATTTTTGGGGGGTCTCTTCAGTCCAAACCTGGCACTCCCTCCTGGCCTTGTTCTCACTGTCATTTCTGCTGCTACATGGAGAGACGACTGGCTCTTCTGAGAGGCTGAACAGCCCCCAGGTCCAGGTGGTACTGGGTGGAGGCGGGGGTCGATGTTTGCCTCCTCTGGGTTCCCTTCTCCAGCTTGCTTCCTCTTCTTTATCTTTTTTAAGCCGATAGAAGTGGTGCCGTCCCACCGCAGAAGCCTCAGGGTTGTCATTACTTTTCCAACAGGCACGTTCATGGCTGGGTCTCCTGGACGTGAACCAAAAGCCATTTGCTTCAGAGGCAAGATTTGAGTCAGGCCCAGCTGGGTTTTCCCATCCTTTATTTGCCCGATCCTATTAATAATTAATGGTACAGTAATGAGAATTGCTTTTAATAGAATCTGCTGCCATCACCGCATTCTGTTCCCCGCCAAGGGTTTCCCCCAAAAGGATTCATGCTCACAAGGCTGAGTTTCCTGCCACGGGCACCCCTGGGAAGCGGAAGGTCCCCTGCTGTTGTCCTTCCCAGCCTCTCCTCTCTTCTGAGCTGGAGCCCCACTCCCCTCCAGAACCTGGAAGCCCTATCCCCCTCCTTGAAGCCCCGCCCACCATCCCCTCGAGGTTGCCACAGCAGAGTGAGGCTGCCCCATCCAGCCCAGCCAAGCGTGGCACTGTCACGCCTCATCTGTCACCAGGGCAAACTGGTCCCATCAGGCAGTGATGGGGCGGGCTGGAAGCTGCTGTGCACCCAGCCCGGGGCGGGCACGAGACCCACACTGTGCACACCAGAGCCTATGTTCTGGACAAGAAAGCCCACCTCTAGCAAAGGCCAGTGGGATGGGTGCGGGGGTCCTGGCTTGGCCTCTGTTTGTGGCATCAGGGGACAGTGTAGTCGACCTCGCCCCAAGTCTCCACTACCTCATCTGCAGAACAAGGATGTAGATGGCCCCTACTCCCCCCCACCCCCCTCCGCAGAATGTTCCTGGAGGGAGAAAGGGAGCAAATGTGGGGGAAGCAGAGTTCAGGGAAGCTCCTTAATATTTGCGCCAGGAAAATACCCATGATGTGCCCAGGGCTTTCGCTATTCATGATGCTATGTGCTGTGGTGTTATTTACAACATCACAACCTGGAAACCACCTCCGTATTCACTGACAGAGGACCAGCTTAGGAAGTGTGAGCATAGCTACACAATGGGGCATGGGGGCTGCTTTTGGAAAGGGGGGTTGGGACTGCTCCCCAAACTGTACTGTGCGGAGGAACCCCCAGGGGCTGCTAGGGAAATGCATGCTCTGGGGATTGGGGCTGAGACCCTGCGGTTCTAACAGTTGCTGGTCCCAGAGCACCCTCTGTGTACCGACGGGGCAGAGGCTCTGCGTGGTGCAGATGTTTGGGTCCTGCTGTTAGACAGAAGAACCAGGTTGCAAAACAGAGTGTGTTCTGTGATCCCCTTGCTGGGCTCAAAGCAGAGCCCGTGCTCCACATTCATTACCGAGTCTGGAGGCTAGACGCTCTAGTGCTCAAAGTGCTTCTAGATGGGTGATGAATTATAGATAATTTAAAATTTTCTCTTTGGTTTATCTTAATTTCAAAATTATCCACAATTAACATGTATTACTTTTGTAAATGGAGAAAAATGTGTTTTTTTTTTTTTGTTTTTTTTTTTTTTCCCAAAAAGAACAAATGTTCTCTTCCCTTCCCTACAACACAATCAGGGTAATATTCAGCCTGGAACGACGGGAATCCTGAGAAGACGAGGATTCTGGCCTCGCTCCAGAGACGGGGTGCAGGGCCGTGGGCTAGACCAAGCAGGCCACGAGCCTCAGGTGGTCCCTCCTCAAGCCCTCAGCACGTGCCTGACGCACCCAGTGTCCCCCTGTCCCCCACCATCCCTGGGAGGGGACCATCACCACAGGGGTTGGAACTAATGAGCCCCACATTGCAGCCGAGGGAACTAGTGGCCCTGGGAAGTGAGTGAGCTGCCCCCCTCACCTCCGTGGGGGACACGCAGCGGGGAGGGAGTGAGGGACCAGCTGGAAGGAAACTTCCTCAAAGGCCTTTTTGGGCACGAATGGGGCAGCCTCACCAGAAAATTCCAGTCAAACTGGGGCTGAAGGACTCTGAAAATGAGTTGGAATTTTTATGTTCCTGGAGAGGCAATGGGGAGCCAGTGAATATTCCGCGTGACAATGAAGTGACTCAAGCCCTGAGCAGCCAGGGCAGAGGGCTGCAGTGAGGAGACCCAGCCAGCAGGCTCCCGGTGATCACAACAGGCCAGGCTGGGGGACACATGGCAGCGGCAACAGCGATGCTAATGGGCACTCTGTGAACCCCTCCGCCATCCAAGGATGTGAAATCATGCCTCACTTAATCCTTATATAGCCCTGGGATGGCGCTGCTGTCATTGTCCCCATTCTGCAGATGGGAGAACTGAGGCTCAGCCCCACAGGGAGGCCCAGCCGGGGTGGGCTCCCAGGTCTGCATGGCTTCAAAGCGGGTCTTCTGGGTGCCTTGCTCCGCTGCAGGAGAACCGAGGGCGGGAAGGGAGTGGGGTGTGGGTGGGAGGGGGAGGATTGAGCCATAGTTTGCTGGCAAGCTCAGTCCCCTGTCAGAACCTGGGACCTGCGGGCCGGGGCCACAGAAGAGGCTGAAGCAGCAATCACTCTGTGGGGGGAATGAAGGGAGAGCAGATGGGGCGGGTGGGTGCTTCCAGGACAGACAGTGAAGAGTGGGGACTCACCCACCGTCTGGGGGCAGCACAGAGGGGCTGGTATAGTAGACCCACCCAGGCGCCCCCTTCTCTCTCCAGGGTATCCCATAGCCCAGCTTCAGCTGCCTGGAGAACCGGGACCCTGTTGCTGCAGCTCCTGCCCCCCCCACCCCAGATCCCACCCATGGGTCTCTGGCTGGAATCCCTGCCAGGGCAGAAGGGGGGCCAGCACACACCAGGTTGGAGCTGTCCTCGGCAGAGGCAGGAACCGCATCTCATACGACACTCCTGCCAGCCACTCAAGGCAGGAGCATCACTGGGGTCAGAAAGAGGGGGAAACTGAGGCCTGTCCCCCACCACCCCTGGGAGGGGACCATCACCACAGGGGTTGGTATTAATGAGCCCCACATTGCAGCCGAGGGAACTAGTGGCCCTGGGAGGTGAGTGAGCTGCCCATCCCCAAGCTGGAGAGTGGTGGGATCCATCTGAGAGGCTCAGACACTGGCCCTAGGGCCGTTGGGCCAGTCCAGGCCAGGGAGGGAGGGCTGAAGAGGGCAGCATTCTGTGACTTCTGCTCCCCAGGAAACAGCCCTCCCCTTTCTGCCTCTGCCTGGCCTCCTGGAGCATTGGCGGCAGCTGGCCCTGGACCAGGAGAGGGAGCGGAAGCAGCCAGTTGAGTGGGGGGGGGGGGACACACCAGAACTCAAGCAGCTCCCTAGCAGCGCTCCCCTGCTCCCTGGGGGGGGACTGCAGACAGCCCACCCTGCATGGGTCATGCAGGCACCGCACCCTGCGGACTCCCCACAAAACCGTGCTCCACCCACTGGCTTCATGCTGCAAGTGGCCAGGACCAGGCTACACCTAGGCCTTTGCCATCAACACCTTTGGGCTGGGTCTGCATGTCTTCGTCCATGCCTGGTACCCATCTCCGCCCCCTGAGCCTTATGCAGTACGCACCATTACCATCCCCATTTTACAGATGAGGACACTGAGGCCCAGAGAGAATGAATGACATGAGCCAGAGCCTGAAACTTGCTGGGTACAGGGCCTGCCTCCCCAGTAGACCCCCAGTAAAGAATGGCCTCTTGAGAGGTGTCCTCACACACAACTGGTGAAAAAGGCCTTCATTGCCCTACATGAGTGAGCTGGAAACAGAGGTGGAGACTGGGGCAAGGTCGCACAGTCAGGCAGTAAGGCCCTTCCACCTGCCCCCAACTAGGCGCCCACAGAGGGGAGTGCCAGGAGGCTTAAGGCAGGAAGCCCCTTTCTCAGGGTCAGGAAGGAAGAAGAGAAGGGGGAGAGGGTGATCCAAGGCTGTGGTCACCTGAGCGGGTGTGACCAGGCCCAGCATGCCAGGGGAGATAACCATGGCTGGCAGGTGTCCCAGGACGGCAGCAGCGACCACAGACAGACCCAGCTTCATCTCGTCATATCCACGCGTGGTACTCCAGAGGCCGGATCTGAAAGTTATGGAGCAGTGTTGCCCAAAGTAGGGGCTTAGAAGGAGCCTCAGGCCCCAAGCCTCCCAGGCCAAGCATCTCCCCACCAAGATGTGACCCCCTTGACCATCAAACCAGAACTGGCTGGGAATTTCTACCAGCTCCTTCCCTGTCTTGGAGCCAGTCATCCACATCAGCATGTGAAGGCTCTGAGAAGTCCCGCAGGACAGAACCCTACTTGACTTTGCTTAATCCAGCTTTTCCTACAACATATTTAGCCACGAACTCCACTTTTCCTGTGAAGTACGTATCAGTGCCTGGGGCAGGTTAAACACGGCCACAAATTCTTTGCACTCCTATCATGGAGAGGTGGGGCCTCCCTTCTCTCTGGCTGGGCCATGAGGCCAGCAGGGTCTGGAGGAAGCCATGCAGGAGCCATTCCGTACCTGGCTTGGCAGCTTCACCTCCTGCAGGACCCCTCTGGGTGGACAGCAGGTGTCAACCCCATCCTCACTGCCCCCCACCCCACGCCAGACCTTCAGGCCTAATGGCATTCAGGCACTCCCATGCTTCACCGTGCCCCTGTTCAGGGTACATATGCCCTCCACCTGGAGTGTCCGCAACCTCCTCTTCCACTTGGGAAGATCCTTCTAGACTTTGGCTCCTAAGAGGCTTCCACTTTGAAGATTTTGCTAATACCCATCAAGGCAGTTACTTCGTCCCAAGGCTGGGATCTGCCTGGCCTCACATGTGCCAGCTGGAAGAACTCGGATGGGTGCCTGCCTCTGGGGGCCCCAGCTTCTCACATGCAAAATGCAGATAATATTGCTAACACCTTCTTGAGGTTTCTGCACAAGTTGAACAGGGACTGGGGTAGAGCAAAGAGTGGTCATTATGAGCTGCTCCCGCCATAGCCACAGCGCCTAGTGCTGGGGGCAGGTCATTGCACTCTGGCTCTCACTCCTGCCAGAGTGCCCCCCCCATCCCCGCAGCTAAAAAGACTCAGAATCCTCTCCTCCACTATTCCACTTGGAAGAATCCTCAGAAAATAGGAAACACAGCCCCCTTATTTTGACTGAGGCCCAGAGAGGTAGAGGGCCTTGCCTGAGGTCACCCAGCTCACTCTGGAACTGAATCCTGGGCTTCCGCTCTGACCCAGTGCTTTGTCTGATGAGGGGAACTCCGAGTCTCAGGGACAGGTCCCTCTCTGACTCCCCTAAAGTCCCTCCCTGCCCTTGGAGCCACTTGGGATGCAAGTTGCCCCACAGTCTGATCTGGCGGGGCCTTGGGACCCAATCACTGGAGAGGACACAGCCTGACCCAGGGTCCTCCCCACCCTGCTCTTTTCTCTCTTCTCTCCCATAGATGCAGTCAGAGATGTAAGAGTCCTACAACCCCAAAAGGCCTGGGAGAAACCGCAAGCCAACATTAGGGAAAAGATGGTGGGATGTGTTCAAATGGCCCAGGCTGCAAGTGTAAAAGTGACCAGCACAGAGGGTCGGCCCCACGAGGGTCGGCCCCACGGGCAGGTGCTGCTGAGCCTACCCATTGTATAGATGGGAGACCTGAGGCTGGCGAGGTGCATGGAGCCTGGGCCCCAGAGACTTGACTCAAAGCTCAGCCATTCCTCTTGGTAGCTAAGGAATCGGGTGTGTGTCTCCCAGCCTCACCTTCCCCATCTGTAAAATGGGAGTGAGGACACTTCCACCAGGGACGAGCTCAAGCCTGGAGAACCCTGGGCCACGGTGGCATCTAGACCCACTCCCCTCCTTCAATACCTGACAACCGCTCACCACCACACTTCCACCCTTCGGTCTGGAGTTCCTAGGTGGGTCCATGTTCTAAATACCCTTGGGGAGTCCTGGGGCTCTGAGGGTATGTGGCAAGGAGCCTAGAACGTTTGAAGAGGGCTACAGGGTTCTGGAGAAATCCTTGCTGCAGAACAGCCAGTGAGGGCAGGCCAGGCGTTGGGTTGGGGGCCTGCAGGCCTCAGACACACAATGTGGTCCCCATGAGAGTGTTGGGGGAGACAGGATGAATTTCTGTGTTTGTTGCATAGAATGGTGTGGGGGGGGTTGCATTTGCATGGGTGGGGGGCTGGGGACAGAGAAGGGAGGCCCTACAGCTGTCCCCAGCCCTGGGAGAGCTCTGCAGGCCATGCCTATCCCCTGTCCCTGCCCCTGGAGCAACCCCAGGACCCTGATTTGGAAGGATTGCTGCAGCCGGATTAGAGCTGCTGGCTTCAAACTGAGCAGTGAGGCTTAAAGGTGCCGCTGCAATTTTCCAGAACCACCTTGGTGGTGGCTCGCCTGTCCTTCCTGGCGGCGGAGTGTCCCACCAGCCCCTTCACCATCTTCCCGTCCAACTTCAGGAGGGAGGCTCTGGGCAAGGAGGAGCTGGTGCCTGTAAGAGAGTTGTGCTCCTGCCAACAAACCAGAGTTCGCATATTAAATAACACGCTCGGTTTTAAGTTGCAGGGAGCTGGGGTGTGTGTCAAGAGCCCCTTCCAGCTGGTGACCCTGAGGACACTGCCTGAGGATTCCTCCATTATTAACGAACATGCTTCGCTCTCCCCGGCTCTCTGCAGCTTCTGTGTCAGGCTCAGAAATAGCTTAAGGGGAGGGGCGGGCATCCAATTCTCAGGTCTAGGCAACCATGCCATCCAGCTGGCCTCTCCGGGACTCAGTTTCCCCACACCTCTAGGAGAGGGGAGATAAAGGGAGCAGGTGATACAACCCAAACCCAGGACCCTTTCTGGGTCTGGCGCTGAGTCAGGTGCTGCCAAGGGCGGAGTCTCCTCTAGTCCAGGTCCCGGCTCACGGAAAGCAGGCCGAACGAAGCAAGGGAATTTTGTTGGGCTTGTTAAATGGCCATGACCTTCCCGGGTTCTTCTGTGACCTCCAGGGGCTTCCAGGGGCTTCGGTTTTCCATCTGTGAATGAAAGGGACTGGCCCGGAGGGCGAGCGCGGCAGGCGGGCGTGCAGGGACTTACTCGCTCAGGGACACACCGCTAGGAAGAGGCTCAAGGGCGATTAGAACTCAGGCCCTCCTCACTCCACACCCCCAGCTCTTAGCTCCTGCTCTGTGGGCCCGACTGCCCCCACCGACTGATTAGCTGGTTGACTGATTGACCGATTACCTCCCGCAGAACCCCCAGCACCCCGCCAAGAGTCTCCAAAATCCCACCTCAGGTGAGCCCCGCAGCCGGCCAGGGGGCGTGGTTGGGCGTGGCCTGGGCGTGGCCCCACCGTTTCCCCGCCCCCGCCCGCCGGAGCCTGCTCGTTAATCCGTCGCAGCTCCGCCAATCGGCCGCCGGTTGCCGGGGAAACGACCTCTCCCCTTGGAGCCTCCAAAGGGTGCCCCCCCCCCCGCGACGAGGTCTCTTGCCCCCGCAAGGGCGGGCGGGGGCTGGGCTCCCGAAGCGGGAGAGACCCCCGCCGACGCAGAGACAGCGGGAGACGCAGAGACAGAGAGAGACAGGGCTTAGAGACGCACGCAGGCAGGGGAGACTCGGGCAGCAGAGGACGGAGGTGGAGGAAAGAGACGCAGCCTCGGAAGCACACCCCTGCCCCCAGGCCCCCAAGTCTCAGAGGCCGAGAGGGCGAGCCTGGGAGAGACGGTCACAGCCCCGTGCAGGGACAGCGAGGGCAATCACGGGAGAGACGGAGACAGCGCAGAGATGGGGGGAGGTGGAGGCCCCCCCCCAAAAGAAAAGACCAGGGCCAGCAAGGGGGAGAGCATCGGGAGGGGGCGAACTTGTGAAAATAAATATTTATAAATTGAGAGTTTCTAAATTCTTTTTGCATTTCTGTAGTAAATTATTCATCTGTGTATCTCCCTCCCTCCTATCTGCTTGGGGAGCTGCCAAGGGGGGTGTTCCTTTCTGTGCTCTTCCTCCCCCACCGCCTCTCCCCCTCCCCCTCCTTCTTGCCCCTTTCTGCCCCCCTACTCCCTCCTCGCCCCACTCGGAGTCCATTTCCCCCTCTCCCCGCTCCCCGCCTCCCTCTCCTATCCCCTCCTTTCCTCCCCGGGTGCCCCCCACTTCTCCATTCTCCTCCTCCTCCTCTGTCCCTCTCCACCCCCCTTTTCCTCCCCCTGCTTCCCGTCTCCCCCCTCCTTTTCCTGCTCCGGCTGGAGCTGGGCACGGGAGGCGGGCGAAGAGGGGCCGCCGCCCGGAGGTGACCGGCTGCCACGCTCTGGCGTTCCGTCCCTGCCTTAAGTAAGAATAATCGTCTAAGTCAGCGGGGCTGGGATTAAAAAAACACTCGTCACTGGCAGTCTGGCACCCCCAACCGGGACCACGGAAATCTTCCTCCAGAGGACCAGGGACGCTGGACTTGGGGGAGAAAGTGGGAGCGGGGCTAAGGAGGTCTGCGGTCCCAGGAACCGGAAGCCACACTGCTACCTCGGGGACCGCCACAATCCCTCAGCTGGCTGGGCCTCCATTTCCCTCTCTGTAAGATGGGGCCAGGGACTAACCTCCTGTTCTCTAGGGCTAAAACCACTCTCAAACCTGAAAGGTTTCGAGGCCTCTCTGACAGATCCCCAAGCTTAGGAGGCACAAAGGAGGAAGGGGAACACCTCCTAAAGGTATGATGCCAGTTCCTAAAAATCAGTCAAAGTGGGGAGGCGGGGAGCAGTCAGGGCCCCGAGTCAGTGTGTGGCAGGCTGCCCCTATCCAGTCTATGGCCTTGAGCAGCGGGCCTCAATCTCATCTGTAAACTGGGCCAGTGATGCTTCCCTCCCGTTGACCAAGGAGGCAGGGCCTCCCCATAGCAACTGCTACACACTGAGCCTAGTCTCAATGTTCCCTGATCCAGCTCACCCATGCCTGCTACCCCTGCCTACACCTCCTGGTTGTCCAGAAAAAAGTACAGCAGGAAGGGAAGCAGGAACTTCTCTCTGGGCAGGGAGTGGTCAGCACCCAGGAGCTCCCCTGTCACTGTGGCCAGCCCAGAAGTCTCCAGCAAGCATCTAGGGGGATGGGCATCCTTTCTCCCCACGAGATGCTATAGGTAGAAGGACACATCCACTCAACTAGTCTTCCCGTTTTGGGCACAGGTCTGCGCTTTGCTTTGGGGTCTGAGTTCTGACCCTACTGTTTGGCCTTAGCCCAGCCTTAGCCCCTTGCCCCTCTGGGGCAAGGGCTCTAGGTTCCTTTCAGCCCTCACTTGGGACCCTTGCAATTGCTAACAGCCAAGTGCTAACTAAGATCCTTTGCTTACCAGGAGCCTTGCTCAGGGCCCCACAGTCCTCCCATCCCCCTCATGCCCGTCATCCAGGACCCCATTTTACAGATGCAGAAGCTGAGGCTCAGAACGGGGACTTGCTGCAGGTCAGGCAGCTGGAAATGGCTGGTGGGGCTTCTGGCTGGGTCTGGCTTTGGCAAGGCAAAGGGGTGTCCTCACGTAGCTCCCCACGCTTCCCACAGGAACATTCTAGGCCTTGTCCGTGCTGCCTGGAGGGCAGATGGGCCCTTGGAGTCAGGGCTGCCCAGCTGGTCCCAGCCCAGTGACCTCAGGCCTTACAGGATCCTCAGAAGCACCCGTCTTTCATCCAAAGACTTCCGTGCCTTCTGTGGTCTTTTCACAGAAACACAGTGAGAAATGCTTTGGGAAAATGACCCCCTCTGGGTGTCTACCAACCACTCTACTTCTATGGCCAGTGACACCCTTGTTGGCCTACAGCAGTGGTTTTCAAGCCATTCAGAGACCTTCAGGGCCATTGGGACTGTGGGCGAAGAGGGTCAAGTCGGTGAGCTCTCAGTCCCCACCCCTGCTTGGTTCAGTAGTGATCACTTGGGTAAGATTTATTTTGAGAAGGAATAAAGCACAAGGTTGAGACTGGAAAGTGGGGGTTAAAAAAAAACAACAGTTTGAAATCCACAGTTGTAAATAATGAAGAGCCCTTTGGGACAGAGAATTGTGGTTTCCTGAGGTTCCCCGACTAATGTAACTCGGCACCCCCCAACCCCCACCCGAGGGGTGAGCAGACAAAACCACAACTTAGCTTCCATGTCGGGAGGCCTCTCTGAGGACTTGCAGGACCCAGATCGTAGGACAAAGTCATTGTGTTCAGCCCACAGTGTGGGCCCACCTGAGTGGGGTCTTTGGTGCCTGATGTGGATCAGAACTTGGAGCTCCAAGTCCAGGTTCAACTAGGTCATTCGGATCTGTCTGACTCCCAAACCCACGCCCCAGACACTGACTGTACTCCCCCCGAAGAGGCTGCAGAGTCACCCCTGTGTGCCCTTGGCTCTGACCCTTGTCCTGCTCACGGTCACTGTCAAACTGCCCCCAAGAGTTTCTTTGGACCCCAAGAAGGACTCACAGGTGCGAATGAGACAACCATGCTCCCGGCCGGAGAACCCCTCTAGTGGGCACTGCCACGCCTTCCACATACCCACCCCTCGGCCAGGGGCACCTGCATCCCCACTGCGGGTGACAGCCACATTTGCTGCTCCCCGATGGATGTTGTCCCAGAAGTGTCAGAGCCCTTCTGCCTCCAAGAGGCCCCAGAGCGTGGCTGCTCAGGCCCCCTGCACCTGTTTCCCTTACCCTCTCTCCCCATCCCATCTGTCTTGGCCTGGATTCCAAGGCCACCACCAACTTGCTGCCCAAAATCAGGGCTCCTCCCAGAGCAGTAAGGCCGGGCCCGGTCCTGAGCTGTGGTCCCTTATTCCCCGTTGTGAAGGTCCTCCCAAGAGGGAGGTCTGACCAAAACAGCCTGGGGGTGACCCACCCTTCTCCCATGCCAGAGAAACCCTGCCATGGAGGGCCACCCAGGCCCCAGCTGGACCCTGGAGTGGGAGACAGAACAACAAAGCAAAGAAAGCAAGCACCTTGCCTTTCCACAAGGGAAAGACACAGACTGGGCTGGGTGTCAGCCTCTTGCTGTCTAGAAGGTGAGGGACCGAAATTCCTTGCTCCTGGGGTGTGGAGGGGATGGGGCTCTCTTTGGAAGTTACCCCAAAAGGAAAGAGAATTTAAAAATCAACAAGACCAAACCTTGTAAACAGCCTGCTCTCTTGCAAAGAGATGAAATGGCCAAGAAAACAAGGGAAAAGGAACAGACGGATGGGTCTGCAGCCCAGGCATCGAAGAAGGAGAACTGCGAGGCCCCGAGGAAGTGAAGGTGAGTCTCAGAAACTTTCCGATGAAAGAAAGCTCTTGGGGGATAGGAGTGTCTTCAAGAGGAGCCAGTGAAGAAAGGATCTGAGTGTGGAGCTGGGATCTTAGAACCAAGAGGACCCAGCCCAGGCTGGGACTGTGGCTCAGATGCTGCTCCCTGGGCAGCTGCAGGCAAGTGCCTCAACCTGTCTAGAACTCAGTGTTCACTATCTGTGAAATGGGCATGTCAGAGCACCAGTATTAGAATGGGGATCACAGAATCAAGATGGAAAGGGCATCCCCTCTTCCCACTTCCCCTCCTCGGTGCCCCGTCTGTGGCCACTCCTCCCCGGGGACGGAGAACTCAGCCTGGTCCCCGGAACTCACGGGGCTCCATTAGCCACTATTCTTAAAAGCTCCTCCTGACCCTGGAGACAGCACTGGCTGCCAGAGAACTGTCAGATCGTTCAATGCACCTGCCCTTTGACCTAGCCATTCCATTTTTAGAATTTATACCACAGAAACACTCACACGGGTGACAAGGGAAGAGGCACAGGAAATCCACTGCATTGCTGTTGACAACAGCAGAACTTTTAGAAACCACCCAGATACCCATCCGGGGAGACCGACGAGATAAATCCAAAGGCGCTGCCCGAAGCGAGAGCAGGAGGCCGCGGCAAACACCTGCCTGCTTCTTCAAGGAGAGAAAAAGAATAGTAAGCCTTCCTCTGTATTTCAAGAGGGACACCTCCATACCCTGCTTGCAAACTCACAGAATGCAGAATCCACAGGATGATCGTGGTTTTGCCCCAGGAAGGGAGCTGGGAGCTCGGGTCGGAGGAGGAATTGTTTCAGCTTTAACCCCTTTTCTCTTGGACTCAGTTTACCTGTGAGTGTGAACTCCACTGGCCTTCATCCCACCAGGATGGCAAGGAGCAACTTCTGATACTCACCCATAGCCAGTTCTCTCCCTCTTGGGACCTCCCACCCTCGTGGAGCAGGAGGCCATGTGGCTGGTGCTAGCCCGTGGATTGAGGGAGGAAATGATGTGATGCTATTTTCCCTGCTTCAGTGGCGCGGAGATGGAGGTCCCACAAAACTGGGGCAGCCTGGATGTCTGGATCCCCAAAACAGAGGCAGCCCAAATGTCCTGGGCTTTCGCCTGGAGGGCAGTTGCCCCGGAGAACACTTTGGACTCATAGCAGACCACACTGGAGGCCAGACACACTTTTGTAGTGTTGAGACACTTGGATACAGAGCTCATCTTTTACCGCAGCATCACCTAGACTTGATAACCAATACGGATTTGGAAAACCACAGTCTGCTTCAAGGGATGCCAAAGGACCTTCGACAAGTCCCTTGACTCCTCCAGGCCTCAGTTTCCCCGCATGCAGCGTGGGGCAAGGGGTCCTATCTCCACTGACTAGGGACACATGCTGCTCACATTCCTGAACCCCAAAGGCCTGAGGAGTATTTGCCAGCACTAAGGGCCGCTCACCGAACACCGGCCACTGGGCGGACCTTCTCGGGGACATCTTGGAAAATCATGGAATCCTTAGTGGCCCCAAGAGGCTGGCAACACCATTAACCCCATGACCCCATGAGGAAACATGACGCTCAGAGAGGTGAAGTCACTCACCCGGGAACACCAGCATGTGTGACTCCTAACCGCTCCAGTGACAACCCCCATCTGGTATTTTAATTTTTTTCTTATAAATGCAACTAAAAGAAAGACCACCAGTGACAACTTGAAAGAACTTAGCATAGGGATTCTTTTGAAAGATTTTCTCTATTTATTTGAGAGAGAGAGAGACAGCACAAGCAGGAGAGGCAGAGGGTGAGGGAGGGAGAGATCTCAAGCAGACTCCATGCTGAGTTCAGAGCCAGATGCATGACTCGATCCCAGGACCCTGACATCCCAACCTGAGTCAAAACCAAGAGTCAGATGCTTAACCGACTGAGCCACCCAGGCACCCCAGGATTTTCTTTCTTAAATTTGTCATCTTTTAAGCGTGTTGGTCAAGAATAGTAAGTACATTCACCATCTTGTGCACCTGTCACCTCTGCCCATCTCCAGAACCTTCGGTGTGTTGCTGAACTCTGTCGCCATGAAACATTGGCTCCCCACTTCCCCTCCCCCCCAGGCATTGGCACCCACCG
Organism: Lontra canadensis; assembly: GCF_010015895.1. Taxonomy (NCBI): domain Eukaryota; kingdom Metazoa; phylum Chordata; class Mammalia; order Carnivora; family Mustelidae; genus Lontra; species Lontra canadensis. Next base: position 14,795,699 of record NW_022631024.1, on the reverse strand, counting down.
TTCTACTCTCTGACCCTCTGCATTTGCCCCTTCCAGGGGCCCCACACACGTGGAATCATGCGGTATTTGTCCTTTGGGGTCTGGCTTAGTTCACTTAGCATTCCACCCTCCTGGTTCATCCACACTGAAGCAGGTGCACGGAACCGCCTTCCTTTTTAAGGCTGAATGATATTCCCTTACACGAGCCGACCACAGTTTGTTCAACCGCCGATGGACTCTCGCCTCATTTTTACCTTTGGGCTCTGGTGCATGACGCTGCTGTGAATGCTGTGAATGCCCATGGGTGGGCATATATGTGCTTGAGCCCCTGCTTTCCATTCTTTTGGGTCTATGCCCAGAAGTGGGATTGCTGGATCATATGCTATTCTATTTTTAATTTCTCGAAGAAATGCCACGCAGCAGTCCTCCACAGTTCCGTTCCCACCTTCGCGCCACGAGGTTCCAGTTTCTCCACGTCCTAACCAACTCTGGTGAGTTTCTCTGAAGTAGTACCTCGTGGGCTTTTGCTTTTCATTTCTCTGACGATCCCTGGGGGAATAAGTATCTTTTTTTTTTTAAGATTTTATTTATTTATTTGACAGATCACAAGGAGGCAGAGAGGCAGGCAGAGGGAGAGGGAGAAGCAGGCTCCCCGCTGAGCAGAGAGCCCGATGCGGGGCTCGATCCCAGGACCCTGGGATCATGACCTGAGCCGAAGGCAGAGGCTTTAACCCACTGAGCCACCCAGGCGCCCCGGAATAAGTATCTTTTTAATGCAAAAAAAAAAAAAAAGGAATTTTAAAAATGCCACTGGTGAGCCTATAGCGGTAGGATCATCTGGACCCACTTCCACGGGAGGAAGAAGCCGGGGACTGGGGTGCTGCCCCATTCCTAGGAATACTGCGGCCACATGTCCTAGTCCTCAGCTCCCAGACGGGTGAGTGAGCCTCTGCTCCCAGGGAATGCAGCGTGCCCAGCACCCCAATGAACAGGCGAGGGCAGAGGTCCTACTCCCCTGAGGTCCTGACTTCTCCAGAATTCTGCCTCTAACGTTGCAACCTCTCCTACCCCCAACCCCCCTGCCCCAGAAACTGAGCTGGATCTTTCCAGAGCTGGCTGTCACTGTGACCCGGAGTCCCCCCCGCCCCCTCCCCGGGACACAGAGCAGAGTGGAGGCAACACCCCAGCCAGACATGGGGCAAGGAGGGGTGGGTGTCGTCCGCATGTCTCTTGGCCTTTCCCATCCACCCATGGGCACCTTTGGGTGCGGGACAAGAGCGTGGTCTTCGGAGCCAGACGGACTTCAGTCTGGGTTCATCGCTGGGTTCATTCACCAGCTGCGTGACCTTGGATGAATCCCTTCCCCCTTCCCCTCCAGCCCTCACTTTCTCCTCTGGAAAAAGGCTGAAATGCTGCTTGACACACAGTAAGCACTCAGCAAGGACTTTCTAGAATTACCAGCATCATCCTCCTTATCACAACATCTACACGAATGGTCAGGTCATGCCTGTGTCAAACATTTCAGGGCTCCCTATTGCCGGGAGGAGAAAGTCCACCACGCTCATGGACTGGCGGGCTCTGCCTGCACTGGCCCCTATCAACATCTCCAACCTCCTCTTCCCCTCACTCATCACATTCCAGTCACCCAGGCTGCCCTCCTGTCCATCAGACACCCAGCTCTCCTTTCTGCCACAGGCCCTTTGCGTGTAGCTCTTCTTCCTGCCTGAGAGGTGCTTCCCCCACGCCACTCCACTCCCATCCCTTCAACAACAATTAACCCTAAAAGGCCCTGTCTCACCTCAAACATCACTTCTTCAGAGAAGTCTTCCTGGACACCCCACCCCCATCCACTTGGGAACCTTTGCCCCACCCCCACCCCACAGCACTTCCCACATGTGCTCACGGTACTGACTTGCTTAGTTACTTGAGGAATGTCAGCCAGCCCGCATGAGTTCCTCGAGGCCAGGATCGTGCCTGTTTTGCTCCTTGCTACAGTGTCGCACCAGCGACAGGGTTGACCCAGGTGCCCCCCCGTGCCCCACCCCCTGCCAAATATCAGTCAAATGGAATTATTAATTTCCAGAATCTCCCTGATTTTGGAAACTAGGATTCTTTTCAACGAAGACAATCCATTCCCTACATAGCTCAATAAGCTTTAACTTTCATACCTCGGATGAGACAAATCTGCGAAAACCCTCAGCTAGATCCTGTGTCCTAATTTCTCAGCCCAGAAAAATCTGGTGGCTGCACTCGGAGCAGCTGCTCACAGTTCCCGCGGTGCCTCCTCCCGGTCCAGCCTGCGGCCGCCCCTTCCTCAGAGCACAAGAGAGGCCTGGGGCTGCTCCGCGGGTCCCCCCTTGCTTGGGGACAAACGCCAACCATGAGTAATGGTGGGTCGCACGGGGAGATGCAGATGCATTTTCAGCCCTGTCAGCGAGAGCAGCGTCGGTGGCCCTTTGCCCGGGGTGAGGGCCTGACTCAGCGGGTCCGCATGCAGCAGCCCCCAACCAGCTGGGGAGTGAGGTCACAGACCCCAAGGGGGTCGCAGGGCAGGAAGCCTCCAGTCACCAGAATGCTCGCGTGCACTGACTCATCCCTCCTTGCACTTGTCCACTGTGCACCCACTACCAGGAGCCGGGAGCTCTGGGAAAAGCTCGATGAAGACCCAGGTCCCGCCCTCCTCTGGCAGGAGAAGGACCTCGACCTCCGCAAGCAAGCGACAAGACAAGCCAGGGCGCGCGCGCGCGCGCACACACACACACACACACACACACACACGAATGACTTCTAGGGGAGGCCGGGGCTCCCAGGCTCTCTTCCCTTGCTTCTCTGGGCTTCCTCAGGCCTAGGGGCGGCAGGGCTGGCTTTTACAGGATGCTTCGGAAGGCCCCCAGGGAGGTGTTCGGAGTGTGCATGTCTATTCAAAATGCTCCTAATGAAAGAACTTTCTTGATTCTGAGATGCCACATAGTTCCAGGGAACAATCCCCGTGGGCAGGACAGTGCTGATGGCGGTGGGGGCCAGCTCAGGAAAGTGACACCCACCCTGAGGAGACCTGGAAGAAGGGCGGAGTGTCCCAAGACACATGTGAGTTGAGGGAGGACGGGGGTCACTGCCTGGCTGGGCTCCATGTTGAGGTCTGGGGGTGAATGAGCCCCCCCCCCCCCCGCCCCGCACCCACAGGGAGGCCAGGAGGAAGGAGCGTGGCCTGGGGGTGTGGGATGGGAGAGGAAGGAGGGCAGGAACACCTGGACCATCACATTCACAAGCTCACACATGCTCGCGCATGCGTAGGCCCAGGTACAGACCCGCTGAGGGCTCCTCTAGGGAGCCTGCACCCTGTTCCCTGACCAGGAATCCCAGGCACAGGATTGCCCATCAGGCAGCGGAATCTGCCCACTGCCCCCGCCCCCCACCGTGATCAAAGTCCTCAGCCAGGCAGAGCTCCGGGGTGCCTCAGCCTTTCTGGATCCTTACTCCTCTCTGCCGCTGCTGCATCTTCCCCAACCCCTCCCCCCCTCCGGAACTCCCCCCCACCGCCACACCCCCCACTGCGCCCATTCTGCAGCTGGGGCCACAGAGGCTTTCTCTGGAAAGGGAAGCAGATTCAGGTGGGGATGGAGAGGAGGCAACGAGCTGCATTTCCTGAGAAGGGAGGCCAGAACCACAGGGAGATGGAAACCCTCAGAGAAATTCGCACCCCAGCTGCTTGTCGCCTGAAGACAAGAGCTCTCAGCTGCTGTCACATGGACACACACATGCACACCGACACACACATGCACACCGACACACACATGCACACCGACACACATGTGCACCGACACACACAGTCCTACCCTCACACTAGCACATGCTAGCATGCCGAGGAACACCCCGACGCGCTCATAATGACACCCCAACACAAGGCACTGGCACTGACATGTGCATGCGCACGCACACACAGGCGCGCACACGCACAAATGTAAAACGTCAGTCTGTCTGCCCTCTGCTCCAGAACAGCCCTCTCCTGAGGCTGCAGCCTCTCCTGCGGACCATTCCGTGTTCCCGTGATCCTCCAGGCCGCCCCCCAGCTGCCACATCACCTGAAATCCTGAGAAATTAGGAAAGATTCTTTTGAAACTCACACCTCGAATTTTAGGCTTAAACAATATTCGGAAAACTGGGGCTCAGTTCTCAGGCTCAGGCCGGGGGCGGGTGGGGGTTGATCTTGGGATTCCAGGCAGGTGGGGGCTGGTAGGAGGGGGGCTGGGGTGGGACTGGGGGAGTGGAGAGCACCTGCCAATAGCAGTGGGGGGCGGGGCAGATTCCATGGGTGGGGGGCAAACTCCAAGGAACAAGAGATGGCTAAGGGCTGTGGAGGTCAAGGACATGGGTCTGGGAGTCCCAATTCCCCCACCCCCACCATATTCACTCCGCAGTCCTTCCCAAGGGGCTTCTCTCCAGAGAGCCTCAGTTTCCCCATCTGTACAATGGGTGCGACCTACCCCAGGGGGCTAGTGCGAGAGTTCAATGACATCATACCTGTAAAGTGCTAAGCCCTGGAAGCCCCAGAAAAGAGCTGGGGGTGGGATGGGAAAACCTCGCGCCAGTGCCCCCGCCCCCTGGCAAAACCAGGCTGAAAATAACCAGCATTTTCCTTTTCACTGCGGCTGAAACAGCGCTTCCCGTAGGACTGCGCCTGCTTATCAGGAGCAAAGCCGCTCTCTCCGCCAGAAGGTGACTGTGGGGGCTCCGGCTCCCCCTCCAGCCTCCAGCCCGACTCCCACGGAGGAAACGCTGAATTTTCTCCCGCGTTCAGGTTTCTACCCCCCACCCCAACCCCCAAACAATTTTGCATATATTTAAATCTTCTCTGCTGTTTCCAGTCTGAGCCGCTTTCCCCCCACACCCCCCTAAAAAGAGAAAAAGAAATTACAAAGCCCGTCATTTGTCTCCGTCCCCGCACCCCATCTATCAGGGCCCGAGCCGGTCGCCTGGAAGGAGGCGCGCGCCCGGACGGCCGCTTTAATGGGGCGCCGCGTGTGACTGTGCGGCCGCGGCGGCGGGCGCAGCCGGCCGGCATTTGCATACATATTAAACGGAGCAGTAAAAAATGCAGACATGCAAACCATTTGGACGGGCTCCTCGGCGCAGAGCCTGCCAGGAAATCAATCTTCTGGTTTCTTAAAGGAAACCTGCTCGGGAGGAGGTGGCGAAGCCACGCAGCCTGCAGGCCGTGGGAGGGGGCGGCCGTCATCTGTCCATCTGTCCGCTGGAGCCCAGCCGGCTGCGGGGCTCCTGGACGGCCGTGGCCTCCGTGGGCCGAGGACAGGGAGCAGGGAAGGACGCGGGGTCACCATCAGCCTGGGCATGGGGCCTGGCTGGGCTGGCTGTGTGCCCTAGAGCAAGAGGCTTGGCCCCTCTGATCTCCCCTCCCCCCTGGCAGTGATCTTCGGCACAGCGCCTCCCCGCCCCCAGTGGGTGCTGCAGATTCTTCCCTCACTCTGTGACTCTGGGTCTTACGTGACTCAGCCTAGATGGCCCAGCCCTCTGTGCAGAGCCAGGATCCCAAGCCAGGTGTGAAGACTGGCCTAGAGCACAGGCTCTGCAGGCAGGGGGCCTGAATTTCGAAGTTAGGCTCTACTTCTTCCAAGCTGTGTGACCCTGGACAAGTGGATCAACCTCTCTGTTTCCTGGGGGAAAAAATGAGGCTCCATCTACCTCCCTTTTAGGCATGTTGTTGGGATAAATTAGGTCAGCCATGGGCTGGCATGAAGGAAGGAATCCTTAAGCGACGGCAGAACAGAGTGCAGGAGGGTCCTTGGTGTTCCTGCTGTGGTTTTCCAGGTGACAGTCCTTCTCCAGGTCTGCATGGCCTGGTGAGTCACTCCTCCCTTGAGCCTCCTTACCGGTAAACGGGGTGTTTGAGTCTCATAGGAATGTCTAGCTCACACGGAACACCTGCCCCGCCCTCCAGACATATGGGGTCCCAGCACCTCCGTGGCTCTTTCCACCAGATGTGGCCCAGGCGGCACCCAGGGCTGCTGAGCCCATCATCCATCTTCTGGCAGCTTGAGCAAAGTCCGGGGCCTGGCTGGAGGGTGGGGGGGGACACCCTGAGCAGGTCCCAAATGGACTGAATGTCTGTGGGACCAGGAAAGGCAAGTGGCCCAGAGCCTTAGAGGAAACAGCCTGCTGCTGCCCATTTCACTGACCCTCTCCCTTAATTCCACTTTACACAGGAGGAAACTGAGGCTCCGTAAGAGGTGTCGAGGCCACGAAGCTGGAAGGAGGTAGAGCTAGGATTCAAATCTGGTCTGAACGACCATAGAGGCCGCCTCCCCAGACGTCCTTTGTAAATAATGTCAGTGGACAGAGCTCATTCTGGGGTGCCGGGGAGTGCTGCGTCTCCCAGAGAAGGTGTGTGCTGGAGGAGAAAGAAATTCCTTTCTGTGCCTGGAAGGTCCTTCCTTGAAGGGGATGGGAATAAGTAAGGAAAGGGGGCTTTTGAGAACCAGCTCAAGTCTGCCCTCCCTCCATCCTTTCACTCCACACTCCTGGAAGTGAGGAATGGAGGTGACCAGTGTCCCCAGGACAGGCTAAGCAGTGGGCAATGCTACGGAGGTGATGGGGGCGGGGGCAGTGCCCAGCCCAGTGAGTGCCACCTTCTTCTCTGAGCCCCTAGGGCTTGAGTGGAGAGCCAAGCCAGGGCTGGGGGGTGGGCTGGGAAGGGGTCTTCGCCTTCAGTGGAGAAACCATCCCAACTGAGCAGGACGGTGACCTCCATGCTCTGTGAGCTGCAGTCTGGTACCATGGGAACAAAAGAGGCTGAATCCAGGGTGTGGTCCTGTCCAGTGGGGTCTCCCTGTGTGACCTTGGGCAAAGGCCCTGCCCTCTCTGGGCCCAGAGGGCTGAGCTGACTGTACTCCTTTTCTGTGTCTCCTTGGAAGCCCCTCCCTTTTGCCCCTGGCCTCCAAGCTCTAGGGGGCCTCTGGCCCTCCCGCCTCCTTCTGCCTGCTCGGAGGACTGGCCGCCCCCACTGCCGGGCAGGCAAGCGGGTGGAGGAAGCCGGCAAGGCGGGAAAAGGCGGGAGGGGCCGGAGTTACAGGAACCGGCTGGGGCCCGGAGATTGCTCAACTGGGGAGCCTGGCCCGGCCGGCCTCCACAGGCCTCCACTTCCACCAGCCCGCCCTCCCTCCTAGCTCTGCATTGCAAACATTCCTCACCAACCTCGGTTACTGCAGCCCCGGAAGAGGGAACTGCCGCAGACACAGCACGAGGCCGCCAGAAACACTTAACCCCTTCTGTCCTTGCAGGCGCAGAGCCTTTGAGGCCGGAGGATGGGACAGGGTGTGTGTGTGGTGGTGGGGGGCGCCCAGGCTCCCAGTGAGCCAGTCAGGTGAATCCCCGTCCCCCCTCCCCCCCCCCCCCGGCTGGCCGCAGGTTATGAACCTTAATCAACAGGCTGTCTCCAGTCATGGGTTCACTCAGCAGACATTTCCAGAGCACTCCTTGGGCACTGGAGCTGGGCAATCAGACAGGGAGGTTCTCACGGAGCCTAGGTTCTAGTGTGCGTGGGGGGAGAGAGGGGTTGTCAAATAAAGAGGAGCTTTTTAGATCATTACAATGATGAGTGCTACAAAGGAGAAGTACGGAGTGAGCCTGGGCATGAACTAAAGTGGCTCAATGAGGCACAGAGGGCTTCCTGGAGGAAGTGACATTTTGGGAGCCCTGAGAAAAGGAGAGGGTGTGTTCTAGGCAGAGGATTCAGCAAGCATGAGGCTCTGGAGAGAAGAGGGAGGGAGAGGTGGGCATGTTGTGGTCCGTGTGTCTGAAGGAGAGAGGGTAAAGGGGTAGAGAGACCTCAGATGGGAAGGTTTGGCCTATGCCAGGCTCCAGAAGGCCTTGGGGCCACTCCCAACCTCAGACTGTCCTCAGAGGGCGGTGAGGAACCAGGGATAGGTTCTACCTGGGGAATGACACAATCAAATCCAGCTCTAGGCCCTACGAATCCCTCGAGTGAAAAACAGAACCTTCATAGACAGAGGCAGCTAGCATGTTTTCAAGTACAAACCAAATACACTCTAAGACCAGAACACCTGAGCCACGCCAAAGTGCCACCAACAGGAGACATTTCAAATGGCAGCCTGGCAGCCGGGTCTGGTGCTGGATTCTCCCGAGGCCTGCATGGCCACTCGGGAGCTGCATCGTACCCGGGCCAAAACCAGAGCCCACCGGCTCAGGGCGGCTCCTCCTACCAGGATGGTAGTTGGTCCTTTCCGTGCCCCGGACACCACTCTGCAGACAGCTGGAGCTCCATAAATGCAGTTAAAAGGAGCTGAGGGATCATCCAGGTCCAGGGTCTCCTTGCTTCGCAAGTGAAGGAACACACCCAGGGGCAGCTTTGGCGGGAGGCAGATTCGTAGGCCCCGGGCACGGCGGCGGAGAGGCAGGCATGCCCACAGCATGTGTTCGGGGACGAGACCAGCCTGTCCGTGACCTTGGCACCCACACAGGAGACCCCCCAAACCGAGGAAACGGGGAATTGCTTGGAAATCAGCAGTGGCTAAACCCCAGCTCGCGGAGGAGTCTGCCCCTTGGCTCCCACAGAGCTAGAAGGAATGAGCCGGAGGACAAAGCAAGCTACTAGGAAACTTCTAGCCCTTATTGCTTTCACTGTGGACCTGTTTTCTTTTCTTCTTCTCCTTTTTTAAATGCAGTATTCCTTAGAACGCTGACATACCAAGGAGAGGAAAATGGAGTTGCCCTGATTGGAGAGGAAGGTGGGGGCAGGAGGGGGAGTCCTTGAACTTACCCCATGCATGCGCCATGTGCACTCTGTGTCTTCCTGGCCGGCCCCAGGTTCTTCAGAATGGACCAAGGGCCAGCGGGGGAGTCCATCCCTGGACTTTAGGGATGGAGAAAGTAAAGCTCAGAGAGGCTGAGGCAATTGCCCAGAGTCACCCAGCCCCAAGGAATGGAGCCAAACGTCAGCCTGAGCTGAAGATTTTCCATTGGCACCTGCCACTCTGACCCCCTCTATTAGCCCAGGCCCTGGCTGAGGGATCAGGAACCAGTGCCCACATTTCGTTTCCTGAGAGTCCGGGTCTGGTTTCTTTGCTGGAACAGCACGTGGAGCAAGTCCTGCTCAGCGGGTTGAGACATCGGGGGGGAAAACACACCCAGGACGCTCCCTCTGTTAAAATCAGGCCCCGACAGGACAGGAAGGAGCTGGGCAGGCTCCGTGCCTGCACATGCCCCAAGCGGAAGGAGAGGCTGAGTTCCTTCCAACCCTCTGGGGTCACTCAAACAACAGCGGATGTCTGTTTTGGGGCTCCGGCCCACTCTTGGTCACAGAGCAAGGTTCCTTCCAGGCAGTGATGCTTCTGTAAAGGTTCTTAGAACCTGGGGTGCCGCCAGCTTTGTCGGGGTAAAGTATTCCAGGGCCTTCATGCTGGTCCAGGGGTCGTCTCTTGGAATCAACACAACATGAGGGGTTCACCAGCATCACCCCATTTTGCAGAGGGGAAACTGAAGACCATGAAGGCACTTGCACAGCTAATAGCAAACAGGCAGGCCTGGGATGCAGGTGTCTCCACCCGGCCGCCCTGCCTCCCAGCCTGGACATGGGACCACTTCTTGCAGCGGTGAGACTCCGGTAAGCCCAAGACTCCCCTAGTTACCCCTGATCCCGCGTCTTGTTCATGTACATGAAACCAATATTTTATCTCATCTGTTTACCATCCATTTGTCCATCCCAAGTTTACTCAAGCAGCCCTACAGGGAAGGAAGTGTGGCAAGGACCTGAGCTCTCCACCTTGCCAGCCCCGTGAGGGCGCCATCTTGGGAGCCCCCTTGTCCAGCCCCGGTCAAGCCGTCAGATGACGCAGGCCCCCACAGACACCTTGGCGGCAACCTCAACAGCGACCACGAGCCAAAGTCATCCGGCTCACCCACTTCTCAGTTCCTTACCCACAGGAACTTTGAGAGTAAATGTTTATGGTCTTCAGCCACTAAGTTTGGGGTGATTTGTTAGGCAGGGGTAGGTGATGAACACAGGAATGGAGAGACTCTTCGGTTATGAAGGCCTTTCATGGACTTGGTTCCCAAAGTGTGTTCCGTGGGGGTACTGAGCCCAAACTAGGTTCCAGAAAAGCACCTTCTGTCCAGTGTGGACAGCTGGTGACTTGAGTCTCTTATTCGAGATTCCCGGGGATCCTTGGAGTATCCCAGCAGACCCCTCTGAGGGAGGAGGCCCAGGCTTCTCCTAACCTTGCCTTTCTCAGGAGTCTTTGTGGAATTCTGGCCTCAGAGCTTCAGAGCGCTTTTTGGGAAACAGAGCCAGATTAGTAAGACAGCAAGTTCCTTGAGTATATTAAAGGGTTGTGCCCAGGGTAAAAGCAAAAACACCCCCAGCCTGACATTCAGAATCCGGCCTGTGGTATTCTACACAAAGACACGGTGGCTGGCCCGCCATGACAGACAGCCGGTCTGGGCCCCTTTTCCGGTTGAGGGGCTGGTTTGGCCTGGGTCCCGTCGGTCCTCTCAGTCTAACACGTGGGGGTACTGGTCAGCAGAGCCAGGCCAGTGTCTGGCCATGGACCTCAGACCATTAGGGGACCGTATAGGACTCCGATTTTGGTTCCCAAACTCTGCAGCTTCGGCCCTCCTGAGTTCCGTAGCCCCGCAGCACGTGGGCCCCGTTGCACCCTCCCCACTCCTCCGGTGGGCGAGGCCCAAGTCCTCGATGCCAGAGCCTCAGAGCTGGAGATTTCTCAGTGGAATGCAACCCACCTAAAACATGAACTGCTGGAAAATAGCATTTGATATAGAAAAAATTCATTTTGCAGGCAACTTTTTAAGAGCGAACTCCCCCCCTTCAGTGAGGGAAGCTGTGCGGAGAACATGGCATTCTTTCGGGCCCCTGGGGCTGTGTGGGGGTGGGAACAGAGATCTTTCTCCATGCTAGGAGCCAGAGGGCTTTTCTTTGGTTGAAAACATAATTTTACCCTCATGTTGCTTCGTCTTTCCCAGCCTGGACGTTCTGGGGGCTCTCAGGCCTTTCCGGAGTCGGCCCTTCCGGACACCGGTGTGGCCTGTCCTCCTCCTCAGGCCAGAGGGGGCCCCAGCAGCTGTCTCACCGGGGAGCCCTGGCCCAGGCCTGCTGCATCCGAATCTGCATTCGGACAAGATCTCCTGGTGACCTGGGGCACATTAAAGTTGGGGAATGCTCAGATGCACCCCAGAACTACCATATCCAGGTGCCCCCAGCCTGCCGGCCCCTGGGCTCCTCCCTCCCTTTCCAGGCTCTCTATCCCATCACAGATGGCTTCTCAGAAGGGCTCCAGGTGCGTTCTACCCCTCTGTACACCCTTTCATCACAGACACGGTCAGAGCATGAGGGTTGGGAAGTCAGGAGACCTGGGTAAAAGGTAATGACAGCAGTAAGGACACCCAGGCCTTACAGGGCACTCACAGTCCAGGAGGGAGGCAGCGAGACCCAGAAACTCAGAGAGGGGAAACCATCTACCCAAGATCACACAGCCAAAAACCAGCAGAGTCACAATGTCTCTCCAGCCACCGAGCTCTCCAGAGCACCCTGCTGCGGAAGGACTCCCTCGGTGGGGAAGCGGGAGTGGCTGCAGGATTGTCAAAGAGCTCTGCCTCCATCCAGGCTAGTTTAGCCCCACGGTTCCCAAACTGGGTTCCCTGGGGGGCCCTCAAAAACCATCTACGGCAGGGAGGGGGATGTCTCCACACTGTTTACAGCCTCTTGGAATGTCCCACAGTCACCACGTCTTTACCGATGGCCAGGCCACCGCGAGCTACACGCACCATCCCGTTGCTTCGCGTTGGGTGGGGTTCCAGCCCCCCACCGCCCTCGCTCAGACTTTCCGGGGGAGATGGGATTTGAACAGTCATCCTTGTTGCCCTTGACTAACCTACAACACAAAAGCTTCCACTGCTTCACAAATGCAGTTTGCTTGTTGGACAAATATGGGCCTTGGGGCAAATAACAGCAGGAGAGACTTTTCTGGAGGGGGTGTAGAGAGGAACTCAGAACTTTGAGTTACCGAAGGGAGGTCTCGTCTCTCCATTTTTTTCAGCAGCGGCACCTGCTCTCCCATATTTTCTTTAAAAGGATGCGGGGCGCCTCCCCACCCCCTCCTCCTCCTGCCAGTGCTGGGGTGCTGGGGTGCAGGGACAGCTCCCATGGGTGGCTGCCCTGGGAAGCAAAGGACGACGGGGCAGGACTGGCGGCGGCGTGCACCTCCCCGGTCCCCGCTGGGATGCTCTTCAGGCCACGTTCTCAGAGAAAGCTGTCCTTGAGGATGATGTGCGGCCTCTTGTTTGCAGGTTTTCAGGGGAGCGTGGTGGAAATCAGCCACCGAGGAATGTGAATTTCTTGTAGAAAGCTGCCAGACAGGACACCGGGCCTCTCAGTGCGGCTTCCACTCCGCCTTGCACCTGCCTTCACATCTTGGGCACACGGGTCTGGGCTGGTGCTCCTCCCGCTCCTTCTAGGTCCACCCTTGCCCTCCATCCCTCCATCCCTCCCACCTCCAGCCCATACCCACAGCAAGGGTGAGGCCTTACAGGTACCGGCCAGGAGCACTCAGAGGTTGAAGACCGGGGCTCTGAAATCTGGTGGATGCAGAGGCTTCACAATCAACAGACAGTCTCACCTTGCAGCCTGTTGCCAAGACATGCCTCCCCCGTCTGAAGATGTCTTGGTGGTGGAGGGGACCCCAGAGCCCAGGGCCAATGCAAGGTGTCCTTCCATCAGGGACTCTGGGCACAGGATCAGGAGGGGGAGGGGCACAGAGCTTTCATAACAATGATTCTCACATGTCAGAGTAACAGGAGGTAATAGGAGCTGGAGACCTTAGTTCAAGACGGTGGACTAGACTAAGTGAAGGCCAAGCAAACGGGGCTTCAAATACAACGTAAGAGGAATCTGTTCTGAGATAGAAAATGCACCATCCATCTGAGCCACAGTGAAGGGCCTAGAACTCTGATGCCGATGCACCAAGGAGGGGACTTTAAAAAGCAAGGTCCTATGGGAGTTTTCCCAGTGGTTCTTTCCAGGATGGATCAGCCCCCCAGGCTTGCATGCCCCCTGGTGCACCAGGTGTTTTCATCAGTCTGAGCTAGGACACGTGGCTCCTCCGGAGGGGACCGCTTCTGGTTCATCTTTATGCCCTAAAAGCCTAATGCCCTACCCTCAGTGCTCCAAGTCCCAAGCATGTGTCTCCACCACCAGGCTTAGCCCCTGTTGGAAGTAGGGCTCCGTTCTATTCATTAAGAACAAAGTGCCCACATCCAAAGCCTGGCCTCGTAGTTTCTCCCCGGGGAATCTTCAGCAAGTCACTTCTACTCTCTGAACCTCCTTCTCCTCACCTAGGAAAAGGCCATCCCAGGGCCCTGGTGTCTCGTGGGGTTGCACTAGGGTGGCCTGAGAAGGTGAAGAGTTTCTTCGCTCATGCCTAGCACGCAAGACACGTCCTGGAGTGGGATATCACCATCCAGTCTCCCAAGGGTCCAGTGCAATGCTGGGCACAGAGCAGGGGCTCAGGTGTGTTCAAACAGATTTTCTGTCTTTTAACCAACATTTCTTAAAGTATAGGGATAAAAATCTTGCGTTATTTGTGGAAATTTGGCGGGGGTGGGGTAGGTCAGGGCAGAAGAAGAGAGAGAATCTTAAGCAGGCTCCATGCCCAGTGCAGAGCCTGACACCGGGCTCGATCTCACCACCCTGAGATCATGACCTGAGCCGAAATCAAGAGTTTGATGCTTAACCAACTGAGCCACCCAGGTGCCCTGATAATGTTATTTTTTAAAGGAAAAAACTTGACCTCTTTCTCCCCACCTACAGCCAGGCATGAAGATTGGTACACGCATGTTCCCATTTTACAGATGAGGAAGCCAAGGCTCAGAGAGTTCAGATGACGTTCCCAAGGTCACTCAGTGGTAGAGTTAAGCTCTTAAATATTAGCATCTCAGGTTTCTACCCTCTGGCCTCTCTGAAATGCTTGCTTAAACCCCCCAGAACCAGGGCCTCATCGCAGAGCTAAGCAACAGTGACCAACTGCACATATGAGTTAACCCAGCCGGTAATCATAGAGTAAGGCCACATCCACTTCAAAGATTTCTCTGAGTGGGAACCAACAGCACAAAGAAGAAAAGTTTGAATCAGGTCACACAGAAAAACCACCAACTCTGGACGAGTGCAAATTCCCCAAGATGGAGCCAACTCTGGCCAACTCCCGTCTGATTCCTTAGCAAGCAAGGAAAAGGTGGGGAAGTGCTGGATTCCGTTTAGAAGGCTCCCTGGGAGTCAGTGTGAGACCTGAGAACAGTTGGTGGAGGGTGGGGGTGAGAGGATCGGTGCTCTGGAGCTTTCCTGAAGGGTCTCTCAAGCAGCTGGGTAAGGTGGTGATGAGAATCCGGGCTCTCAAGCCACAGAAACCTGCAGGTCCCTCCTGGCAAGCTGTGGGACCTCCCTGACCTTCAGTCTCTTCATCTGAAATGAGTCTGGCAAAGCTTTGCTGTCCCACTGCATCTCACGGAGATAGTGCTGGGTGCTGGGGTCTCAGCAACGTGCGTCCACCGAGCACGCGCCAAGCACTCAGCCAGTGAAAGCTGCTGTGGTCTCTGGGGTTGTTGCTATGACTCCCTGTAAACTGAATAAAACCGAGCAGCCTCTAGGGCCCAGTCTCATCCCCACCGGGCCATTTCAAAGAAATACCACTAGGACATCTTAAATCATTGGGAAGCAGTTTAACCCCTCTGGATTTCTCACAGAGATACCGAAGGGGAATTCTTAGGCACACCACCCACAAAAGCATCCTCAAGGCTCTCTGAGCTCATGCCTCTGCCTGGAACCTCTGACAGCAGCTGCTCGGACAACATCCCACTTGGCTGCTCCTCCCTCTCACTCTTAGAGACACAGGGGCTGCTGGGCCGGGCTGTGGGTGCAGCCTCTGCCCTCACTGGCCACGTTGCTTGACTGCTCCAACAACCTCAGTTTCCTCGTCTGCGGAATGTAAACAACTACAGTCCTGCCTTCAAGGAGTCCTCGTGGGGGCTCTGTGAGATAATGCCTTGGAGCATCTCAGTGGGCAGACACAGCCAGGCTGGGAAGTATGAGTGCGAACTGTGATGATTTCCTTCTTCTGCCCTCCCCTACCTGCCTTTGGCATCCCACCCCTGTTAGGAGCTCTGGGCAAGGTCTCCTGCTGGTGAGTTTGGGCTGGTCAGGTCCTGGCACCCAAGCATCTCCACCAGCCCCCGGCCGCCACACGGAGCACAGGAAAAGGACTGGTACTGGGCCGGCATATTCTGGAACTTTCTGAGGAGGTGGCAGCAAAGGCCAGAGCATTAAGGTGGCATTTTCCCTCCCCTCCCTCCTGCCCAGAGACAGTGAGTGTCCCCTGAGTGTCACCTCAAAATGTCAGTGCTCAGAGGGCCAAGCCAGTTGTTCCTCAGGCACCTAGGGCCTGCTGAAACATGGGACTGACCCAGGCCACTGATTGCCCTAAGCCTGGGTACATGGCCCAAGGGGCCTGCCAGGACCACTGGGAAGGCCCCACATCCGGGACCTGCATATCTCCCTTCCCGAGGGGCCTGAGGTTCCAGCCCTCACAGGGCTCACAGACCACCAGGGCCTGAGCACTAGGTGAGACCTCCCCTCCCCCCCATGACACACAAGAGGACCAGCTGGGGTTTCAGGGAGGGCTTCCCAGAGGAGAGTCACAGAAGGAAAGTGTTGGAGAGAAAGGAAGGGAGTTCCAGACAGAGGCTGGGAGGAAGAAAGTGGTGGGTTCCAGGAACAGAAAGAAGCTCTCTCCTACCGTCACCTCCAGCCTCACTCCCACCATCCCATTCGGAGCGCAGTGCCCCCTTGGGAGGTCAGAGGACCAGAGCTCTTACTCTCAATTCACAGACAGGAAGACCAGTCCTAAGAGAGAAAGGGACCAGCCCCCGCTGGGACTAGAGCCTGCATCTCCTGGCTCCCAGCTCAGGTGAGAATCGAGATGCAAGCCTGGGCCCATCGCACCCCTGGATCTGCCGCAGGGTCGGTCAGCCTGCCACCATCACGCCCATTTTACTGGTGAAGAAACTGAGGCTTAGGGACACCACACCATCCCTTCAGTCCTGCCGTCCTACTCTATCTCCGTGGATCTAGGACAAACCCAAGGTGCCCAGATGCCCTCCTCAGGTGGGGCAGGAAACAGCCAGAAGCGGGTGACTCAGGAGTGAGGCTGGAGGGAGCTCCCCCCATCCCCCCAACGGGTTGCAGAAACCAACACCACGCCAGGAGAGGCAGGAGAATGTGGGTGGGGATAGGATGGGCCTCCACAGGGGGCCAGTCTGGGAGGGGCGCAGGGCCCTAGGCAGCCCCCTCACTCAGTTCCGGGTGAGACCCCGGCTTCCCGAAAGACACCACCCCCAGCTGGGCGGGGAGAAGGACCACTGCCTCCAGGCCGCCCAATCAGATGCACTCCCAGTCTGATGGAGGAGGCAGCCGGGGCGGAGGGCTCCCGGGGCCTTCCCCGAGGAGCCCCCGGGACCTCCCCCGGACTCGGCGGCCCCCCGCCCCCCGCCCACCCCCAGCCTCATTAGCACCGACGCCCGTCGTCCTCCCCTCGGCTTCCGGTGGCTCCAGAATGTAAAGGTTAAATCCTAACCTCATCTCAGCAGTTTCTCCGGGCTTTGCCTACCCAGCGCCAGTTGCTGGTAATTATATGCATCTCCGAGCAGCCAATCAGCTGTCAGACTGACAGATACTGATCTTTTCGTTTTATTTTTAGCTCTGTGCTTCCCCCTCTAGTTGCAAAAAAAAATTCTGTTTGTTCTGTGTGCTGCTGCCTGGCTCCCAGCTCTGCAGCCGGCTCTCATCTCCGCCAGCCGGGTGGGAGCAGGAAGCCACAGGGGCTGGAGCCTCCTGTCTTTCCAGAAATGGGGGAACAAAACATCCCGGCTGCCCCCCAGCTGCGGACCCCGGGCTGCGATGGGGAAGGGAGGAGGCCGGGTGCCGCGCGCCGAGGCGCCCTCGGAGCCTGAGGGAGCGGGAGAGAGAGGCGCTGTACTTGGCCTGTTGGCCTTGGACGGGAGGAAAGCAAGTCCTTACCTGCAGGCTGGGGGCTAGCAGAGAGAGGCAGACACAAAACTAGACTGAGAAGGGGAAAGAGAGGGCAGTGGCAGGGAAAAGACAAACTCTCGCCCCCTGGAAATACTCGCCCCCCAACGCCTCCCAGAACTGAACAGAAGGGGGCAGGAATGGCTGCCAGCCCGGGAGCACTGGAATGGGAGTCAGGAGGGGGCTTTCCAGCCAGGCCTGCAGGGCTCAGGCAGGAGGTGGCGGGAGGGGGGGGTGTGTACCTGGGTCACCTCTCCCAGGCCTGGGGGCCTCATCTGCCACTTGAAGGGCAAGTGGAATGCTCTGCAGAGTCTACTTGTGGGTCATTCTGGAAGGTTCCGTGGACCTCCCTGGAGGCACCAGAAAGCTGGCAAGTGGAGGCTGGCCAGTAGGAGGCCCCTGTTCATATGGGGTCTCTGGAAAGAGAGAAGGAATCTGAGGGCCAGGCAAGCTCTTAGGTCCCAGAGTTGCCCAGACTCTAGTCAAGGGCCTTGGTCTACGAGAGTGGCAGGGGACCCCTTTTCTTCCCCATAGTTAGCCTCTGGCTGCAGCACCAGGGGTCCTGGTCAGGATCACCTCTGCTCTTGATTGGCCTATTGGGGTGGGGGGAGGCAGTGTAGCCTAATGGTTTGGGCTTTGGGGCACAGTCACTCAGGAGCAAGCCCTTAGGGCTCCCCATTTACCAGCTCTGTGAGCCTGAGTGAATGCCCCGAGCTCTCTGGGCCCTAGCACCCCCATCGGGAAAGGGGGCCCCAGTGCCACCCCCCAGTTCACAAGATTGCTGTGGGGAGTGAGGTCACACTGTACGGGTCCTCATGGCCCTACCATCCATGGGGCCCAGCGCACTTGTGAACGGGTATTATTAGTGTCTCTATTGTGCGGATGGGGAAACTGAGGTTCATGTGACTCGTAATTGGCAGAACTGGGACTAGAATCCCCCCCCCCCCGCCCCGCTTGGCTTCCTTTTCTCTGACACCACAGATGGCGCGCTGAGAAAAAGAGAAAGGAGAGCGGGGAGAAGGGAATTAGGAGCCCGAGAGAGATGGAGGGGAGGCAGCAGCACCGTGATCAATTACTTGGGCTATAAATTTCTGCTGTTTTGCAAAGTGAGCACACAACCTCGGAGAAGCAGCGCTCGCTGGGTCTGCTCACGAGAAACCGAACAGCCAAGCCCACCACAGACGCTTCTGATGGTGGGAGCTGGAGAGGGAGAAGGGGGCGAGCTCCAGCGGGCTGGGGGCGTGGGCAGAGGACGAGGACCCATGGCAAGGAGCAAAGGAGGGGAGGGGCACCAGGGCACGTGAGTGCCAGGTGAGCGTGGGAGCTACTCCGAGTCCCCTTGAGCTGGGAGGGGGTCACCTTCCTTGTCTCTTTCCCAGCAGCTTCCTCTCCCCACGCCAGCTGGGCAGGCCTGGGCACCATAACACACCTGCCTGGCCAGGCCCCTAAGGCTGCTTTCACGGTGGGTCCTAGGGCTCCTGGGACTGCGACTCATGGAACTTCAACTTGCTCATCTGTAAAATGGAGACAATGTGACATCTGTCCTTTTCCTGGGAGTGAGTGATCAGTGTGTCTAGGATGTCCCTGGCTTAGCCTGGGACCTGACGCATATACAGCAAGTCGAGTTAATGGGTGGGCTTAGATGGTTTGGAGGCCCATTGAAGGAATGAGAAGGTGGGGCCAGTCATCCCTCTGACAAACGGGTGAAAAGGATTGCCCACAGTGGGGATGTGATGGGCCCTGACCTGTCTCTCCAACTCCCAGCATGTAGGGGCCAAGGGCAGAGGCTGGGGTGCACGTTGTGCTTGGGAAATGAGCCCAGGTTCCCAGCCTCCCCCTTCCTGGAGCCTTGCTTTGTCCATTTAGGAAATGAGCCATAGGCGGAGTCCAGCCGGCCCCTCCAGCATCCAGGTGCTTCAGGAAAATGGGATTCCGGGAACCAGCTCTCAGGCCTTCCACACTGTGGACTTGCAAAGACCACAGCATTTCAGAAGCACCCCCTGCGTGCTCGTCTTCTGCTGCAGACATGAGAAAATTCAGCAGCAAAGCCTCCAGGCCCTGCCCTCAAGGAATCATTTGTCAGGGAGAAAAACAGATACAGCAGACCCTGAACCCTAGTGTTTGGACCCCAGACAACGGCCAAAGTAATGGGAGGCCATGGACGGAAGGGGAAGACCACAGACATAATGAAAAGAGCAAGGTTAGGGTGGAGGGACTTGAGGGCAAGGGGTAGAGCCCACAGGGGTGATAAATCAGGGTCCTGACTTCAGGGGGGCACCGGGCACAGGACCAGTGGTCCTTACTCTCTAACGGCCAGGATTCCAGGCTGAAGGTGGTGGAGAAGCTTGCTGTTTTAAAGGCAACCTAGGAGGTGCCTTTAAAACGAAAAGGAAAACCTTATGAGGATAATAAAAACGTTGTATCAGTCAGGATGGGCTAACGGACATAACAAACAGCCCCTAAACAGTAAAAGGTTTTTCTTGTTCACGTTAGTCTGCTGTGAGCTGGTGGAAGGTGGAACTGGGGTTCTGCTCACTCAGGGGCCCTGGCTCCTTCATCTCATGTCTCATCATTTTCTAGGGCCCTGTCCTCCTCTGCAATAATCTTGCGGAAGGGGAGATAGAGTGTGTGGAAGACGGCATAGGAGGAATTTTATGGCCCAGGGTGGTGGCGGTGGTGGTGGTGGTGGGACATCATTTTAACTCACATGCTATTGGCCAGAGTTTAGTCTTGTGACTGCAATGAACTGCAAGGGAGGCTGGGAAATGTAGTCCAGCTACACACCCAGGAGGAAAAGAACGAAGCTGGGTTTGGTGGAAACTTAGTGATCTCTACCACAAATGCTATCCTGTTTAGGTGAACGAACAGGTGCTCACAGAGCACCTCGTTGTAGGGCCCAGCCACTGGCTTGTGTGCCAAAGCTGGTAATTTGTCCTATAAACCCAAAGGCTGCTCTCCTGAGGGTCAGAACAGGCATTTGAAGGTCGTTCCTCTGGAAACTGTGCATTAAAACGTGTGTGTGTGTGTGCGTGTGAGAGAGAGAGAGACAGAGACAGAGACAGAGATGGACAGAGACAGGGAGAGAGAGAAAAAGAGAAGAGACATAGATGGAGAGATTTTTCTGGTCTAGGAGAGCTCCAGACCTTTCACCAGATTCTCAAAAATTTGAGGCATGATGGTTTAAAGAGAGAAAGACCACTCTGGTCTTCAAGCAGCAGCTGAGCTGGGCCAAGCTGACCTTATCTGAGACTTAGCAGGAGCTCAGTACCAGGTGCATTGATCCTTCTGCCCTCCCCCGCACCGCCCCTGCTCCAGACAGCGGAGGAAAAACGAGGATTCTCTAGCCAGCATTTCCCCTCCCCCGTGCATGCCCCAGAGACCCCAGGGCCACGGCAGAGAAGGCCTCAGCTGAGCCGTGACAGTGGACATGGCACTCCCAGTCAGTTGCCGTGGCCAGGCCAAATGGGGTCATGGGATGTCAGCACTGAGACAGGCAGGTGGAGGGACTGAGGTTCAGAGAGGGGCTGTCTGGCTTAGGGTCACACAGTGAGCTGGGGCAGAGCCCCTCAGTTCCAGTCATCAGGTTTCTGTGATTGTAAGCAACAGCGACGGGCTGTTCGCCAGGAGCGGAGAAGGGCTCCGTTGGCAGATGGAGGAGGAGCTCGGAAGGGAAGGAGATGTGGGAGAAGCAGGCAGGCCCCAGTGAGGACATCCTGGGGCATCCTGAGGAGGGGAGATTCAGTGACCACCCTCAGGGACTGGCCATCAGGATGAGGGACGAGTTCCCTGTCCTCAGGAGAGGAGGGCTAGCGACCTAGCATGCACCGCAGACCCGCCCCTTGGCAAGAAAGGACAGGGGCATCGGGACTGACAGCCCCCTCCCCAGGCGGCGCACAGGAGGGGAATTCCCCATGAGGCAATGGGGGGTGGGGTGGGGGGGCCTTTTGCCAGAAAGAGGGCTGTGGGTGCTGGGCCGGCCTGAACAGCAGATGTCCGCTCCGGCCTCCTGAGCCAGGATTGTGCAATCGAAAGAATCACGGGGCTGGTTCCTGCAGCCCAGAGCCGCGACCTAAGTGGGGAGTCCCGCCCGGAGTGTGGCCGTGGGACCCACAAAACGGAAGCACCCAGCAGGCCGGTGGTCTGGGCTCTGCTTGCTGCCTTAGGAGGCTGGCAGCTCCCCAAGGGCCGTGAGGCCAGCTGCTTGCTCCACGCCAGGCTGGGCTCCCGTGGGGCTTGCCCAGGCTAGGGGTGGGACATTTCACAAGCAAGGGACGTGCCGCTGGAGAAAGAGCCAGGGCCAAGGGCTGAGGGTCCAGGTGAGAATTCCCTGCAGGAGAGCTGGGAGGGCGGCCAACCTCCCTCACCCCACCCTGGCAGAAGGAGCTAGAAACCCTAGACAGAGGAGGGATGCTGTGATGTCAGGGCCAACACAGTGAGGCTGCGGTGTCCAGTTCCTCAAGCAAACGCTCATCTCTGTGTTGCCTGGAAGGTTCCATGTAGATGCGATTACAGCCCGTAATCAGTGGCCTGGAGTGAGGGAGGGGGTTCCAGACATTCCCGGTGGGCTCGACTCCATTACATGAAAGCCCTGAGTGCAGAGCTGAGGCTTCTGATGGCGAAGAAGTTCTGCCCTCGGAAGCTCAGCAGTGGCAGCCCCGAACCCCCCAGCACCTCCAGCCCCTCCAGCCCCCGCCCTCCCTTCAGGTCCCCCCACTGTCCACTGCATAGCCCAGGCCTTACAGTCAGTCTGTTCATACAGATCTGCTGGTTCTGTCTCTCCCACTGAAGCCTGGCTAAGGCAGATGGGGAGGGCAGGGTGCAGGGGTATAAGTGGGAGGCTCCCAGGCCAATCTCTAGTTGGGGAGGGGACCCACACCCCCACAGAGAAGCACGGATGGGGTCATGTCCCTAATGTAGCTGGGGAGCAAGGACAGGGGCCACATAGCCCCTGGGGGTCGGTGTTCATTCAGAAAGGTGGCTCAGATTTCTGGCGCTGCCAGGACAGCCCTGTCCCCCAGAGCCCTCTCCCCCTATCCCCTGTCCCCTTGTCCCCTGTCCCTCAGCCCCCTGTTCCCCTGTCCCCCTGTCCCCTTGTGTAGCAGACACGTCACTGAGCTCTGGGCTGCAGAAGTCTGACACTGATTTCTCAGACTTCAGAACCTGGAGGGAAGGGAGGAAGCCCTGTCCCCTAGGAAATGAGGACACAGGCCACATCACTTGTCTGGGGGCTCAGATGGTCACTGGGGTTAATGCTCTGGTTGGCCTGCCCTCCCCCAGACAAGGCAGGGGCACAGGGGGAGAGTAGACAAGGGGAGACACCTCTGATTTGAACCACAGGCCTGTGGGCATTCGAGGCACACTCGTGCATGGGCAGGACATTTATTCACTGATGAAATATGAGTCTAGAGGCTGCCACTCCAGAATCGGCTCCAAGCCCCCACAATTGTTCCCTTCATCCTCACCAGCTGCCTGAGAGATGGAGGAGCTGTTACCTGCATCATGCCCATTTTGCAGAGGGGGAAACTGAGGCACAGGGAAGTTACCTTCTTACCCAAGGTTCCACAGCAAGTTCTGCTGCCCTCGAGTCCAGCCCTATTCTCCTTTGTCTCTGGGCCTCAGGACAAACCTCCCCTAGGAGGCCTTCCCTCCCCTGGCACCGTCTAAAAACACGGAGTCAAGAGGATTGATCTGACTCCCATGAGGGCACGCGCCCGGCCCCACCCCCTTGTCTTTCATCATGATGTTGGTTTGTCCTTTTGGGTTCCCGCCCCCCATTATCCAAGCAGTAAACATTCAGATGGGGAGCTTAGAGGCCTCACACCGTGGTGTAATTGACCTGTCCCACGCCCGCAGGTCCCCGCCAGACCTCCATACAGAGTCTATGTCACATTCGCGGCCGCTTCCGGGGGTGGGAGCCCAGCCCAGAGCAAAGGCAGGGAGTGCCTCTGCGCCCACCAGGGCTTTGCAAATCTTGGGTTGGTTTGTTAACCCCGTGCCTGTTGACATCCATCATAGTTGTCACAGCTGTCATCTGGGGCGGCTGCTGAGTGCCGGGCGCCCTTCGTTCTCCCAGCCTTTGGACATGCTGTGGTTCCACCCTTACTCTTCCGATGGGGAAACTGAGGCTCAGAGAGGCGGGGCCCTTTGTTCAGGGTCTCGTGTCTGTGACTCAGCACCGGAGCTTTGCAGCAGCCCCCGCCTCCCGCGGAGAGGCATTTCCAGGGCCCCGTTGGTTACCTATCACCAGGCTTAGCACAGACGCGTCTTCCTGAGACCTCACGAGGCTAAGACAGAGACAAGAGGCCGCACCGAGCAACATCCGGTGGCTCCGTTAAGCAGCAACAGGTGCGTGCCGCTGCCACTGAAAGCACAGGGATGGGGCTGAGAAGCATTTTCACCTTAACCGAGCTCCCAGAGGTTCCCTAAAGCAAGGGAAGCAGGGATTAACTGAGTCTGGGTAGTTTCCATGGAGCCCAGATGGTGCAAAAAACGACATTTAGCCTCCTTGGGTCGGGGGGGGGCACCACGGGCTAGGGAGGGAGTCACCCAGTCCCCCGAGGAGACACCTGGAAAATCACCCCACTGCTGGCCACCAGCATCAGCGAGGGGATGTCTGGGTCCGTAGAGAATCCCAGCAAGGGACACGGGGGCCACTGGACACCATCCACATCTTCGGAGACTACCCCTTGCCCCCAGAGAGCACGTTTTTCCTGGCACTCTGGCCCCTGCCCTCCCCGGGCTTGGCTGCAGCAGCTCCGCCCGGCACCCTGTTTTCCACGTCCTGCGCAGGGCCAGGAGACACCAAGAAGGCAGGATGTCGCTGTCGAGCAAGGGATCGCAACACGGCTACCCACCCATCTATCCATCCATCCCTCCGTCCCCTGTCCGTCCGTCCATCCATTGATACACTCATTCCACATATTCACTGCAAAACCGGTAATCGTTAGATCCTTTCTCATCAGCACCTAGAGGGTGGAGAGAAGGCATCTCTCTCCCTAAATTCCCCCGAACCATCACTGGCCTTTCATACCCCGGTTCACTGGCGCCGTCTGACGGGATGAAATGAATCGTGTGAAACGACACCGTCTCTGGGCATCGGATTGGATTAGACAGATTCCTCGGTAATAATAACGGGCGCTGGCACAGAGCTCCTTACCGTGGGCTCCGGACAGCTTACGTTATCCCTTTTCCAATGGCCCTAAGACAGAGGTGCTGCTATCATCAGACGCTCTATTCCTCATTACCAGACACTGTATTCACTCACTACTTCTTCCAACAGATTCTTGTTGAGCCTGGACGCCACCCCCACCCCTGCCTCCTGAGGAGGCAGCTGGGGACACCCAAGGTGAATAACGCAGGGCTGCCCTCAAGGAGCTGAAGCGCATGGCAGCCAGCTTCCACGATGGCCCCTCTGGGTATTCCCGCCTCTGTTGCATGACCAGTAAAGCCAGAACAGAGCTGCCCGCATGTGACAATATGTGACTTCCAAAGCTAAGTCACAGAGGTACGCTGTGGCTTCCGCCCTGCTCCCTGAGATTGCTCACCCCGGAGGAAGCCA